>NC_058410.1:91932830-92244974 GCF_002201575.2 Neomonachus schauinslandi | reverse complement strand
AAAGAAAGAAAGAAAGAAAGAAAGAAAGAAAGAAAGAAAGAAAGAAAAAGAAAGAAACCTATGCTTTCCCCAGAAAAAGAACAAGCACATGAACACAAATATTTTCATACATATTGAGAGAATTTATAGGCCTGCTAGAGAACATCACTTGGCCCTCAAGGATGCCTATCATATTCCTAGAGAGGTTTCTAGATCCAGGGATATAAAGGTAAATGTTTGGTCTAAATTTTCCAGAGTTCATCATTATTATTAATGTCTGACAATAAGTAAATATTCACCTTTTATTTTTCGTTCATCATTGAGTATCATGAGCTCCACCAACAGTTCAGGAAAATAAATTCTAACTAAAGACTAAACTAAAACAAAAGATAATTTTTAAAAAATCAGTAAGAACAAAGTTAATAGCATTGAAGAAAAATGTCCTAAAAATTAAAAAAAAATAGGAAAGAGAAGATGGCTAATAAAAATACTCAATCACAGGAAAATGCAAATTAATATAACATAGTATTGTCTTGACCTTAGGATACTGAACAGTTCTATAATATTCAGTGCTGCAAAGAGAATGGCAAACAGTACCACTGATGCTAATGATGAAATTATAAATCAGTGATCTTTTTGAAGTAACATTTTCAGGATTTATCAAAGCCTTTGACACTGCAATTCACCTGTACTCAAAGATGTATGAAGAAGCAGAATCATTGCATTCAGGTTTGTATAGTAAAAATTGCATATAACTTAAATTTCTCTCAATGGAGAATGATAACATATATGTTATATCTATACAATGGAGTACTGAGCAATAATTTTAAGGGAAGGCATATAGACATGGAATTATTTCATAGATATTAGGATATGTATGGCATGGTTATATTATTAAGTAAAAAAGGCACTCCACAATAATATTTAGTAGTTTTCATTAGGGGAAAATATGTGAAACAAATATATGTACATACATTCATAAATAAAAGTTTAATAATAATTTAGAAGGCCTGGAAAAACAAAAACAAACATCAACATATTTATATCTAGAGAAAGAAATAAAATAGACGCAAAGCTATAGTGAAGGCAGACTTTCTGTTCTATATTTTCTGTACAATTTGACATTTTTAACAAGTACATATTTAGCTATAATTTGTATAATTCAAAACCCATTAAAAAGTGGAAAAACTAGATAAACCTCACTTTATTAAATTATATTATTTCCTGCATTGTTCACATTTACTCTTTTTAGGCTGTTGCTTTGACTTGTATATAACCATACATACAAATAAATCGAAGTTAATGAACCTATTAACATTAATGCTGTAGAACACTACTACCATAGTTTTCATACCACAATCTTAAATTTGCAAATTACTTGTAATTTTAAACATACTTTATATATTGATAAGAAAATATTCTGTTGAAAATAGAGCTGCCTAAATTAGAGGAAAGTATTATTTTTGACACTTTAAAGATCTTCATTTTCTTTAATGTGCTCTCAGAGGGAAAAAAAAATCTGCTAACTTTAAGAAAATCATTTTTCTGTACTAGAACAACTTAACCTTTCTGTTTAATTGCTCTGTAGTTGTGTATGTGTATGGATGGATGGATGGATGGATGGATAAGAAGGCATGACTCTGCATAAAGTATAAAATTCAAGATAAGCAAAGGCTCTGCTTTGCGATATCCTTGAGCAATCTGACCCAAATTCAAACTCCCAATTCTTTTTAAAATTAGCCAAACTCTCAGAAGCAGGTTGGTCTAAATCTGGAAAAACAAAGGTTTCAGGCCATTGACACACTGAAAGTGTATTTATTTAATATTGCTCAATAGAACAGCTTTCTGCATTACAAATTAATTAGAAAATGCAGTTAATTTTTCAGAATCTATTTTTAAGACTTAATTAAGTCTTCATCTTTGTTTTCAATATTACCCTGTCTTTGAAAATAGAGTTATGGAAAGATTAGTCTCTCTCTAGGATTATTATGAATGTGAATAATTAGCTCTGCCATCATGCATTATATACATGTTGGACTTTTCCTTAATTGAATTTTTAACCATTACTGTAAATACTCTAATTTAATTTGTTCTAAACTGTTTTATTAAATAGCCCAGAGGTGTTGACTTATTATAGAGGTGAATCAAATGTTTAAACTGCACTTTAAGAAAAAAAAGTAAAAGCAGCGTAATATTTTTTTTTATTTTAGTTCCTTTTTCGTTTTGTGTATTTTCAATCTTACGGAAAAATTGCAAGAACAGAATAAAAAAATTTAAGTAACCTATACTCCAGTTGACCAGTTGTTTATATATTGTCTTATTTGATATTCTCCCTTCTCCTCCTTCCCTCTTTCTCTGTGTCTCTCATCTTTGAGGATTATACTTGCACATATGTTTGACTGCTTGATGTTGCCTGACAGGTAGACTCTATTTACCTTTTAAAAATCTTTTGTTTTCTTTTTTGTTCTTCTGGTAGGATAATTTCTATTGCTCTGTCTCCAAGCTCACCATGTTTGTTGGCATGTCCATTAAGCTTGTTAAGGCCATTTGAGTGATACCTGATTTCATTTCATATACTTTACTTTTTAATTTTAGAATATCTGTTAGTTTTTTTAATGACTTATATTTCTCAGCCAAGATTCTCCGTCTGTTTATTTTTTATGGCACTATTTCCCTTTAAGTCCAAACATTTTTATAATAGCTGCTTTGAATGTCTGGTTTTCTACTTTTAACTTCAACATTTGAGTAACTTCATATTTGGTTACTACTGATCACTTTTTCTCTTATCTAATGGTTCTGTGTTCCTTCTAATTCTCACAGTATTTTGCTTTGTTTTGGCATTTGGGGCATTGTGAATATTACATTGTAGACACTGAATTCAATTAGCTCTCTTAGAAGAATGTTGAATTTTGTTCTTTCAGTTAGTTAATTTGGTTGGACTTAAATTCTAAACTCTGTCTCATCTTCAGTAAAGGAGGAGTTAAAATCCCTGCTCAGTGCTGTAATCTTTCATCTATTGTAGGACACTTTTGAGGACATAATTTATGGAAGAATCAAGGATATTGGGAAAGTTTATAGACAGGTTTTGGTCTATCCTTTCTGTGGATACTCCTTTTGCCAATATTCCCCAGATGTTTTAATTCCTCTGGTATTCCTAAACTCTTTTCTCACCTTTTCAAACTAGTTAGACTCTGACTTTGCGCTTCCTCACACTATATGGAGAGAAAAGTCATCTAAATTCAAATATCACCCAGTGAAAATTACTCTTCCTGAGATCATCTACCCTCCAGTTCTGCCTGATTTAGGTTGTTTTCCAATATCATCAATAGTTATTTTTTCAGCTTTTTCACAGAGTTTTCAGTTGCCATATATAAGAGGATGAGTCTCATACAAACCGCTGCACTGTTATCAAAGGTAGAAATGATTTGTCACTAATTAATCATATTTATTTTCAACTATGCCTGCATTGCCATTTGAGGCACTGAATACTGATTCTGTAAATATTATGTAAAAGATTTTATCTCAATATTTAAATTGTAAATAGTCTTTAAATCCTTCTATCCCCCAAAAGTAGTAAAGTAAAATAGAAGCTAAACATAGGAATCATTTTTGTGCTACTTACTTTGAAATTATTAACAAGAACCATATGAGGGGAGTACTATTATTTTAATCATGAGTAATTGAGGCTCAGGAGTTGAATATCTTGTGCAAGGTCAGAAGATTGCTAGACTCTACCAAAAAAAAATTAATTCAGAATTCCAGAATAACCTAAACATGCTAAAACTTCTATTAAAAAAGCATAGTTCTTTTAGAAATATAGTTTTATTCATTTTAACATAACTATATCTCAAAACTAAAATCCTTTAGAAATTCCAAACAAAAAAGTTGTTATTGAGTAATGAATAAAGAAGTGCCATAGTTGGGTTTTTTGTTTGTTTTTTGTTGTTGTTTTTAATTAGAACATTAGAACACTGTGGAAGCCATATGAAACATCTTTTGGCATTAAAAATCAATGATTAAAAATAAGTTATTCTTAATTCAGGATAAAATTTTTATTCTTCCAAATTCAGTTGAAAGCAGCCCACAGTTTAAGTCATCCTTTTTAATGCTTATAATGTTGGTGTCCAAATGAAAAAATTAATGAGGTGACTCATTACCAAATAGTTCTTAGACTAGTTCTTATCAGAGTTTTCAGAATTAATTGTGACTTACTTGAAAAACAGTTCTGTTGAACATTTGGACTGAATACCTCTATATCAGCAAATATAAGACCTGGTTAACAACAATCTCTAGATTTCCACAGCTGCTTAACACAGGAAAATTTCCATTATAGTCATCACCACAGTCACAAATTCAATGACATGCTGTCAGAAGATCAAGTCCTCACCTGTCTCTTCTATTTGAGCAAACAAAACTGGACGTAGTTGGAAAAGTTTAAATTTGAGTATCTCCAGCCTCAACTCCAATCTCTTATTATACTGGAGACAAGGACTCGATGGAATGATAAATAACTAATTTTATTTTCTTTTTCTCTTTCATTTTCTCTCTCTCTCCCTCTTCCTTCCCGCCTCTCTCTCCTGCCCTCCCTTTAGCACTCTTCCTTCACACTGGACCCTTGATCTCTCCTCCACTACCACCTCTTCTCTCCATACCATCCAGTGCTTTCCCAAAGTGTGTGAGATTGGAGTTGAGGCTGGATGCTCACGCATACACACACACATTCACGCTACACAGCACATCATATAAGATACATGCATTTAATTCTACTGTTATAAAAGAAATCAGGAAGTAATGATTAATTTTACCTGTCAGTATCACTAAGGTAACATTTATATATATTTTTAAAGATTTTATTTATTTATTTGTCAGAGAGAGAGAGAGAGAGAGCACAAGCAGGGGGAGTGGCACACAGGCTCCCTGATGAGCAAGGAGCCCCACGCAGGACTCGATCCCCGGACCCTGGGATCATGACCTGAGCTGAAGGCAGATGCTTAACCTACTGAGCCACCCAGACGTGCCTAAGGTAACATTTAAATGAACTTTTTAAAATGAAGGGGTTGAGGGGCATCTGGGTAGCTCAGTTGGTTAAGTGTCTAACTCTTGATTTCGGCTCAGGTCATGATCTCATGGTTGTGAGATCCAGCCCCACATTGGGCTCCGCACTCAGTTTGGAGTCTGCTTGAGATTCTCTATCTCCCTCTCTGCCTGCACCCCTGCAATAAATAAATAAATCTAAAAAATAAAATAAATAGAATGAAGGGGTTGGAGCTCCTAGGTGGCTCAGTTGGTTAAGCGACTGCCTTCGATTCAGGTCATGATCCTGGAGTCCCGGGATCGAGTCCCATATTGGGCTCCCTGCTCAGCGGGGAGTCTGCTTCTCCCTCTGACCCTTCCCCTCTCATGCTCTCTCTCTGTCTCATTCTTTTTCTCTCAAATAAATAAATAAAATCTTAAAAAAATAAAATAAAATAAATGAAAGAGTTGGTACTCAGTAATGGAAAGAACATTTATTCTATGCAGCAGGAACAGCATGAAAAATTGCATGGAGTTATCAATAAACCACGAAAATTTGGAGTCAGTTCTTTGCCCAATACAAGGTGTGTGAAGCAGATAAGGCAGGAACTAATGCTGGGAATACAAAATGGGATGGTGTTATGGAGAGCCTTGAATGCTACACTAAGGAGTTTACATTTTTTCTCAAAAGGCATGGGACACCATTGCAGTATAGACTTGCTATTGTTTTCCACAATGGGAAAAGGCTTACAGTTGCTCTTTCCAGTTGTGTGACATATACTTTAGGGTAAAACATAAAATATGGTAAAATATAAACAAGAAATAAATGTTTAAAACCCCACTAGATGAAGATAACAACAGCTAAACTTTGCTGTATGCCTTCTATGTATGTTTGCATTTTTAGAGAGTATCTGTATAAAACAGTTTTACAAACCCTTTTAGTACTTGTTAAATATGTAACAGGTTTTATAGGCAGATGATAAAAAATTCAAGAGAAAGGTAAGTCTCATCCTACTATTTTCCCATTTTTTCAAGTTCACTGTCTAAAAATTACAAATTCTGATACATAATTTCAGAAATAACTATGCATATACAAGAATATGTATATATTATAATTTAAATATATAAATATAATTTTAAAACACACTGTAGCATATTATAAACATTTAAGTGAAACACTATACTGTACCTTGCTGTTTCATGTAACAATTCATCCTGAAAGATATTCAATGTTAAAACATGTTTTAAAGTAAAGGTAGAAAGTGAGAAGTAATGTAAGTATATAAATTATTCATTTTTGCTTTTCTTACTGATTTTCTGATTTTTTCTTTTGTTACATTATAAATAAAACAGTGTTTTTAATATTTTTACTGTTTTGACTTATTGTTAATTTTTTTGTCAACTACTGTGATTGTTTTATGGGTATATAGAAAATGTTACTTCTTTGCTCAGTTGAGTTATATCAGTTAGATCAATATAAGCAATAAAGTTATTTAGCTCTTTTTTTCTAACTCAATCTATTATAGGTTGAGAGTAGCCCATACTAGTGAATTTTTCTTCTTGATTTTTGATGCAATTATTTTGTATATAGATCATGATTATACAATTTTCACTAATGATCAGTGTTTATTTTATAAAGTATTTTTATTTCATTCAGTTGTTTTTTTTTACTAGAATTATGTATTATCTGATAATGTGCTGAGAAATTTTAAATCTTCAGTTTCCTGCTATGTTTTGTTTGCTCTTTTGTTTTCAGCCTTTCCAAGTTATTTTATTTTATATCGCCTGTACAAAACATGTAGTTGGGTTTTGCGTAATTATCTAATGTGAGCATATTTTTTCTTTTAATAGATAAGCAAAGCTCATTTAAATTTATGGAGATGAAATTAATTCTTGGTTTAGTTTTGCCATCTTAATTTGTTTTTTTTCCTAGAGTTTATATTTTATTTATTTTCTTTCTCAATAAGGTCTGTGTTTCCTTCACTGTGTATGTTTACCTTTGATAATTTTAAAAGTTTATGCTCTCTTAAAGTTATTGTGGTCCTTTATAATTGTGATTTATTTAGTGGAATTAATCTATGTCTTTACCGGTGCCTATTGATTTCCTACTGCAAGTGATGTTGAAATTTCTATACATCTACTTTCTTCTATCTCTGTAATCTCCAATGTTCCACACTATTCTGTAGATTATATAATTCCTGGCTTTTCTAGAGGTTACCTCCGTACATTTAAACACACTTATATTGCTTACTTGATTTTCGCTCCGTACATAGTACATCTTTTCCCCTGGTACATGTTTTTCTTTAGCTGAAAATTGCTTCCCACCCACAGGTTTTCTTCCACTCTGCCATGCAGTTGCAAAGATGGTGGATTTTCTCATCTTCCCTTGTAAATTCCTAGCATGAACTAAATGTGAGGGAAGTTTCTGCAGGAGTTCTCATCCTTGAGTCAAATCTGCTTTTTTCAAGGAAGGGATCATTGACCTTGCCACTTAGAGTAGCCCACTTCCCTTGAAAATCCAGTTTCCCAATACCTTTGCATGAAATCTGTACCAGCAAACATGCTTTTAGGCATTCATCCTTATCCCTGTGTAATTTTTACTATAATGGGAAGCATATATATATATATATGCATATGTATTTTTTCTATATCTATTTTTTCTTATCATCAAGGCAGATTTCCGTTTTTCTTTCTCATTCCTCTTGTTATCTAGTAGAGTCAGACAGGAAAAGAGGAGGTATCTTTATTCCGTCTTAAAGCCAACAGTCCATTTAAAGATTTAAGATTGAGGGTTGTTATACACATGAGTACATTTTAAAAAAGATAACCACAAGAATATAAAATCATTTCCACACTTATTGATCCAGTTGTGATTTTTTTTAAACATCTACAGATACTTCAGATATCTAGGTTTATCTAAAGACCTTTCTGTTACAAGACAACTAATGATACATAAATAATTGTGTATTTCACACAATAATTGACTTAAGAAATCCAAGCATGACTTGAGAGCCTAAAAACCCATGAAATCACCTTCATTTTTTTAATACCTGAACTTCTTCTACCTTTAGAACTTAACAACCTATGCTTATTAGTTCGATCATTTTTAATCTAAAAAACAACAGTTACTAATAACACTGTAACTGAAAGTCATTTACTCACACCTTAGTATTAATAAAATTTTTGAGAAGCATTTTTGAGAAGGAATTGAGTAAAAGAAGGATATGGATTCTGGGGAACAGGAGGTTTTAAGGTGCAGACTTTTGCAAGTTCAAATTTGAAGGAAATCACCAGCTATAAGAACATGGAGAAGTTAGTTTGCAACTACAAGAACAAGGAAAAACTTCATTAAGACATGATATTTTGATATTAAATTGTACCTTAAGATGTTTAGATGTTTTAAGACATATTTAAAGAAAGTGAATTTCAGGCTGAGGAAATGAAATGCCTTAAGTCTCACAAAATATTGAAAATATGAAGTGATCTAAGTAGGCTTAAACACAATGTAAAAATGGGTGGATAACAAGACACATGTGGAGGTGAGTTTATCTGTCAGACACTTTAGATGCCAATGACAGAAATTCAATTTAGAAGAGATAACTCTTAAAGGAGAATGTATCATCTCTTGGATTTAAAACACAAGAGGGTCAAAAATGAAGCTGGCCTCAGAGTCAACAAGAAGACCCCTGCTTAGGCAGGAATTTTGTCCTTGGTTCAGATATCTTCCCCTGAGGTTAAATTGTAAGCATCAGTCACCAAAGGAAGAAGAGAAAGTACTGTATTCAGTTATGAATGGGACTATGAATTAGCTTTCTTTCCCTGGCAGGACAGCAGAATGGGACCCAGGGCCTGTTACCCTCATTGTTTGGGGACCTAAATCAATCAAGAAGAGCGCACTGAATTCCCTGCTCAGGTGAGGCCACTGGTTTTGCTTTGCAAATTCGACGAGCTCTCTAACCAGTTTTCATATGTGCTCTGGAGGCTGTATTCAGTAATAGGAAGGGCTATGAATTAGTTTCTCTGCCCCACTACAGCAGGAGAAGCAGCTCTAAGGCTAGTAGATCTCTGTTTGTTGTCTTAACTCAAACTGACCTGCACCTCAAGTTCCTTGGTTGAACAGGCCCACTGGCTGTGCTCTGCAAGTTATCAGCTCTGCCAGCCCTTCTCTGAGCTTGAGTGTTGCTGGGCTATACAGCTTCCAGGTGTTCTACCAGCCCCTCTTGTCAGATATGGCTGGGAGACAGTCTGCAACTGGTGGGGCTATGACTCAGCTCCTTGCCCGGGTGTGTGCAAAACTAGGCTCGAGGACTGACAAAACTCATGATTTGAAGATCCAAATCAAGCAGATCCTCACCCTGCTGAGTTCCCTGGTCAGAGTGCATCACTGACTTGGTTCTTCAGATGAGCAAAGCTGCTGGTTAGGATTACCATTTGGGCACTGCTGGCATGAACTCAGTCTGCTAAAATATGAGTGCTGGTTGTTGTAAATCCTTCCTCCCTTCTCCATTATAGTCAGATTCCCAGTGGCTGGGTCCCACAGATTGCTCTGCAATACCAGCAGGATGAGATCAGACTGGTGCCTCCCACAAAGAGACCGACAATGCTGGGGAGCACTGGTTGTCCCCCATGGGTTTTGTCTCCCCACCAGAGAAGCCAAACGTTTAGGGAAGACCTCTCCTTGTGGTTCTGTGCTGGCCTGGGGGAGGAGCAGTATGGTCAACGTGTAGCCACTTCTCTCACTCTTCTAATGCAGTCTCTTGATCTCTTTGTTACAAGATGGTGCTTCAGCCTCATCCCTATTCTAGGACTCTAGGACCTCTCAATGCTGTCCTATGATTGTATAGTGGTTAGTCGTTCTTATTAGGGGTAGCAATTCAGGAATGACACATGATACCATTTTGGTTGATTTTTCTAGGTTTTAGAGATGCATTCCTTGCATTATTTGGCTCATGGCCCCTTCCTCCATCTTCAAAGACAGAAGTACAGCATTTCACATCTCTGCTCTGTCTTTATATCACCTGTCTCTCAGATCCCTTGCCTCCATCTTATAAAGATCCTTGTGATTACATCAGTTCTACTTGGATAATCCAGAATAATTTACCCACTCAAGATCTTCATTTTAACCATAACTGACAAGTTCCTGTTGCCATATAAGGTAGCATTCATAGGTTCTAGGAATTAGGTCATGGATATCTTGGGAAGCCATTATTCGGCCTGCCACACATAGTTTATGCTTTTAAGCCATGTATACTACTATTAACTGAATAAAGTTTGAGTAACCTTACTTGAAAAAGATGTATTTTTTTTGGGTGTTGAGTTTGGTAAGTTCTTTATAGATTTTGGATACTAGTCCTTTATCTGATATGTCATTTGCAAATATCTTCTCCCATTCTGTCAGTTGTCTTTTGGTCTTGTTGACTGTTTCTTTTGCTGTGCAAACACTTTTTATCTTGATGAAGTCCCAATAGTTCATTTTTGCCCTTGCTTCCCTTGCCTTTGGTGATGTTTCTAGGAAGAAGTTGCTGCGGCTGAGGTCGAAGAGGTTGCTGCCTGTGTTCTCCTTTAGGATTTTGATGGACTTCTGTCTCGTGTTTAGGTCTTTCAACCATTTTGAGTCTATTTTTGTGTGTGGTGTAAGGAAATGGTTCAGTTTCATTCTTTTGCATGTGGCTGTCCAATTTTCCCAACACCATTTGTTGAAGAGACTGTCTTTTTTCCATTGGACATTCTTTCCTGCTTTGTCAAAGATTAGTTGACCATAGAGTTGAGGGTCCATTTCTGGGCTCTCTATTCTGTTCCATTGATCTATGTGTCTGTTTTTGTGCCAGTACCATACTGTCTTGATGATGACAGCTTTGTAATAGAGCTGGAAGTCCGGAATTGTGATGCCGCCAGCTTTGCTTTTCTTTTTCAACATTCCTCTGGCTATTCGGGGTCTTTTCTGGTTCCATGCAAATTTTAGGATTATTTGTTCCATTTCTTTGAAAAAAGTGGATGGTATTTTGAATGTGTAGATTGCTCTAGGTAGCATTGACATCCAATCAAGAAATGGGCAGAAGACACGAACAGACATTTTTCCAAAGAAGACATCCAAATGGCCAACAGACACATGAAAAAGTGCTCAACATCGCTTGGCATCAGGGAAATCCAAATCAAAACCTCAATGAGATACCACCTCACACCAGTCAGAATGGCTAAAATTAACAAGTCAGGAAACGACAGATGTTGGCGTGGATGCAGAGAAAGGGGAACCCTCCTACACTGTTGGTGGGAATGCAAGCTGGTGCAACCATTCTGGAAAACAGTATGGAGGTTCCTCAAAAAGTTGAAAATAGAGCTACCATATGATCCAGCAATTGCACTACTGGGTATTTACCCCAAAGATACAAATGTAGGGATCCGAAGGGGTACATGCACCCTGATATTTATAGCAGCAATGTCCACAATAGCCAACCTGTGGAAAGAGCCAAGATGTTCATCGACAGATGAATGGATAAAGAATATGTGGTATATATATATACAATGGAATATTACGCAGCCATCAAAAGGAATGAGATCTTGCCATTTGCAACGATGTGGATAGAACTGGAGGGTGTTATGCTGAGCAAAATAAGTCAATCAGAGAAAGACATGTATCATATGACCTCACTGATATGAGGAATTCTTAATCTCAGGAAACAAACTGAGGGTTGCTGGAGTGGGGGGTGGGGTGGGAGGGAAGGGGTGGCTGGGTGATAGACATTGGGGAGGGCATGTGCTATGGTGAGCGCTGTGAATTGTGCAAGACTGTTGAATCACAGATCTGTACCTCTGAAACAAATAATGCAATATATGTTAAGAAAAAAAAGAAGAAGATAGCAGGAGGGGAAGAATGAAGGGGGGGAAATCAGAGGGGGAGATGAACTATGAGAGACGAAGGACTCTGAAAAACAAACAGGGTTCTAGAGGGGAGGGGTGTGGGAGGATGGGTTAGCCTGGTGGTGGGTATTGAGGAGGGCACATTCTGCATGGAGCACTGGGTGTTATGCACAAACAATGAATCATGGAACACTTCATCTAAAACTAATGATGTAATGTATGGTGATTAACATAACAATAAAAATTTTAAAAAAAGATGTATTTTTTTAATGAGATGGCACTGAAAAGCTTAATATAGCTTTGCAATCACCAAATGTATAACATACAATTATTACATTTCCTCCAAAACCAATTGTTCAGGTAATCAACATGATGTAAATCAACATACTAATTTCCCATTAATATTTTCAGTTACTAAAGAGTTTATTGACTGTCTCGTAGAGTACTTGGCATTGCAATATACTTTTATTTATTTATTTATTTAAACTTTTTTTTAAAATTTATTTGAGAGAGAGTGAGAGAGAGAGAGAGAGCACGAGCAGGGAGAGGGAGAGGGAGAAGCAGGCTCTCAGCTGAGAAGGGAGCCCGAGGCAGGGCTCGATCCCGGGACCTGAGGATCATGACCTGAGCCAAAGGCAGACACTTAACCGACTGAGCCACCCAGGCGCCCCTGCAATATACTATTAATATAAAATTTATTTTAAATATAGTATTTAAAAATATTAAGCAAACTAGAACTTAAATTTATTTTTGGAAAATTACCTGGTTGGGAATGAAGTTGATTGGCTGTGCTTGGTTCATGATTTCCTTCACTTCTTCCCTCAATATACAACAGGATGCAAAGCCTATAACAATGGAAAAATGTGCCAGTTCCTAGAAGGAATTACCTTTTGCTACAACATGGATGTGAAATTTATCAGCACCTAAGTCACGATTTCAAGACAACTGTATCAAGTTTTCCAAGAATAGGAACATCGGGTTTTAATAGCATTATCTAGTATCTCCTGAGACAACCCAATTTTAAGATGATGCTCAAAATAGCAAGTGGGAAAAAGCCACACTACCAAACCCATGCCTGATGACCTATCCCCAGAATCTAGAAATAATTTTCACAGCTTATAAAACCAAAAATATTAGATTGAGAAAATTACCAGTGACCATATATTTTTTACTTCATGTCAAAGAGCTATGCTAGCTTTCTGAACAAAAGTAGGAGGATGCACTATAAATTCCCTATTCTCTGACCCTGACCTAAATATTGCATCTGGCATGTGGATAACATTATTTTTGAAGAATTTGAAGTATGTTAGTAATTCCAGAAACTTTCAGTACTTTGCACCACTCTGGAAAATAATTGGCAGACAGGAGAGTGGTATAGTAAATCAGTGCTTTTCAAACAAAGTCAGTGCTCAAAAGGTAAGTGCTAAATGAAGAAATGATTATATTTATTATTATTATAAGTGAAGCACTCTTAGTGTAGAAATAGTCCCCAAGCAGTATGTAACCATTAGAACTGCGTTCAGCTTAAAATATAAGAAAATCCAACTTACAGTGGTTTTACTAAATAGGAGTTATTTTTCTTGTAAAGGAAAAAATTCAGGAGTCAGTTTCCAGTGCCCCTTATGTCAGAGACCAGGTTTCACGTAGCTTTTCAATCTGCCTTCTCAGTTTGTGATTTTCATTTCTAATGCTTTGGGGTAACACTCATCCCAACATGGCTATTACACCACCATACATTGCATCTACATTCAAGAATGGGAAAAAGAGGGCGCCTGGGTGGCTCAGTTGGTTAAGCGACTGCCTTCGGCTCAGGTCATGATCCTGGAGTCCCGGGATGGTGTCCCACATCAGGCTCCCTGCTCGGCGGGGAGCCTGCTTCGCCCTCTGACCCTCCCCCATCTCGTGCTCTCTCTCTCTGTCTCATTCTCTCTCTCAAATAAATAAATAAATAAAATCTTTAAAAAAAAAAAAGAATGGGAAAAAGGCAGGACTAGTCCTATGTGACCCTTTTATTTGGAAGACAGAAACTTTCCCAGAAATCCTTGCAACAGACTTGCCATTAGGTTTAGAGATAGAAATATAAGGCACAGTTAAATCTGAATTTCAGGTAACTGTAACTATGGCTAATTTTTACTCTAACTATGTCCGATGCAATATTTAGGACATAAAAATTAGTCATTGTTCACCTGAGAGTCAAATTTAACTGGATATCCTGTACTCCATCTAGCAATCCTAACTGGGTCACACTCCTACCCTTACTATATGGGAAGTTAGGAAATCAAATAATACAGTCATGACTATCTTAAACCAATTATGATTTATCATTTAGGCTTGAGCACATTGCCTGTCTGGGGGAAAAAGAAAAAGGAGTTTTGTTTTTGTTTTTGTTTTTTTCAAGAAAAAGAGAGGAGAGAAAGGGAAAACAATTAACTGTGGCTGACATAGGCTGCTGGAATGTATTCCTCATCAGTTCTAAGAATTGGAATAGTATAGAGGGTGAATTGTGGAGAACTGGGAATCAGATATTTTAATCTGCTGTCCAAATATAGATCTACACACAGCCAAGTGGATGATGACTTGAACAAAAATAAAGAAATCCAATAACCTACATTTTGGTCTATGAAAGAAAATACAGAATTATGTGTTTTTTTTCGTTTTTTTTTTTTTTTTTTTACAAAATAAAAATATAAGTAAATATTTAACTGATGTTCAGGTAGGGGAGATTTTCCTCCAAATAAAATCAATAGAAAAAGTTACAAACTCCTAGAGCAATAGGTTTAACAAAAAATGTATGAAACTTTAATAGATTAAAAAATAATAATGAAAATGGAAAGACAAACTGGGAAACATTCTGCAACAAATAAAACAGGCACAAGGTTAGTATGCCTGTTTTTAAAGAATTTCTACAAGTTAATAATTTTTTTGAAGATTTTATTTATTTGAGACAGAGAGAGTGATAGAGAGAGCAAGCACAAGCAGGGGGGAGGGGCAGATGGAGAGGGAGAAGCAGACTCCCTGCTGAGCAGGGAGCCATACATGACCTGGGGCTGATCCCAGGACCCTGAGATTGTGACCTGAGCTTGACCTGAGCCAAAGGCAGACCTTTAACTGACTGAGCCACCCAGGTGTCCTCTACAAGTTAATAATTAAAAATATCAATAACATCCTAGAAACTGTAAGCAAAAGACATGAACCAATGAGTCATAGACGAAAATGTACATGGCTAATAACGTGCTTAGAAAAAAAATCCAACAAATTGGTAATGAAAAAAAAAATCAGGTGAATAAAATGTAATTTTTACCTGTCATATTTTCAATCTATGATAGCAAAGCATTTTCTTAGATGAGCAACCTTGTACAATAATGGGAGAGGCAAAAATTGATGCTGAACTCCTGGAAAGCAATTTGAAATACATATGAAACAATTCCATGAGAGACGATGGACTCTGAAAAACAAACAGGGTTCTAGAGGGGAGGGGGGTGGGAGGATGGGTTAGCCTAGTGGTGGGTATTGAGGAGGGCACATTCTGCATGGAGCACTGGGTGTTATGCACAAACAATGAATCATGGAGCACTTCATCTAAAACTAATGATGTAATGTATGGGGATTAACATAAGAATAAAAAAAAATGTTAAAAAAAAAAAAACAATTAAAAGGTATGCCCATTGAATAAGCAATTCTGAATCCAGAAATCACTTCTTAGAAAACAGTCATTTTGTAGATAAATAATTCTGTGAAAACCTCATTTCTTAATTTGAAATAATATGAAAACATTTAAGATGAAAATAAAAATTGCGTTACCTATTTACTTGATATTCTGGAAAAGGCAAAGCTATAGGAGTAAAGAACACATCAGTGGCTGACAAGGATCTGTAGGAAGAGAGTCTGAGTGCAAGGGAGTAGGAAGAGGGAATTCTTTGGGGGTGTTGGAATTGTTCTGTATTCTTTTGGTGATGGTAGTTATCAGAATCCGTGCATGTATTAAAACTCATAGAACAGTATATGAAAAGGAGGACAGGGAGGAAGAAGAGGAGGAGAAAGTGGAGGAGGGAAAGGGAGGGGAGAAGAATGAGTTTACTGTGTGCATATTTTAAAAAGTATTGTCACCAACATGCATAATATGCATGTTGGAAAAACATTAGAAAACCAATTTTTTAAAATTTTATTTTATTATGTTATATCAGTCACCATACAGTACATCATTAGTTTTTGATGTAGTGTTCCATGATTCATTGTTTGTGTATAACACCCAATGCTTGAAAAGCAATTTAAAAAACACTTTTTAAAGATTTTTTTTTTTATTTATTTATTCATGAGAGACAGAGAGAGAGAGAGAGGCAGAGGGAGAAGCAGGCTCCCAAGGAGCAGGGAGCCCGATGCGGGACTCGATCCCAGGACGCTGGGATCATGACCTGAGCCGAAGGCAGACGCTCAACCATCTGAGCCACCCAGGCGCCCCTTAAAAACACTTTTTAGTACTCCCTGCTCAAGATAGTACAAATAGCTAATAGCAACTAGATTAAATTTTAAAAAGCTTTTACTCTATATTTGTGTATCTTTATCTATAAATGAAGTATATATTTGGATTATACTGTATTTATATCTTGCTTTACCACTTATAAGCATTTTTCTATATAATTATATATTTTATATGCACATTGTGGAATAACTGAACATCTGCCACTTAATTTAGTTAACCATTTTATATACTTAGTAATATGACGATTAAATATGATCTCTATGTATTTATGTATATACAGTAAATACATATATACATATAAAGCTATTTTAATCAGAAAGAGATATAAATATTTTTTAACAAAAGACGTGACAGTATTCTTGGAGAAAAGTTGCCATAGTGATCTTTGTGTCAATTTTAAACTGAGTTTTAGATTCTTGTTATAGTTCTTCTTTACACCTCTTAAGGTGCTGCCAGGACAGCCTGTCTGGAATGATATGCTGCTCCTTCTCTTCTTTTTACAAATGTAGTGATTACAGCGAAATGGTCATCTTCAATGCTTTTTTCCTATTCAGTGGATTTCGAAAGAATAATGAATCATTAGGAAGATTTGTTAGTCTTTGAACCTTATCAAAATATAGGATATGAAAACTCTAATATTTGCATATATGATATACTTTTAGATAATCAAACTCTGTGATATATTTGTAAATTTCTCATGCTGCAAAAATTGTAAAGACATAGAAGGACCACTACGCTGTTAGAAGAGGCAGATCTTTGAAATGTATAGTGCCTCAATAGATTATACATACACAAAACTCAAAAGCAAAGTTTGTTTAATTCAAGATGGAGCTCAGATTGGAAAACCGAGATAATGCATCTCCATGCATGTATGCATGAATATCTCAGGCAGTAACACAGATGTCAGAGAAAGATTAGATTTCCACAATACATTGTCCTACCTGTCCTCCGAGGTGTTACTCAAGATCAGAGGACCATGTTGTAATGCACAAATGGGAAGGGGGTATGTCAGAAGTGGATATTGTTTGTTGGAATCTCCGGTTTAACTTCCGTGACATTCCAAAAGACTATAGCCCGGTTACCAAGTCCAGGAAGGCAGAAGAAGGGGCTGGAGACAGGGTAACTCTTGCTGAGTGTAAAATATTAAGTGATATGATAGTCACTAGGAAGTAACATGGTGGCTACCAGGGCCACCACACCCACTATTGGAGCTGCTAGTTTGCCTTGCCACACTTCAATGGATCTGGCTAGTAAGGAAAATATCCCAAATGATTTCAGACAATATATTACTTGCACAAATGGCAACAGCAAGTTCCACATGTTGTCAGCTTCTGTGTCCCAAGATCCACAGGAAGATACCAACCGGAAGGGCAGGAAACAGGCAGCATGTGTGGTAGTTTGCTCTGACATTGAAGAGTCAACTCTAAACACTAAGTCAAGGGGTTTCAAGGTCTGTGGAAGATAAGGTAGAAAGTCCTGTGTCCAACTGAAACTAGGGAGATGGAACAGAAACAACCTGGCAGTTCCCTCAAGATAGGGAGGTCGATGAGAAATGGCCTCATGGCATCTCCTCACCAACCTCCTTATCTTTCCCTGTTCCAGAGAAATCACAGGGTATTTCACAAAGACTTGGGGGTAGACTTCTGTCAATCCTTGCCTACATGGTCTATGTGGACTTGTGCAAAGTTACCAGTATACCAGGGTGGAACTATTTCCCTATATAGAATGATTCATGGGATGTTAGGTACTGAAAGTACAACTGTGAATAGCTACAAGAACCTTGTTTATGCTTATTTTTTATTTCAAAGATACGAGCATGTGCTAAACTAGTGAGTTTTTAATAATGACACTGGTGTGTCTTGACATACCAGAAAGCAACACATGAAGAAAATTAATTTGCAAAAAACAACATGATTTTTAATCAAATTAATTTAGACTCTGAGCTGTGATGTATTAACCAGGCTCTGTTGGCCCTAAACCACAATTAATTCACAAATCAATTAATAGACTTATCTATTTTTGTCACTCATCCCCCCCTAAGTGAACACACTATATCTCAGATGCAGCCCAGCCTTTCAGACTATATGAAAGTTCTCGTATGCATACAAGACGTCTGATCTCTGCTTGAATACTTACAAATCATGACCTCATAAAAGACTTCTTTACATTGCTAAGCAATTCTCATGATCAGGAATGTTTGTCCCTTAGTTTGTGACTAAACCTACAACTTTCAACTTAGCTCTAATTGCAAAGTTCATTTTTTTGTTTTTCCTTTCATTTTTTCCCTACTGGTAAACACTGGATAAATATGCTACCTCTTCTACAAGGTTGTTCTCAACAAACTAAGGCACACTTACCTTTACTTTCCTATTAGTTCATAACAAATGTTGGGGGTCAGAGAAAAGAGTGTTCCAAATTTGATAACTTCGTCCAGTATAGTTCTATAATTCACTGCTGTGATCTTCAAAAATTAAGTCCTGGGCAACATTAGAGAATTTAAATAGGTAGAGAAATGGACATCCTTAAAATCTATGATATTGCAGCTATGGGAAGCAGCTATTGCAGCTATGGGAAGCAGCCATCAAAATAACATTTTAGTGATAAGTACTTGCCAGGGGATATGGTGTCTTTTTTTCCTACACTGAGTCCTGACCTTGCCTCTTCTCCCTTCTTAAAATTGTCTACTTAAATTCATATCATGAACATCTGAATCCATCTACTTAGTCCACATATATTTATTGAGCAATGCTGAGAACATTGTAAATCTGCCTTTGTGAAGTGTGCATTATGAAGGAGACAATCAACAACTATTAAGATAATTTCAAAGAGTCAGAACTATAATGAAGAAAATGAAATAGGTAATGTGACAGAGGGTGGGTGGAAAGTTTCCATAGAGGCCTTCTGTGTGTGAAGCAAGTTTTTCAACATCAGCAACTAAATATCCTCATGGGAAGATCAACCAGGATGAAGATACTTTTATACAATTCAATTTTCTATTTAAAGTTATTAATTCAATTTATCCAAGATTGGCTTTAAGAAATATTATGGGTCTATGGAATATAAAAAAATCTTATGGAAAATACTATCTATTGGATCAAAACATAAACGTATTTGAATTTGTATGCTTTTAATGTATATTGAAATTGCCTTCATTTTATAATCTTATGGGGTGATAAATGACCTTTCCTTTTTTTTTTTTTTAAAGATTTTGTTTATTTATTTGAGAGAGAGAATGAGATAGAGAGAGCATGAGAGGGGGGAGGGTCAGAGGGAGAAGCAGACTCCCTGCTGAGCAGGGAGCCCGATGCGGGACTTGATCCCGGGACTCCAGGATCATGACCTGAGCCGAAGGCAGTCGCCTAACCAACTGAGCCACCCAGGTGCTCCTCCTTTTTCTTTAACCTTGAAGATTTCTACAAATTTTTCCAGATTCAGTTCAAATTTCATCTTGCAGGGAAAACCTTTCCTGTCCTTTAGTTCTGTTTAAACCCCAAGCTCCCTCCCTGCTCTCGCGTTTTACTCATCTCTGGGGATTCCATGTCCCTGACTAGACTATGAGCTCCAACAGGGCAGCAGTCTGCTGTCTGCCAGGGATAAATGAAAACACAAATCAATGACTGACTGTGGGAGGTAACATGCCATGTCATGGCTGTAGATGGAACCAGTACTGGATGCAACTGCATGTGTGACAAATGACTTTTATTTCCAGTTAAAATTTTAAGTTGCAACTCAAAAATTACATATTGCTTATCTACATAAGAAATATGTTTAAAATGTTATCTAGGAACAGGTTTGCTTCTCCCAAAAATCTGGATTATTTTCTTCTCATGGATAATGAAAACTGTGTAACTAAAAACATCTCTCTTTTTGCTTTGACTTTTTGGGATATCAGACACAAATTTATGTCTCAATTGTAACAATCATTTTGGACCTTATATCTGCTTATCTGTGTTTTCTTTTCCCCTTGGTCTGTTCCTTTTATTCTAATTTATATTTTCCCTGATCCTGATATTTTATTTATGTTTTACTATTTTGTTGGTTGTGCTCTTATAAGCCATCCTAAATCCTTTGTGGATTAACTCAGGATACAGATAAGCTACTTACTTAAAACTGTTCTGAGTACATTACTTGTACCATCTCTAAGCCACATGGATTCTCAGAAAAAATAAACTCTTTTCTCTCAGCTTTTAAAGTTCTATTTTTTCTCTTAAATGTCTCCCCAAGAAATAGTAAGCTTATTTCAAGAACATTTGTATGGAATTTCATTTATGAAAAATGCACTTAAATTTTAGACATTACTAAATTTCATTCTCTTATTTGTAAACAGGTTTTAAAAATCAAGGCTGTTTTGGGGTGCGTGGGTAGCTCAGTTGGTTAAGTGTCTGCCTTCGGCTCGGGTCATGATCCCAGGGTCTTGGGATGGAGTCCTGCATTGGGATCCCTGCTCAGCACGGAGTCTGCTTCTTCCTCAGCACCTTCCCCCCCCACTCGTGCTCTCTCTCTCTCTCTCACTCTCTCCTGTCTGAAATAAATAAATAAATAAAATCTTAAAAAAATCAAGCCTGCTTTAAATGTTAGTATGAATCATTATTTCAAAGGCTTACTACTTTCATCTCATTTTCCTTTTAATTCGCAACTTCACATTATGACTTTTATTTCTGGATATGACTATGGATTTATTCATCATCTATGTATATCATTCTTACCTAATAACTTCAGGTTTGACCCTAATGAAATCATTTAAAACACGTACAGAAAATGAGTAATGGCCTAGAAGCCATTGATAAGTTTGCCTACATAAATTTTAAACACTTGTTTGGGAAATATCATAAAAGAATTTTTAAATGCAAAGGAAATTCTAGAAAAATTAGTTCACATAGTTAACTAAGGAAGAATTTCTTTAATGTACAAACAGTTCTTGGAAATTACTGAGAAAAAGACTAGTAACTCATAAGATAAATGGTTCAATCTTGCTATAAATAAAATATTAATGTGGGTGTGGTAAATGGATTACTTTAATGAATTATAGCACCAAACTTGAGTAATAATTAGTTATTTTAATCAACTGTTAATTATTTGTGTCTTATTCAGAAGAGGGCCATCAGAAAGATCTTTCTTCAGAATTTAACATGTAAATACTTTTTTAGTATAATTGCATTACCTTTTGCAGAGCACTTCTACATTTATTTCAATCTGGATGTCACTTCCTAGGTGCGTCTGTATTCTCCAGTATAACAGCATATTATCTTGACTTTGTCATTGTTGTGGCTGTTTTTATAGTTTATATTGATTGTGTTGTCAGGCTCCCCAGTAGTATTGTGAGCCCCCAGAGGAAAACTGATATGTCTCTCAAAACAAAAGCAAGTCCTAAAAGAGTTTGTTTCCTTAAACCAAGAGCTGTTTGAGCCTAAAGAAGCAAAGAAAGACTCAAAAACAGGTATAATCCCACAATGAAAAAAAAAATCACTGCTTTATTTTCTTACATGATTATAGGTTATATATATACAAAAATAATTTCTAAAATATTCATTGTATTTACTCTGCATAACCTTTTTTCACTAAAGAATATATCATGCGTATGTTTTCATTAAGTATTAACAAAAGCATTTAATAGCTATGTCATTTCATTCATATGCATCAATCAGTCTTCTAACATTAGAATTTTGGGGTGGTTTCCAACTTTTTTTCTGAAGAAAATGGTTATCTTAGATAAAATTAAAAAGGTAAACGTTGAGAATAAAGAGAAAACATGCATGTGGCAATAGCTAAGAGTGGTCTTTCTTCCATTCGGTATTTTGTATCTTCTGCACGCTACCACCTATCCTCACCAATCCAATCCACCCACCTCCCTCATTCGCTTTGGTCAGCTCTGGGGTCTCATCTGATTTGCATAAGCTGAGAGCTACTTCACTTCTCTTCCTTCATGCAACATCCTAAGACCCCAGCTGTCTCTTTTCCAGGACACAATCAAAATTTGGCTTGCCAAGATTATGGTTATTTAAGCCATACACAAAACAGTATTTGATGCCATTGTTCTGTAGCTTGAGTGAATCCTAGGGAAAAATCTCTCTCTGGCTTTTCTTGGGCTTGAAATAACAAGCAATTTTGCTCCTTTCAGATGCTTCCCGGACTCCTGCCTAATTTGTAAAACTCTGTGGCTAAAAACCAGTTTTGAGCCAATGATAAGAGTTGGATTAAATTAGAAAGCCTTAAGGTAATTGGGGGTTGAGGTAGCATGTTCAAGTGCTTGGGCTCTACTAAGAAGAGCCTTGACCATTTTTCCCAAAGAGGAGGTCTCTTCAGCCCTCTCCTCAAATAGCTGATGTAGCATGGACAGGTGCATTGGCTTTGCTGATACCAAACATCCATTGGGATCTGATGACTTAAGAGACGAGATGAGGAAGATCCCACTCCTGGGGACCCACTGACTGTCAGCGTTCACTTCATGTCTTTCCATAGTTAACTGCACCATCACATCGTGCCCTTCTGGTAGAAGCAATAAAGTAACTTTGAATATGTGTTTGTTCCTCCTCATTAGTTAAAATCTGAAAGCAAAGCAACCTGTAAATGGCTCCTGCTTACGAATCCAATTTATGCAAGTGCCAACCTCTGATTTAGAAGAGTAGCTTGAGTGCCTCTTCATGCAGAAATTTGGAATTGGAAGGGACATACACAGCATCAAATAATGGAACGATGTATTCTTATTGCACCCCATCATCGGAGAGGATGAACAGATTTGAAAGGTGGTAAGGGAGCAGAGCAATATGCTGTGCTACCCAGAATGCTCAGGGAGAGAGAAGACTCAACAGGTGTTTTGGACAACCAAACAGCTCAGAACAACTGTAACTAATCCCTGCCATACGGAAGGCTTTTCTAATCAGTAGGATTGAAAGATCAAAGGTTGGCATTTGACCAGGTTGTCATGGTGAGGAAGTCACAGAGAGGGACTAAATAATTTTGAGTGTTTATGTTGTGGTTAAAGCACACATTTTCCCAAATGAGAAGCTCTGCTTTACACTGCACAGGTAAACAATGACAGAGCCTATATATATATATATATATATATATAGTCGGGCTGTACTATCTCTGAAATAGGAACTTTTGTTGAATAACTGCTTCTTTATCCGCTTTCTCTTTCTTTGACTCTAGCAATCTCCATTTAAAAAAAAAGTGCTACATTCCAAATCTCTACCCCAAATTCTTCTGTTGCAGTTAGTGAGATTCTTGTCTTACCAACTTGGCTAGCACAGGTTCAGCTTCTTTTTAGAGGCTACTGCATTACTTTTACATGCTGCTGTATAACTTTTACAGACTGAAAAGGCATAGGGACAACTTCATTTAAAATAAGGAGATGTGTTTCAATAAGGCTGGTAGCATTATAGCAAAGGGGGATTGACCTTTTATCTCTTTGAAATCCTGTTCCGATGAGGTCTATTATCTCAGAAACATTGTAATAGCAGGAAATTTTTAAATGGTGAGGTAAATGCTTAAAGTATAGACATTTTTCCGTTATCTATTTTTGCTAATTTTTATCTGTCTGCCAGTATTTATGTGCTTTATTTCCTTCTTAAAATATGTCTTTCCAGGGCACCTGGGTGGCTCAATTGGTTAAGCGTCTGCCTTTGGCTCAGAAGGGCACGATCAGGTCTTGATCCCAGGGTCCTGGGATGGAGCCCCACATCAGACTCCCTGCTGAACAGATGCTTTCCCTTTCCCTCTGCCTCCCCTCCACAACTCGTGCTCACTCTCTTTAGTGCTGTCTGTCTCTCTCAAATAAATGAAATCTTTTAAAAAATTATCTTTTTCCTTTGAATGGAATACAGTTTTCGTTTTCATTTTGGTTTAAAGTCAATGCATTTTAATGAAATTAATATATCTGAATAACACATATTAAATAATAATTCTAAAGAATGCAGTCTGGCTTGTTCTTGACTCAATTCTGGAACAACCCAAAGACTAAATGACAGTAAAGGAAGCTTTCTCTACTTCAAGTAAAATTGCTCTTTGATGAATAAGGGTGTCCTGGGAAAATTTATGATATATGTCTCAGATTTATGATACATGTCTTCTTCTAAACATATTTTGCTCTTTTTAGACATTCTTTCCTTCTTTGGAGCCATGTTATTCTCATTCTGTCCTTTTTGAGGAAATTTTCCACCCAGGAATCACTACCAACTTCCTGTCTTGGAAATGCATTCATTGAATTCCTTGTTTATGCAGAGATCTTTCCTTTTTTCAAGAAGGGCTGCCAAGGATAAGATAAAGTTTAACCCAAAAGAGAGAATGTCGTTTTGAAATAACAGGCACTGGGACGGCTTGACATACTAATATTTGGTGATAGGAAGTGCTGCTATTTAACCTGCAAGTCCATACCACATTACCCAGATTTATTTTGAAGGCTACCGCTTTGTTAAAGCACACACATTTCCCAAATATTAAGATTTGCTTAAGATTACAGAGCTAGCTAATAAGAGTGCTGGATTTTTCCTTTGATTAGACTATACTACCTCCTGAACATGAAATTTTATTGAAATCATTACTCTTTTATATCTAATTGTAATCATTTTGTTCTTCCTCTCTACCATTCATCTACAGATCTTCATTAAAAATAAATATCCAAGGCAAGTTCTTTGGCATCATATGTATTATTGTTATTATAAATTATTTGTTAATCCTTTATGTGTGTTTTTTTATTTTGTCTGCCTATTATAATGCTGAATGAATAGGCCTAAACCCAGGTTTCAAATATCTGAGGAATAATAAAGATTTTCATTTCAGAGTTAATATTTCCACTGTAAAATTGTTAATCGTTTTAAACAAGAATTCTAACCTTTCCCAGAAAACATACTTATTTAAAAAATACTTATTTACAACTACAACAACACTTTTAA
The DNA here is from genome assembly GCF_002201575.2 of Neomonachus schauinslandi. Taxonomy (NCBI): domain Eukaryota; kingdom Metazoa; phylum Chordata; class Mammalia; order Carnivora; family Phocidae; genus Neomonachus; species Neomonachus schauinslandi. Next base: position 92,219,753 of record NC_058410.1, on the reverse strand, counting down.
TATGATTACTTTAGAGAAGATTAACGTTCATGAATGCCTCATGAGCTGCTTGTTTTATGTCAAGCTTTTATTGTATGTTGATATTAATCTATGAATATAATTTGAACCTGGTGATATGATTCTATAGGGTAGTAAGTTATGTCATAATGAAAGTCTTACTATAATAAATTTTCCCAACAATAGCTTTTTAAAAATCAATTCATTATCTTTTTTTTTTTTTCAATTCATTATCTTATAGTATTTGATTGGGTTTGGGTTTTACATAAAAAGATTTCTAATTTGCATACTAGTAAAATATGAAGTTAAGTTGTCCATCCCTATTATTTCTCTAAGTTTGGATTTATTCTTGTTTTGTTTTCTTTTGTTCCCAGATCTGTCACACCTCTAGTCTTTTCTGAATTCATCTAGCCAATTATTACCTAGAGTATCATTATTTTTCAGGGTAAATTATTTAGTAGTGTGAGACTTAATGTATTCTGGAAATGAGGACTGAGTCTCAATAAACTCAGAACTTCAGAGTAATCTGTCAAAGTTCAGAAGAAAAAAATCTCATTGAGACATCGGAAATTAGTAAGGAGGGCTACAGTAAACCTTGCTATTCTCTTTAGTACTGCAAGTCAGTAAGAATTTAGGGGGAAGAAAATAAAGCCTGCTGACTAGAGCATTTTTTCCTTAGGATCCTTCTGTTAAATTAGAGAGTGCTGTTTGTTACTATTTTTCTGAAGATGGCATCAGATTATAATAAAAGTGGCCTATGCTTTTGTTTCTACCATTTGGAAGTAAACATTAGTTTTAAGGAATATTTAACCTAGAAAACCACCATCCTGGGAGTTAGAAAGGGGGACTGAGTTCTCAACTAAGCTTTGCTTAGGTTTGTTACTTTTTACAAATCATTGATTGCTCTGATCTTCAATATATTTTTCTTTAAAATGAAGGAAACAGACTAGGTGGTATCTCTAATTTCTTTTTTTGGACAGGAAGCTGGATTTGTATGTATGTAAAGACACATTTATGTAGACTAATTAATGTGAAAAAAAAAATGCCTCTAGAAATAGTGTACACAAAAGCCAGGCAGGAAGGAGGTTTCCCTCAGATGTGGATGGGCTTCTTCATGTCAGCTGAGGCTGTATTTTGGTTGCTGCAGGAACCATATCCTGTGGGGAGAGTAAAATCTTTGCTTTACCGGAGCAGCTAGGGTGGCCCAAATGAAAAAAATTATAGTTCCCCGAATGAAGATCAGCACAGGCTGAATATGCAGTCTGTGTTTGCTAGGAAAGTCCATTTCGGGCTTTTTTCAGGCCTCATATTACAATCACTCAGGGAGTTCTAAACTACAGTGGTGCCCAGGCCACACTCTAGAACAAGGAAATCAATCTCTCAGGGTGGTACACAAGCGGAAGTGGGTTTTAGGTGGCTGTCAGGTGAGTCCAGGACACAGACAAGGCTGAAAACCACTGATCTCACACACCATTGGCAAACTCATTTTCATTTTAATTATTTACTCAATCCAGTGGTTGGTGGGAAAAGATAACAGAGGTAGCTTTACCAAGAATGATTCCGAGATCAGGGGTTCCTTGGTGGCTCAGTCCGTTAAGCGGAAAGATAACAGAGGTAGCTTTACCAAGAATGATTCCGAGATCAGGGGTTCCTTGGTGGCTCAGTCCGTTAAGCGGCTGCCTTCAGCTCAGGTCATGATCCCAGCGTCCTGGGATCCACGTGGGGCTCCCTGCTCAGCAGAGAGCCTGCTTCTCCCTCTACCTAGGCTGCCTCTCTACCTGCATGTGCTCTCTCTCTATCTATCTGTCAAATAAATAAAATCTTAAAAAAAAAAAAAGAATGATTCCGAAATCATTCTGTTCAGCACGAAGAAGAGCTGTGAGAACTGAGTAAGGACATGCTACTACATATTTGCCATCCCTGCGTTAGGGTTTTTGTTTTTGTTTTTGTTGTTTGGTTCATGTTTTTTTTCTGTGTACAATTTTTCCAAGCAACAAGTAGCATCTGCTCATCGAGAGTGTTTTGAAATATCCATGTTTTTTAGAAACTGCTTTCTTCTGCCTATTATGAATAATTTGGCTTTATTTCTATATAGTTAAGCCCAGGTTGCATAAGTTTTACTCCTAGAAAACTCCCAGGAAGGGCCAAATACTTGAGAATGCATAAGAAAAACAAAAACTCACAGTAAACAATAAAAAAAAAAAAACTCAGTTTTATGGCTTTGTAGACATTAGTACATTGATTCTCATGAAACACTTTAAAAATAAGAGGTATAATCATTGTGAAAGGCTAAAAATCAGTGCCCACAATATAAGTGACTTTTACAGTCATGGTAAAAATCACCTTGCATTCTGAGTTTAAACTTGCATCATGCATCCATCTTTCCAATGTTAAAACTAACAAAATTACTTGAACTTGTTACTTTTCTTGCTTCAATTATATTTCTTCTTTATAATTTCAAAATTATTTTTTTAAGAAAATGAAAAAAAAATAGCCTAACCTATTGCCTCCATATCTTTACTACTGAGTCCTTTAGACCCTTGCAGCTGACTTTTAACTACTACACTATGTAGATTTTTCAATTTAGGACTTCCATATACGGATGGTATGGTGACACCAGATTACAAAATCTTCCTTCCCCAATGCTTGATAACATGCAAAATTTAAAAATTTTAAGCCAAAAATTCACTAGTATCAAACAAACAAGGATTTTAACTTTATGTCATAAACCTCAAAGGTGACAGCCAAGAAAAGAACTGGTATATTGTGGAGTAATACACTCCTAAGTATCCCTAACCCAACCTCAAAAGCTGTGTTCTGAGTAAACAAAATGGTCACAGTTCTCACTTAGATCATCATGTTTGCAAGTAATTAGGCTTATGAATATTATTTTTTCCCTTCTTGACTTGGGAATGAGGATTAGAAAAGGTGGAAAGCCACAATATGGTTGAGTGAAAATAGAAATAGTTGCCATAGAGAGTCTGGCTAGGTAGTAGAAATGAAATATGGTATCTGAATATCACTAACAGAAATAGAGCCTCTAGGATCTGTTGGTAAATTAGGGAGCCGTCAGGATTTATTTATCTCCTCATGATAAGTGACTGCATTCCCTACAAGGTCAAGTATAGCCTGGCATAAGACAATTAAAATAATCTCAGATAAGAGTACAGAAGTAATTCCAGCTGAATTCTCCTTATCTGGACAAAACTGTGTAAGTTCAGCATGAATATGATGTAGAGAAGAGGCATAGTGGCCAATGCAAAACCTGCTACTGTAAGAAGGAAGTAAATTCAAGTAAAATTACAAAACATGTAAATGAAAGATGAAATACTGATCTAGAGGAAGAAGCTCAAAGATGAAAATTTCTCCAGAATATTTTATTTTTTGAAAACTCAATGAAATAGAGCTCAAAGGCCATTGATAAACAACATAACAAGGTAATTCCATGTTTGATTTTCATCCCAGAATTTTAGATTAATAAAGCCAGTTGTCAAACTTGTAACTCCAAATGGATACATATTAAACATTTCAGGGTTAACAAGATCAAAGCTGAATTCTTCAGGCATAAATATCTTTGTCTTTCAGTCTTCCTCATTTTTTTTTTTTTTAAGATTTTATTTATTTGCGAGAGAGAGAATGAGAGACAGAGAGCATGAGAGGGAGGAGGGTCAGAGGGAGAAGCAGACTCCCTGCTGAGCAGGGAGCCCGATGCGGGACTCGATCCCGGGACTCCAGGATCATGACCTGAGCCGAAGGCAGTCGCTTAACCAACTGAGCCACCCAGGCGCCCTCAGTCTTCCTCATTTTAATAAAAGTCATCACCAGCCACATATTTACTCAAGCCAGAAATATACTCTCTTATTCCTTCTTTCCATCATCTCTCACAGTCAAATCATCAATAAATCTTATCTAGACAGAAAATCAATAAGGAAACAGTGGCTTTTAACTACACTATAGAACGATGGATTGAACAGATATATACAGAACATTCCATCCAAAACCAGCAGAATACACATTCTTTTCAAGAGTACATGGAACATTCTCCAGGAGAGATCATATGTTAGGCCACAAAACAAGTCTCAATAAATTTAAGAAGGTTGAAATCATATCAAGCATCTTTCCCAGCCAAATAGTATGAAACTAAAAAACAGTTTTAAAAAAAAAAAAAAAAAAAAAAAAACTGGAAAAAATACAAATATGTCGAGGCTAAACAGCATGCTGCTAAACAACTAATGGGTCAATGAAGAAATCAAAAAGGAAATTAAAAAAACGCATAGAAACAAATCTTATCCTGAGTTATCACAAAAAAAATCAGGAAATGAGATCCAACAAATTTTAACTTTTGATAAATTTTCCTGAAACACAACTGTGGAAAGAAGAAACTATAACACAACTTTCCAAACTGAATAAATAGCTTTCAACATGCATTGGTCAATAAGAAAAACCATGCTGAATGAGAAACTAACAAAACTAGAAACAAATAGACAAAAAGTAAGGAATGAAAAGAATTGTTAGAAGTCAGGAAAATAGATGTAAAAGAACAAAATTTATGTCCAAAACAATTAAATTACAAAGTGCATGTGAGAGGTTTAACTGAAGTGATAATTTAATAAGGATCATTGAGAAAGGTAGAGAATCAACTAAGAGAATGAAAAAGATTAAAGAAAAATCATTGAAACAAGAAATTGTAAAAATCATGAGACTGCTCATATTTATTTCTATGTGAATACATTTGAAAACCTAATTGAAGCAGATAACTTTCTATGGAAATACAGATTATCAAAATTGATCCCATTATATAAAGAAAGTCTAAACAGACCAATTTTCATACAAGAAATAGAGATAGCAATTAAATAACTGTACTCTTTTCCTCCTAAGAGCAACTAACCCAGATATTTTTACAAAGTCTATTAAACCTCAAAGACCAGATAGACCTAATGCTCTCTCTATAAGTGGTTTCAGGGAATTATAATGAATTATACTCCCTAATTATTTTTCTGAATTCTATATAAATAAAACTGGTAGGGATGCCTGGGTGGCTCAGTCGGTTAAGCGTCTGCCTTCGGCTCAGGTCATGATCCCAGGGTCCTGGGATCGAGTCCCGCATCAGGCTCCCTGCTCTGCGGGGAGCCTGCTTCTCCCTCTGTCTCTCTCTCTGTCTCTCATGAATAAATAAATAAAAAAAAATCTTTAAAAAAAAAAAAAATAAAAAAAATAAAACTGGTAAATACAGAAACATATTTACCAGGTGCAAATACTAGATAAAATGTTAGAAATCTAAATCCATACTAAGAAAATAATACAAGTGTTCGGGTGGAATTTATTCTAGTGATGAATATTTGGTTGACTGTTAAGAAATCATTTAATATAATAAACTATGATAATGTGTCAAAGAAAAAAAAATCATGTACTTCCATAAATGCTGAAAACTATAACAAAATTCAATACTTCTTCCTGATTAAAAACAAAACAAACAACTCAAGAAAAGGCAATTTTAGTTTTTGTAGAATGAGGAAACACTAGGGCATTTTACCAAGACAAGGAACAAGCAAGGCCAGGATGCCCACTATCTCCACTACTGTTCAACATTCTACTATATATATTTGTCAAAGAAATTAAATCAATCAGAGACAAAATATATATATTTTTTAAGATTTTATTTATTTGACAGAGAGAGAGCAAGTGACAGAGGGAACACAAGCAGAGGAAGTGGGAGAGGGAGAAGCAGGCTTCCCGCCGAGTAGGGAGCCCGACGCGGGGCTCGATCCCAGGACCCTGGGACCATGACCAGAGCCGAAGGCAGACGCTTAACGACCGAGCCACCCAGGTGCTCCCGACAAAATATTTTTTTAAATAAGAGTGCATCTATTTATAGATGGTATAACAGTGAACTTTGGAAACCCAAAAGAATCAATGCTAAAACTAACAATTAACTACTAATATTACAATAATAAAAAACTAATAAAACAATAAAATAATAAGTTAGTAGACTAAACAATTATCATTCAAAAATCACTAGTCTTCATCTATGTAGACAATAACCAGCTAGAGGACGTAATGTATGAACAAACCTATTTATAATAGCAACGAAGATTAAATACTTTAAAAAATGACCAAGAATTATACAAAATATATATGAGGAAAACTTTAAAACACCCTGAAAGGTACTAAAGTAGACTCTTAAAAATGAGATGTGATCTGTTCTTGTTAAGGATGACTCAACATCATAATCATGTCAGTTCCCTCTAAAGTGAAGTGAAAAGTTAATGTAATCCTAACAAAAATACCAGCAAGTTTTTAAATAAAGTTTAACAAATCAATACATGCATACCTCATTTTATTGTGGTTTATTTTATTGTGTTTTGCAAAAATTGTGGTTTTTACAAATTGAAGGTTTGTGGCAACCCTCCAGTTGAGGAAGTGTATTGGTGCCATTTTTCCAACAGCATTTGCTCACTTCATGTCTCTGTGTCATATTTTGGTAGTATTACATACTTTTATATTTGTTATGATGATCTGTGATCAGTGATACTCAATGTAACTGTTTGGGGCACTATGAACCACACACATATAAGACCACAAACAATCCATAAATGTTGTTCCACCATGTTCTCTCTATTCCACAAGCCAGCCAATCCCTGGTCTCTCTTTCTCTCTGCCCCCCCTCAGAATTCCCTATACCCTGAAACACAGCAATATTGAAATTAGGCCAATTAATAAGCCTACAATGACTTCTAAGTGTTCAAGTGAAAGGAAGAGTCGCAAGTCTCTCATTTTATTTATTTTTATTTTTTTAAAGATTTATTTATGTATTCTAGAGAGAGGGAGAGAGAGAGAGAGTGAGCATGCACAAGCAGGGGGAGGAGCAGAGGGAGAGGGAGAGAATCTCAAGCAGCCCCTTCTCCCTCATGCTGAGTGTAGGGCTCGATCCTAGGACCCTGAGATCATGATCTGAGCTGAAATCAAGAGTTGGATGCTTAACTGACTGCCCTATGTGTCTCATTTTAAATCAAAAGCTATAAATTATTAGCTTCATGAGGAAGGCATGTTGAAAGCCAAGATAGACTGAAAGCTAGGTCTCTTGTGACAAACCATTAAGCAAATTGTCAATGCAAAGAAAAAGTTCTTGAAGGAAATTAAAAGTGCTACTCTAGTGAACACACAAATGTTAAGAAAGCAAAACAGACTTATTGCTGATAGGAGAACGTTTTCGTGGTCTGGATAGAAGATCACACCAGCCACAAATTTCCCTTATGCCAAAGCTAATCCAGAGCAAGACCCTAATTCTATGAAGGCTGAGAAAGGTGAGGAAGTCACAGAAGAAATGTTTGAAGCTAGCAGAGATTGGTTCATGAGGTTTGAGGAAAGAAACCATCTCCATAACATCAAAGTACAAGATGATGCAGCACGTGCTGATATAGAAGCAGCAATAGGTTACCAAGATAATTCATGAAGGTGCTACACTAAACCACAGATTTTCAATATGGACGAAACAGCCTTCTATTGGAAGAAGATGCCAACTAGGACTTTCATAGCTAGAGAAGAAAAGTCAATGCTTGGCTTCAAAAGTTCAAAGGACCAGCTGGCTCTCTTATTAGGGACTAATGCAGCTGGTGGCTTTATGTTGGAACCAATGTTCATTTACTATTCTGAAAATTCCTAGGGCCCTTAGGAATTATGCTAACTCTACTCTGCCTGTGCTCTATAAATGGAACGACAAAGCCTGGATGACAGCACATCTGTTTACAACATGGTTTATTGAATATGTTAAGCCCACTGTTGAGAACTACTGCTCAGGGAAAAAAAAAAAAGATTCCTGTATTTCAAAATATGACTGTTCATTGACAATGCATCTGGTCACCCAAGACCTCTGATGGAGATGTATTACAAGATTAATGTTTTTTTCGTGTCTGCTAACAACATTGTACAGCCCATGGATCAAGAAGTGATTTCAAAATTCAAGTCTTTTTATGTAAGAAATATGTTTCAAAAGTCTCTAGCTGAGGAGCTACTTCTTCTGAATGAACAAAGGAAGTGGTTTCTTGAGATGGAATCTACTCCTGGAGAAGGTGCTGTGAAGATCATTAAAATGACAACAGAAGATTTAGAATAAAACATAAATTAGTTGATAAAGCAGCGGCAGGTTTTGAGAGAACTGACGCCAATTTTTTGAAAATTTTTTTATTGTTATGTTAATCACCATACATTACGTCATTAGTTTTAGATGTAGTGTTCCATGATTCATTGTTTGTGCATAACACCCAGTGCTCCATGCAGAACTTGCCCTCTTTAATACCCATCACCAGGCTAACCCATCCTCCCACCCCCCTCCCCTCTAGAACCCTCAGTTTGTTTTTCAGAGTCCATTTTGAAAGAAGATCTGTGGGTACAATGTTAACAAACATGCCTAAGAGAAATTGTTTGTGAAAGGAAAAGTCAATCAGCGTGGTAAACTTCACTGTTGTCTTATTTTAAGAAATTGCCACAGCCACCTCAAACTTCAGCAACCACCCCTGATTAGTCAGCAGCCATTAGCATGGAGGCAAGATCCTCCACCAGCAAAAAGATCACTCACTGAAAGCTCAGATGATGATTAGCAATTTGCAGCATTAAAGTGTCTTTAAATTAGGGTATGTACATTTTAAAGACACACTGCACACTTGATTTTATATGAACTGAGAAACTAAAAAATTAATTAGACTCACTTTATTGTGATACTCACTTTGTAAAACCAAACCTGTAATATCTTTGAGGTATGCCTATATTCTCCAAAAGTGTATAACTCAAGAAAGATAGATATTTAAAGAAAACAAAGTAATTTCTAATGCTAGAATTTCTAAAGCTAGATGATGATTTCTTATCACACTTAGAAATACCCCAAGGGCGCCTGGGTGGCTCAGTCGGTAAGCGTCTGCCTTCGGCTCAGGTCATGATCCCAGGGTCCTGGGATCGAGTCCCACATCGGGGTCCCTGTTCGGCGGGAAGCCTGCTTCTCCCTCTCCCACTCCCCCTGCTTGTGTTCCTGCTCTCGCTATCTCTCTGTCAAATAAATAAATAAAATCTTAAAAAAAAAAAGAAATACCCCAAATATTGATCCTTATTTATAGAGCTCTATGTGATATGGCCCCTGTCTGTCATCTCTGAGCTCACCTAGTATCTTCCTTCCTTCAGCTTGTTCAAGCTGCCTGGCTTATGTTGGTTTATACACTCTGTCTACCCCTTCACCCTCTATCTCTTTACCCTGTTGTGTTTACTTCTTTTGTATTTAATCACATTTAATCTACCTCAAATAAACTCAAATTAAAAGCCACTCTTAAAAAATGCAAACCCTAAGAAAGCCTGTTGTCTCCCTCAGTTCTTTTTGCATCTCTGGCTCGTATATTGCCTGGCACATTCTAAGTACTAAGTAAATATTTTCTGAGTATTTGGCGCTCATAACTTCAGCTGGTAAATTCAAAGTTTTGTTTTTGGGTTTTCTTTTCTTTTCTTTTCTTTCTTTTTTTTTTTTTTTAACTAATCCATAGTACTATGGCATTTAACTCTGGATCACTTCTAGCTTCATTAATTTCTACTCTTCCTTGGCTTTTATGCCATTCTCTCCCTAGTTTTCTTCTTACCTCTCATACTCCTTTCTCTTCTTCATGCCTTTGACTTCCCTTGATCTTCCACTTAAATTTTTTCTACAGAATTCTGTTGGGCTAGAATGGCAGATCATAAGGGCAAATGCCTAAATTTGGAAGTATAATAAATGGCTAGAACCCCCAAGACTTGCAGTGTGACACATTCACCCTTGTTAAAAGAATCCTAACTGCCTTCATGTCTGAGCTGTAGGAATCTTTCATTATCCTCTGTATTAAAGTAACGTTAGCTATAACAAACAATCCTGAACATTACCCTAGCTTAACTGCATACGAGTGTGTTTCTTGTTAATGTTGCAGTCTACCTGTTCATACAGTTCTGTTCATATTGGGGATCTGACATCCTCTAGGATTGGAATCACTTATGTACAGTTAGTGGATGGAGAAAGAGCATGATGGGGGGAGATACTACGCACAAGGGCATCCCTCAAGTGTCTTGCATCATGTCTGCTTCAATGGCACTGACCAGTAGCACTCAGTCACATAGCCAGACTCAATCGGAAGAAGTCTGAGAAATATAGTCTAGTTGTAGGTTCAAAGGAAGAGGACACAGGCTTTGTGAAGACAGTAGTCTCTGTCATACCTAAGTGGAAGCATGGTGGAAGTCTACAACGCAAACATGGTAGCATTTGGTCATTAACCTGATATAAGAGGAAGCAATAAGACATAAATTTTAAGAGCTTGTTTTAGTGCTCAGGGCAAACTCTTTTCTAGGATCTGATCTTTGTTTCTAGTCTTGCCTAAACACCTTCTCTGTCACACTAATTAGTTGTCAAGATCTATTAATTTTACCCTTGTGATAGAGACTGCTGGCTGCTCAGGAAAACTGGTTCCTCTTCTTTTTGGGCATCTGGCTAGATGACATTGTAGTTAGTTGTGGTCCTAAGAGTGATCTCTAACCAGGGAAAGATGGGTGGAAGTGATATGTGCCACTTCCACAGATGGCTCATAAAGAATTGCAGGTTTGATTCACCATACTCTTTCCCTTCCACCTGCTGTGTTTGCACTCAGGCTGACCTTGGACATCACTTGTTGAAGACATGGAGCTTACTTCCTCAGGGTCTGTGAATGACTGTGTGGAGCAGATCACTGTCCCACTGCCATCTTTCCTTTTTTTTTTTTAATTTAAATTCAATTAGCCAACATATAGTACATCATTAGTTTCTGATGTAGTGTTCAATGATTCATCAGTTGCATATAACACCCAGTGCTCATCACATCATGTGCCCTCCTTAATGCCCATCACCCAGTTACCCCATCCGCCATTCACCTCCCCTTCCGCAACCCTCAGTTTGTTTCCCAGAGTTGAGAATCTCTCATGGTTTGTCTCCCTCTCTGACTTCTTTCCATTCAGTTTTCCTCCCTTCCCCTATGATCCTCTGCACTATCACTGCCATCTTTGCATTCACAATTAATGTAGGCCTGCCTTGGAGTTTTGGACTTTTCAGTTGAGCAAGAAATATACATGTGTTTGAATTGCCAAGTATTTGGGAATCTATTCATTATAGTGGTTTGACTACTTTTAAAATCCTTTAAAAAAATTCTGTTACTTGTAGGATACTATTTTTGACCCATGAGGCACTTGATAATTATAAGATTTTCTCTTCATTCAAAATCTGCTTTCACCTTCCTTTCTGTGCATATCGTGCTGTGTATCCATACTAAGACATCTCACTGGTACCCTGGTACCAATGGTACCAATGACCACTGGTGTCATTTTCCCTTTGTAGGTTATTTCGTGTACCTTAAATGTCTGACTTATTTATCTACAAAATGGATTCCCATTAATATACAAGGACTCAAATTAGATATCTCTCTGTGATTCTTCACCTCATCCCTGGTTCCGACTTGGAGTGAGATATGTTTCATCTCTTTTCCTCAACACTCTGTACATTTCTCTAATATTTCTCCTAGCAAGTCTTTGTGTAACTATTTGCTTGCCACTTTATTGTCAGTACTAGGATGTTTTTTCATTTAAGACTAGGGATTTTTCTTTTTTAATGTGGTCATTTTTGTATTAGTTAATATGCAGTCATTTTCTGGGAAGACATTTACTGAATGAATGATTGTGCTTTCCTCATTGTGTCATAACAAACAATCCCAACATTTAGTGTCTTAAAACAACCATTTTATTTTGTTTACAGTTTCAGAGGTCAGAAGTTTGTGAAGGGGTTGTTTGCAGTGTTTATATCTTTGATCCTTGAGGAATCAGCTGGGGCAATGGGCTGCTTCAGAATCCTCTTCCATAATGGCTGCTTCATTCACATGTCTGGGCCTCAGAGCTCCTTGGCCTATCTCTACATCACTATCTCCATATCCATCTCTCTCTCTCCTCTACCTCCACATGGTGTCTCATCTTCCAGAGGATCTCCATGTGACTTGGGCTTCTCACATCATGGTAGTTTCAGTGTTGTACTTCTTCAAGGCAGCTGACTTCCACAAGGATGTGTACTCAACCAAATGCTCCAAAAAAGTCTTGGTAGAACCTGTAAAGTTGGTTATGATCTTGCCCTGGATTCCCAGAACATCACTTCCTCTGCATTTTATTAGACATGTAAGTCATAAGACAAGCCTGATTTCAAGGGAAAGAGTCCATCTGTCAATGGGAAGAGTAGCATCTTTAATATAGTACAATAAATAAATGGATATACTGAGCATACTCTAAAGTGTCAAGATCTGAGTAGTGAATATATCAATAATTAAAAATAAAATCCCCCAAACAATTCTACTGTAAAGTTAAAATGTTATACACTCAAGTGTACCAGATACCATATTAATTTGGGCAAACAACATGATCTATGGGTTTGGGGAGTCAAAATCTGAAAGTGGATATGTATGTAAGTGAATCATAGTCCGTCCCATTCAGTGTACAGAGTACATTATTGTATTTCAAGCAAACTCAGTAAAAGTGAAAATATTCATAAAAACAAAAATTAATTTTAACATTAGCTAATGTGTCTAGGTCTTTAAGAAGATGAGTAGCTTTTTCAGTCATAGAAAATATAAGAATAAGTGTGTATATAAAAAATGCCCACTTTTGTTGTATTCGCAAGAACTACACTTTTTCTGGCTTAGGATTTTGCCAACAGGTATAAGGTTATAATTACAGCTTGTTCTGATATTGTAAGTATTATAAAGCAAACAGAGACAAAATAGAGAGGATTTTTTTTTTCTTCAGGGAGTATATATGTGTCAGTTGCTATCCTGTATCTTTAGGATATAGGAAAACTTGTGAATGGGGGTTGGGTTTCAACTGAAGGGAGTTGAGGCTGCCAGTGACAACTAGGCAGGAGGAGGTTATTTCTAGGACAATTAATGAAGTAGATTTTTGGATCAGTGGTGGGGTGAAGTAGGGGACCTCCTTCTTCCTCTGTACTCTGGAGCTCATAGGTCCCTGATTATAAGACATTACATGTCCCAGAACTATTTCAGGAATGATCTCCAACTATCCCTCACCATGTGAAAATAGTTTGGGAATAAGGTTACTAAAATGAGTGTACCATTCATCAACCATGGCAACAGCTGCAAATGTAGTGAAATGAGGCAGAAAAAGTCTCTGAAGCAAGTTTGGGCAGCCATGAGTGAGACTCCTAATGAATATCTGTCATAGTTCAGTTGCAGAAAATAGCAACCATTCTAGCTATTTTAAGGAGAAAGTGAAATAAACAAGGACGTTTTCATAAGAATTATAGGCTGAGTGTTCAGGAATGATCCCCCAAAACACACTACTTAACTGGACTTCCAGAAGAGCTGCTACCTCTGTCCCAGTGAGGATGGAAGAGCATCCAGAGGCTGTCCCGTACACTTTGGGGCTTAGGTACCTACTTATGTAGCAGTGATCCAGCATACCTACATGTCAGTAACCCCAGAGCCCATGACCGCAACACTACTGCAGGCACGCTCCACCCCTCCATGCCCCTTTCGCTTGCAGCAACAGCAGCTTATCTGCAGCCTCACTTCTGCCCATCTCATCTTGAGAGTGCATTTAATTGGCAAACACTAATCTGCATCCATAACTCTGGATATAAGGGAGTTTGTGCAAAGTAGTTTTTAGCTCTCCAGCCTCTCACGGTTAAGGAAGGCAATTAGAAGGAGGTTGAAATGGCTGATGATTGCCACTTAACCTCATCCACCACAGGGTGCCCTGAACGTTAAGAGCAGCTGAAGTGGTACATTGTGTGGAAGAAGGGCACTGTCCTCGTCTCCCCAGGGCTGCCCTGTGGCTACCAGCCTCCTTCCCACAGAGTCCATGCTCCTCACAGGGCCAGGCAGTTGTAGAACCGGCAGCCCATGGTAAGATGCAAATTCCGGAGAGTGGAAGGACAGAGGAAATAGTTTTCACCCAGAGTTGGACAACATGTCTGGGATAGGTTTCTTCAATGAAGCTAGTGTAAGGCTCCTGCTCTAATAATCTGTTTATATGAAGAAATACAATTTGATTTTGTGTGGTTACAGACTGACGAGGTCAGGCATGTATAGTTTCCATACTTAAGAAAAAAAATCCCAAAAAGCAAACTTTGAGCCCAAACTCCAACATCTCCCAAGTACAACTGTGATACAATTTATTCTAGGACCCTGAAGCCCTGGCCAAAACAGGGCTATAAAATGAAAGCTCAGAAGTATTTTAAAAGTTGTTTCCAAATATTAAGAATTATGTATGTTTATTATAAGGATTATAAAAGTTTTTGGTGGTTTTATGTAAAGAAATTGCTATGTCAAGCCAGTGTTGAAAGTAAGAGGCACAATTTTGCTAACTTAGGAGATGAAACATGTAATTTTTAATTAGGCAACATTGGATTAGTTTTTAAGTCGAGCACTTGGAGTAAATGAACACAGAAGATAAAGCTGCACTGAGGTTGATCTCATTGGTATTGCTTGAATGAATCACATCTACAACTGAAAGTATGAGCCCACAGTTTGTATTGCTTTGTGGGTAGGATTAAAAATAAATTGATAAATAAATCTGCTCTTGAAATAAAAATGTACTCCTATTGCAGCTACATTATTAGTTTTTCTTTTCATGAGAAAATTAACACCTAAAAGCTCTCTAATTGTCCTCAACTGTGTTGTTGCATTTAGTAGAGACGGAACTTTAACAATGAATAAATTGTTCTTTCACACTGGTAAAACAATGTACATAAATGAGATTTATTACCCGGGAACCAGGGATTATCATACACAAATAAAAGGACTCTGAAAAACAAACTGAGGGTTCTAGAGGGGAGGGGGGTGGGAGGATGGGATAGCCTGGTGGTGGGTATTGAGGAGGGTACATTCTGCATGGAGCACTGGGTGTTATGCACAAGCAATGAATCATGGAACACTTCATCTAAAACTAATGATGTAATGTATGGGGATTAACATAGGAATTAAAAAAAAACAAAAAACAAACAAAAAAAAATAAAAGTAATCGGATTAAGTCTCTATTGTACTGAAGTTCAGACTCTAACCCTTACCCTCTGTCAAGTTCTCACTGACTCTGCCCTACACACAATCCACAGTCTCCCCCTTTTTGCTATTTCATCTCGTGTTTTCCTCTACGATAGTACTAATTGCCTTGAATTTTAACTTTTTGGTGTGATTTCCTTTCTACATCAACAGAGTGTGCTCCATGAGATCAATGTTTTTGTTTTATTCTGCTTTGAATCCTCAACATCAAAAGCACAGTGTCTCACATCAAGTAAGTGTGCTATAAATATGGGTTGAATAAATATCTACAGTTGCTTATGCCTTTGGCTTACTTACTCAATTCACCCCCCGATGTTTCATTCAATGAGAAAATATGTTTTAGGTGATATAGGAGGTTGTTGAAGAACACAGCTAACATTTCTGCCTATAATTGTAGTGGAGAAAAAAAGCTAACAAACAAAAATAAATTTATATAAAATACCAACAATGGTATACAATCTAATCTATGTGATAGATTCAGAGCTTCAATATAACAACTGAGATAATTCACAGGAAGGAGAGATGGTAATAGATATGTGTGCAGATGAACGATGAAAGTATTCCTGCATAGAGAGGTCAAACTGAGGTGACTGATCTGACTGGAGATTTCTCAGATTTTTACATTGGTAAATATTTGCTGGGTACCCACTAGAGAAGGTGTCCTTTTTGATTCCATAACTAACGCCAAAATATAGAAACAATGGTTCTCAGCTTACTGGAGATGACTTTCTGGAATCCTCAAGGATAAAAGTAGGAAATAAAATTGGAAATGTAGGGGGGCCCTGAAATAGTGTTGCGGTGTTTGTTTTATTTAGTGAAGCCCTGCCCCATGAATTATGTATTGTGCCTGAGAACTATCCAGAGGAGTACTAGGGTTATTACCAACACAAATAACTCCTATCCTGTTGCCTGAGAAAACATTAGTCCCTGGTGAAAATCAGATACCTGAAAAGCAAATAATGGGCTACAAAACATGAGGTAGGTCCCAGGGTAGGAGAAGGATGGACATTAATAATGACAAAATTATCAAACTGGGTTTGTAACAAATTAATTTCATTATCTGAATTAGATACTTTTATTTTTTAAATTTTAGATGTTTGATTAAAGTAATAATTATAAATCTACATAAACTAAGTTTTAGTTTTATTTTTCTTCACTCCATCTTTCTTTCACTTACCTCCTACAATACTTAAAAATAATATTGATAAAAAACAAATGCAATTAACTTATTCAAGATTATGTATTAAATCAAATAAGTAATTGTGCAATTATTTTTTTCTTGGGTATTTGCTTTCAGGTGGTTGCTTCCTCCTGTGAATTTAGGAACATAAACTATTCTTAAGTAGCATTACTGTCATCACCAATCAATTGAATTACATGCAATATTTATGAGTTTGAACAATTTCTATCCTTATTTCATGATTAAAAGAGCATAGCTGAAGAAACACTGGGTGGACCCATAGCTCTAAAGGTTTCAACAAGATCTGAAAAAAGGGAAAATACTGGATTAAAACTCTGAAAAAAAATCCTTGATCTGTATTTTCAAAGAAAATTGAAACTAAACCTCTACATATAACAGATACTAATCACTAAAGTATTGTTATATACAATAAAATAATTTTCATTCTCCCGCACCAGAGGCTTCATGTATTTGCTGGTTTGTAATTCAAAAAGGTTTCCAGTGAGTCAGTCTGAAAATAAACTAAATAAAATACAGTGTTTTTATGGAAGATTTTTGAGTTCTTATAAGCAATTTTGAATGAATAATTTTAATTTCGTTTTATATTACTTAAAAGGTAAAATTTACAGTGTTACAAAGATGATGTAGCGTTCATGAACAGAACCCTATATCCTTTGAAATTGCTCAAAACAAATGATTATCCACTCATTTTCTGACAAACCAGTTTTGATATTATGTGGCCATTTTAATCTTAGAAAGATTTTGTTGTTTTCATTTCCTAGAAATATAGAAAATGTCCCTATTACCAGGTAGGCTGCTTTTCCTTTTCTTCTTAAGAGCATATTACTTAGTTTTCTCTTGTTAGAAAAAAAGAATAAATGATCAATGTAAAAAATGGATAGTGGGTTGATGGACTTCAGAGAGTCAGTGAACCTTCTGAAATCGTGTGAGAGGTACTACATGTATCTGCTCATGTACATTTTTTGCGGGGGGGAATTGGGTCTATATTCTTACAGATTCTCCAACTGGTTTGTGGAGGGAAAAAGGATTTACTGGTGCTCAAGCCACTGATTAGTAAATATCTCTTAATGTTTAAGTATTTATGCTTTATGGTCCTTTTCTTTGTATCCATTTCCATTTCTATATGTCTCCCTCACTCTCTGTACCTACTTATCTATATAGTTATTAATATCAAGTGTGGCTAGGTAACCATGTGTAGAAAAGAAAATAGTAGCATCTGTGCACATGTTCTTGTTTGTGTATTATTTATGTATTTGTAATTTTAATGTATATTATTTGTAAGCATTTGTGTATATTCATTAGTTGCTTTATTTCTTGTTTCACTTTCTCCCTTTTGCCTACTTTTGTGTGTGAGGAGTACCAAATGTGTTTTTGACAGTGTGATTTAGTCTTTAGATTGCTGAATATGGAGGATGGATACTGAATGAACTAGAAAAGAAATTAACACCATTCAGAGATGGACATGGAGACTTCTGGGTCCTTGTACTTTCCCTTTTTCTGAGAGCAACTTAATTTGTACAAAGAACACTTGCCTTTTTAGGTGAATGTATGAAGTGTTTTGTATATGGTCTATGGAAGATTAATAGGGGTACAAAGGTAAGAATAGATGATCAAGAGCCATAGAAGTAAGCCAGAAACTACAAATCCCAGATTTCCCTGGCAATGGATTCCTAGCTACTTTCTGCTAGTGGGAAATCCTGGTCTGAGTATGAAAGGTAGGAAAGAGGGGCGCCTGGGGAGCTCAGTCATTAAGCGTCTGCCTTCGGCTCAGGTCGTGATCTCAGGGTCCTGGGATTGAGCGCTGCATCGGGCTCCCTGCTCAGTGGGAAGCCTGCTTCTCCCTCTCCCACTCCCCCTGCTTGTGTTCCCTCTCTGTGTTTCTCTGTCTAATAAATAAATAAAACCTTAAAAAAAAAAAAAGAAAGGTAGGAAAGAAAAGTGATTTTTTTTCTGCTTCTAGATTGCCCCCAGCAGCAGCTGCAGCAGCAATGGAACAATCTGGATTTCATCATCATTCTCAAGCAGTAGAGTCCTATTCCCACCTGTGGCAGGAGTGCTAGAGCAACCTCGGCAGCAGTGTGGTGTTCGTGGGCTCTGGTTGTGGCTGAGACAGTGCTAATTGTGGGTGCTATCAGATCTTCAAGCTTCTGCCAGAAGTGTGTGGGCTTTTATGTAGACTGCAGGTGGGAACATGTCTCTCAGAGAACTGTGAAAATTAGAGGGATAGAAAAACATACCAAGAACAGCTAAATTAAGCTTAAATTACTCTTTAATGTTGGTTAAAATTGTTTTGCTAGTTTTTATGTAGGATTTAAACACAAAAAAACTTTAACCAACACTGCAGGGTTACAAATTTACAAAAGAGACCTTTCATGAATGGCACAGTAACATAAAGTCAGATTAACAGGTCTTATAATTGTAGGGATGTGATAAAAATTAAGCACTATTGTACCCTAATTGAGAATTTAATTCAGAAGAATTCTTCAAGAGGCAAAAGCAGGTTGCAATTTGCCAATAAAGTCACTTCTTAAGAACAGAATTATATAATGAATCATTTTTTAGAATGAAAATTACCTCAGAAATCATCAGGTTAATACCCTTTCTTTCCAAGTGAAAAGGATATTCTGACAGTGTTTTCTTAAAATTTATAAGACTAGTTGGTGACAGACCTGGAGAAAGCACCCAGATTTCTCTCTGAATAACAGCATTTTGCTGTAAGTAAAATGGTCAGGATGAAAGAGTCTGAACCTTTATGGATTTACTATACTAATTCTTTTACAGGCACATTGACCTTGAAACCTTGCAAGATCACTAGGTCAGTAGAGAGAAAAAGTGATGCTTTGAAGAATCTGGTTTTGGCATTTTGCAGAGTCTGGATGAATTCACACAGATTATAGACATTTGCTAAATGTCTTCATTTTATAAATGGCATTAGGTTATTTCACATGTACGTGAAGTCTCACATGCTCAACAGATGTTTTTAGGTGATCTTGTTTCAGCTTTTAGAAGCCTATTTTGTTGAACTTTATGAAATTGCTATTTTTTAGACCAAAAGGGGTCAAATATCAGCAATTCCTGTAGTTTGACCAAATAAAAAGGAGTTGGTATTCTGATTATATTTTTTGATTTAAGAAAAAAATCAAAGAGGGTTCAAATGCACCATATATCAGGAAGATTTTGCTAATTTTATCTTAGAGGTAGAAATTCTCTGAGATCTACAAAGACCTCTTGATTTTCATGCTTATTGGCTTACTCCAACATCAGGTGACAGCCAATCTGTTCACTTAGTGTATAGAGCATTTTTATACTGGATCAATTATAGTAGAAAATTTATTAAGGATAAGAGTGGAAAAACATCCCAATTAGATTTGTCATTGAACCCTATACTCTCTAAAATCCACTGGGGAACTTCAGTGATTAGGCCTTCGTATGGGTTCAGGCATGGCCAAAAATGACTTGTGAGGTAGTCTCTAAGGTGGAGGCCAGTGTCCAGAAGATAAGACTAAAGAGTCAAGATCAATCTCAAAGTCAACAATTTACATAATTTTTTCCTTATGTATAAAGTAAAACTGCAAAGAAAATCTCCATTTCCACTGACCTCTATTTTCTTTTTTTCCTTTCCCTCCCTCCTTTCTGTGTGTGTGTTGAAGGAAGAACTCTTTATCATAGATGATGTTAGACTGTGCAAGTCTTGCTAACTGATAATGCTTGAAACGCAGACTGATCAGAAATACTGAGAAAGGTTACTTGTCTAGTGAAACGTATCAGTAGAGATCAAGATACAGATAAATGTGTTCATTATAGTTCAGCCTAAATGGTGAACATGAATCTATGTGGTAGATAAATCTGTATTTGGACAGTCCATTAAAAAAGGCATTAACAATTTTGAATGCATCATTGAGCATTTTATTACCCTTACCTATTGGCTTGAAAACGCAATAAGTAGGGAAGAAAAATATCCAAATTAATACACATTTCTATTTTTCAATGTATGTGTATTGATTTAGTTTTAAACTAATTAATAAATTTTTTAAAATGTCAAGTTCAGCAGTATAGAATTTGAATTGTATGTCTCTAAGTATAAATACTGTATATCTTTAACAATTAAACATGTTTTATAGAAGGTAATTTCTTGTTCTTTCTTAACTCACTTTTGCTGTGATTTTAAGAACATGTTAATTCGAAATGTAAGTTATAGGAAAAGAATATCCCTAAAATTGATAATAATTTTAATATATTAATTTAGGAAGGTTTTATAAGAAAATTGTAATAGTCATATTTTCTGAAAGCTAGATATAAAGAAAAAAATTTATTTTTATTTTATTTTATAAAAGCGACATGGGTTTCTACATTATTTATCCTAACTCTATCAGTTAAGGTCCAGGCAGGCAGATAAAAACCACTTTAACTCTTCAAATCATAAGAAACTGACTAAAAGAAATTGATTATTCAGATGAGGGAAAAATTGTGAAGCCAGAGAGAGCAGTGACTGAATCTAGAGATGAATAAACTGGAAACTCAACCCCCCCAGGGCTAAAGAGACAATAAGAGAAGCCCATTGAGAGCACAGAAGCCAGAGTCCCAAGGACAGCCTGGAACCATAGCAGGGGCTGCCCAGAAATTGCTGGGACCATAGACAGAGAGGCTGTAACTGTAACCCTTTTCAGATTAAACCACAAAAGAGGTGCAGTTGCTTTGGATCATCAGACAAAAGTAAAAGAGAGGGAGAATAATTCCCTGGTATCTCCCTGTCTTCTATCAATATCCCATCAGTGCTTTCCATTGTCTTAATAGGTAGCCAGTTAAAAACGGAGCCTGAAAAACGTGTTTGTGGTGGCCTGGCAAATGTACGACTAGATCTTGTGTGGTGGGAAAATAAGATTGAGGTCCTCAGCTGCTTCTCTTCTGGTTCTATCTCTGTATTTGCACCATATTTCTGGAGGGCAGTACATAGCCAATTAACACAGCAGAGGTACTAATACAGGCTCACTCCTGCAAGATGTGGGACTTTAAACCAAAAAACAAAAAAACATGGCTTCAGTTCAAGGATCTTCCCATGGGCTTAGACAAACTTTCTTAGTACGCACTGTGGTTTTACATTCTTCTGCTTAAAAGGGGTCAGACATGCATTAACATGTGAAGGCACTTTCCACCTTCTCTTGCTTTCTTCTTTTTTCCCTTCATAGGCCTCCCCCAATAAATCTCTTTCATGTGTCTTTGGTAGCTTATTAAAAGGCTTATCTCATGCAGTGGAATAGCTGATGCAACTAAGTAGAACTGAGGTTCTGATAATTTAGTCACAGAGCTCCGGTGACATTTAAAAGCTCATCCAAGGCAGATGTCTTGTGTTATAGTCAGGATCCTGGTTGAGAACACCTGGGACTGTAAAATGTAGGATGGATACATTGATGTGCCTCTGAGCTTATTGGTTCTGCAGATCTCCTTGATCCCTTAGCATGCACAGTTGGCTCACCCTTCCCTACCAAAGCTAGCACTTCCCCCATGCTGGAAGACTGCAGAGGCCTCTCCCCTGCAAGCTAACCAGTATCTCCATTTAGGAATGCCCCTACTCCTTCTCCTTGCTGACAGACCTGTAACTACAAACTTGCTAAGGAATTGCTATGCCTAATAAGGAAGAAAAGAGAGTATATACCAAAAGAGCTGTAAGAACTATCCAGCATGTATTGACAGGAACCAGAGTAGTACTAAGGGTGCTTGATCAAGGGAGCTGGGACATTAGACTGGATAAGTGAGAATTCATTAACTTGGCATATCCTCAGGACATAGGACTTAATACCCTGGAAAATACCCTGGGGGACGAGGTCAAATTGGCTCTTAGAAGCCTGGAGAAATCAAGAGCCAATGCTGCAGTAGAAATGCCTGAGTTGCTCTGGTAGACAGCAGAGGAAGGAATAAAGGGGCTGAGGGAAATGGGCATGCCTGAATGAACATATTGTGTAAGGCCACAATGGATTATGCTCCACTGGAGGGCCCAGAGTGCATACCTTTCACCAAGGCCATCAAGAATGTGCTGGTGGGAACAGCATGGGTATCACTAAGTAGTTCTGAGGTGGGTCAGGCAAGGGATGATAATAGGAGAGATGATCACACAGTTGAGCTCATAGTATCCAAAGAAATGATGCTCACTCCCTTCCCCCC
Source organism: Neomonachus schauinslandi (assembly GCF_002201575.2). Classification (NCBI taxonomy): domain Eukaryota; kingdom Metazoa; phylum Chordata; class Mammalia; order Carnivora; family Phocidae; genus Neomonachus; species Neomonachus schauinslandi. The sequence continues at coordinate 92,197,310 of NC_058410.1, read as the reverse complement.
AACTCCTAGTAATAGAGAACAGGTGATGATGACTAACCTCACCTCTGGATACAAGGGGCTTAGAAGTACTGCAACAACTGGCAGTAGTGGAGGGGCACCAAGGAGCTCAACTGGCATGGATTTGTGCAGACGGTTAAGAGAGCATGGTATGCCTAGGGTAAAGTGGACAGGGTGGATAAAAGATTGCTATTTAATATTTACACCCAGAAGAAGGAAGAGCAGGAGGCCTAGGAAGGTTTCCTCAGTAAAAAGTTGTGATAACTTTCTTTCATTTCCCAGGGCTGAACCCATTTCCAAATCCAAATCACATTTGTGGACCCACCAGCTGTCATTTATAATTGGGATTGCCATATTTGGTACTTAGAATAACCTCCACATTGTAGTATTGGCCTGTGGGTTAATATTTATCATGGTAGAGATGGTCAAGTGGAAACCTCGGAAACTTCCCTGATCTCCTTGGCCAAGAGAGAACTCAAAAACAATATTGTACCCCATCTTCTGACCTTGAGCTCTGAATGATTAGAAGTCCTGATACTTGAAGGACTGCACTCTAAAGACTAGCAAATATACCACTCAGCTTTAATTTATGGATGCCTCCAGAGTAATTTGAATTTTTTGTGTTAGGGATCACCATCTTGCAGTGTTAGTTAGCCCTGATCAGATAAAAGCTAGGGCTACTATTACACATTGAGGTCAGGGAGGAGTTTGTGTGGATTGCTGGTGATCCACTGGAGAGCCTTCTGGTAATCCTTTGCAACATGGTAACTAGGGATCAATACCTGAAGAAACTCTAGCCTGCGAAGTTTATTATTACTGAGGTCTCAGACTCTGTAGGAATGGCATTTTGGGTCACATCTCCAGGTAAGCCATCAAGATCTGCCAAGGTGATAGCTGAGTTTGATGAGAATTTAGAATGGATAGTAGAGGAGGAAGAGGATGAGTACCATATGCGCTCTCAGACCATCTCCAGTGGTGATAGTGGTAGCTTCATCCCAGTATCTTCTCTCTTCTAAGTCTGTCCTCTGGAAGAGAATCCCACAAAAAATAAATAAACAAACAAAAACAGACAAACAAGGGAGCTGTTCTTGAAGACATTTTTTCTTTACAATGCATATCAAAGATGAGGATAGTAGAGCAAATAGGTAAACACAGCAGGGTATCTTGAAAAAAATTAAGGAAGCTTTTAGGAATTTTTTTGAAACCTAATGTTAGTTGTAAACCATATAATTACCAGTTTTAGTTCCCCTTTTTCTGCAAGAAATAACAATTAAGAGATGAATAACGTAACTATACATGAGTCACCAAAATGTAAAATTATATGTTTGATTCGAACATTGTTAATTTAATGCCTGTCTCCCAACCTATACATTTTGTTTCCACTCATTTCAGACTCTTTCATCAATAAGAAATTCCCTAATTTTCTATTTTTCTCCAGTACCTTAGCATATTTTGACTCTGTTGTTAAATTATGTTATTAATAATTCATTGTATTTATGTATTGTGGCTTAAATTATGTATATAAAAAAGTCACAAATGAATCTGCTACACTAAAATAATGACCCAAACCATCATACTTTATGCTTGAAAGTAAGTGGATAGAAACAACACAAATTTCCATCAAGAATAGAACCGATAAATCAGTACATATTCCCACAACAGGAATAACAGTAATGGAAATGAATAAACTAGTGCTACATGCAATAACACGGATGAATCACAAGCACGATAGTGAGGGAAAGAAAGCACATACAAAAGAATACATGATGATTCCACTTATATAAATTGAAACACGCAAAAGTTAGACCTCAGAATGGAAGTCAGCATAGCAGCCATCTTTTGGGAGAAGGGTGGGTACCCTATGGCATGAGAGGGGCTCCTGGAGTGTTCTTGGTGCTCTAATTCTTCCCCTGGGTGGTGGCTACATGAGAGTGGTCACTGTGAATACTGGGGCTATATTTTTATGATTTGTGTATGTATTTGTGGTATGTTTGGATAAAAAGTATTTTTAAAAATGTATGTTCCAATAAAGGTTAGCTTGAGATTGTGAGCTATCCTTATATGCTATAATAAGTCATTGTATATCTGAATTGAGAAAAGATTGTTGTGCCATGCAGACTTGTCCACTTCCCTAAGGAAAAAGAGTACATGTATTTTCCTAAGGCTAATCAATTGTCCTATAATATGTAGACCGTCTCAGGGGCGCCTGGGTGGGTCAGTCGTTAAGTGTCTGCCTTCGGCCCAGGTCATGGTCCCAGGGTCCTGGGATTGAGCCCCGCGTCGGGCTCCCTGCTCAGCAGGAAGCCTGCTTCTCCCTCTCCCACTCCCCCTGCTTGTGTCCCCTCTCTCCCTGTGTCTCTCTCTGTCAAATAAATAAAATCTTTTTTTTAAAGATTTTATTTATTTATTTGAGAGAGAGAATGAGAGACAGAGGGCACGAGAGGGAAGAGGGTCAGAGGGAGAAGCAGACCCCCCCGCTGAGCAGGGAGCCTGATGCGGGACTCGACCCCAGGACTCCGGGATCATGACCTGAGCCGAAGGCAGTCGCTTAACCAACTGAGCCACCCAGGCACCCCTAAATAAATAAAATCTTAAAAAAAAATATGTAGACCGTCTCAGAGGCTTTCATAAGAATCTCATTGCTACCAGGACAAAATCAATACTCTATCATACCATATAAGTACTGCATTATCTAGTACCTTAGCCACACCGAGCATCCTTCCCCACTTTGCTGTGTACTCGGGATGAAGAGGACTTCTTTAAGCTCCAAATATTTGCCAAGATCTCTCACATCGGAGTCTTGGCATGACTATCCCACCTGCTATGCTCCCCCCAACTCATTCATTTAGTTAATTTTCACTTAGCATCTAGATTTCCAAAAAGAAGTATTCCCTGGTTATATAACTGGTATAAATCTCCAAGGCTATGTTTTATTGTCTTGCTTCATAACACTGGTTACAGTTGAGATTGTTGTGATTGTTTACTTAATTCCTGTCTCATTTTGTATGCCATGACATCTGTGAGGACAGCTATCTTGTCTGTTTTTGTTAAAGTTACTTTTTAATTTTGAAATTGTTTGTTTCACAAGCAGTTGCAAAAATGGTACAGAGTTCCCCTGTACCCTTCATACAGCTTCCCTCAAGGGTAACATCTCAAATAACTAGTACATTGTCAAAGTAGGAAATAAGCATTGGTGCCATATTATAAACTTGAATACAGTATATGACTTTTTTATTATCATTGTACATTACTTTCTACTGTAGTACTGATACATAGTTGCTTTAAATAAATATTTTAAAATGAATATTTATTGAATGAGAATATGAAAAAATCATATTTTAACTTATGAGAGTATAAGACTGTTTTACAAAATGCCTTCACTCCCGAATTCCTTGAGTTATAAAACAGTGCCACTGTCCTCCATGAAAGGAATGTACACTTAGATTATTTTTTCCACAGTTATAATAATTCTCTTTGATTTCTCTACTCAATTCTTCCTAATCATTGCCAGTCAGCTGATGTTGAAGTTGAAGTCTTGGGTTCTAGAAATTTGTCCATTAGAGGAGGGAATCAGCATTCATGAACATTCTATTTTATAAAGCAGAATTAAGCAGTTCCGTGGGTAAGCAGAATTATTCCCAGAAAAAGGATATATTTGAGGAACTTCATTACACAAAAAACAAAATCTTGGAACACTATTTAATTTTAAGTTTGTTTGAGAAATAGAGGAGGCCTAAGAATCATTAGACATTGTTCTAGCATTGCAGAGAAGACTCTGATTCCTTGTCTTGATCCCCTAATATTTTCTTGTCAGGATTCTTATAACAACATCCAGTGTTTCCAAATCAAACTCAGAATTAAACAACCCAGATTTAACTGTTTGAGATCTGGCTGTTTAATCACGACCACTAAGCTCCAAAGTGATATCCTGTGTATTTTTACAAGACCCGGACCCAGTTTCTCAAGGAACACACCTCAGATTTTACGTTATTTCATAGTTCATATTAACCCACCACCACCACCACCACCCTTTACCCAATCCTGTTTCTAATTACACTCCTTCTAATCAACTTAAAGAACCAAAGGACTAGATACTTTCTTACCGCCTCTTGTATGTGCCTCTACCCCACTTCTTACCTAAAAATATCCCAGTACCAATCTGTAGGTTGAATATATTTCCCCAAGCCTTGCTTTTATCTTCGTTAAGGAATGCAAACTAGCTCTGTGCCTTAACCCAAGTTTGAAGGCTAAGACTAAAATCAAGTTCTCTTTAATGTATCCCCATGTATTAACTATCATGGGGACTCCCTAGTACTCTGCTCATAATTTTAAATTTTCCTTATCTTGAACTATCCTCAAATTAAGCCTGAGATAGTTCTGTCTCTTTAGAGATGGTGTCCAGTCTATGAAACTGTCCTGAAGTAGTCTTTGAAGTGAGTTCATTCTCTAGAATCAGGCAATACCTCTGTACATACCTACTTGGTGCTCCCTCATGTTACAATCATCAGTGATGAAAATAAAAAACTTGCATAAAATTTATTTTTCCTGAAATGAAAAAGATGCTATTAATTATGTTCCGTTACAGAAATACCATTTCTCACCAGTACTAAATTTAAATAGCGATTTCAGTAGGTGGCAGAGAGAAAATATATTCAATGCTAAATTCTGTTTAATCACCTTTTTATATCTCACAGCATGAATATGTTCATCATTGACTCTTTAAAAGTTGACTGAGGTAATTATCAGGAAAAATTATTTCATTTTGATTACTAGAAAAGCATCTTTTAAATTATTAAAATCTTCAGGCAAATGCAAAACCTATAATTATGCATTTAAAAACAAGGCAGCATTTTACAGCCATTAAAACACCTTCCCCAAAGGAAGTAAGCCGTGTTGCTATTATTCAGGCTATAAAGCACAGCACAGAGATGGGACTCAGAGAGCTTTAAGAATTGAATACATACAAAAGGATCTTAGCATGTTCAGTTGGAGTGTGGTCTAAATGGTTGATCCAAAGTCCCAAGTGGCTAATTGAATTGGCACTCAATTATTAAAATGGTAAAACTTTCCAAATTATCCACACCAAAGAGATGTAGAATCTGAATAATTCAAGCTAAATCAATTCTTTCTGAAGTTAAGTGAGAAGACCAGAAGACCTACTACATATAGAATATTCCAATAATTATATATTTATTGCAACACTTGTTCATTTTTTATATCATGCATGGAAAATTATCTTTAATGGAGATAAATGATGTGGTATTCTGAGTGTGCCATTTTCTAGAAGGGCATTTTAACAATGTTTGAAGAGAGTGAGTTCTATAAAAAAGTATTATGACTCTGATTGACTATATATATTTACAAATTACAAAGAAAGACACCAAATTAGGTAACATCTAAAGAATCTTTCAATAACTAATGCAATCTATGTAAAAATTTTGCTACTTTTAATCAGAAAATTTAAAATATAATAGATAAAAATATATTTTCAGTAGCAGAGTTAACAGAATAAGAGAAGTACAAAAAAAGGTAAAGGCTTTAAAAAAGAAAAAAAATAAAAGCTTTAAGAAAGAAAAAAAGAAAGAGAAATTTAAAAAGAAGCCTAAGTATATATAACTTAATTTTAGTTGAGAAAACTGTGTATAGGCTTCCTACCACTGATCATTCTTATTATCTAATAAAGAAATATTAAAATATTTTTTCATGTCTTGTTTTGGTCATAATCTAATTCAATCATTAAAATGAGTATAATTCTACTACATTTTATAATTTCTTTTTAAAATTTTAGCAGCTTAAAAATGAAAAAAAGAAAAATTATTTCTTCTTTAAGCCAAGGTAACATATTAAAAAGCTAGTAAAACTTAAATTTATTTCATAAAGAGACATAAACTTTTTTTAAGATTTTTATTTTATAAATAATAAATAAATTATTTTTTAAGAGAGAGAGAGGGTGTGCCAGCGTATGGGGGGAGGGGCAGAAGGAAAGGGAGAGAACAAAATCTCCAGCAGAGTCTCTGCTGAGCGAGGAGCCAAACATGGGGCTGGATCTCACAACCCTGAGATCATGACCTGAGCCAAAACCAAGAGCCCAATGCTTAACTGACTGAGCCACCCTGGCACCCTTAAAGACATAAATGTTTTGACCACAAATTATGTTTTCATTCTCTTATACATATGCCTGGGATCTGTTTGGTTTTCCTGGTCTATACTGGTCCATTTACCTGTGTTTTCTTTTCTTCTTTTAAAAACTCTTTTGGAAGAATCAGAGATAATGTGGTCGTAGGACACTAAAAAAAAAGGAATTGAGAGCAGGTACTAGGTGATGGGAGTTGGGGTAGGGAACGCATTTGGCTGGGTCACACTTGTGCAAGGATCTGCTACTTAGAGCTTTCCAGAAGTGAAAGAAGAAGCCAGGACAATTGGCAACTGAAAGTAGAGTTTATAAAGTGATTGGTAATGTAAATAGATGTCAGGAAACAAACCATCTGGAAAAAAACCCCTCATTTTCAAAATCAAAAGTATTCAAATCTTGCTCATTGCAAATGGCACTATCCTGAGAGACATAATGACAGTTTTTATTTTATAATAAGAATTGAGGTGTTTGTAATTTTCAAACTGTGAGAGGAAAATGTCTCCTTTTTATTAAAAAATCTTATTGAGTAAGTTTCAATTGTTATGCAAGAAAAAATAAAAAGTATTATTCTCATTTCTTCTCCACAGGATATTTTATTGAGTCATGATCTGGAAGAGCAAGTTAATAGTTAATAACATTTTCACATGAACTAATTTAGAACCTTATTTAAAATACTGTGGGTAAAAGTATAAATCAGTTGTGGAATCTTAAGTACACAAAATAATAAAAAATAGTCAAACAGAAAGAAATTGTGACATATTAAACACACACACTCAAGTGTGTGGACACCACATTACTCTGAGTTAAAAAGACAGCCTGAGAGAGTTGTTGTACTAGAATACAATATTTTTGCTAAAATAAATCTATATCTCAATGCCATTTTATGTTACATGAGAAGTTATACAAAGTTACAATCTCTAGGAATCTATAAAGTGAACACTAGATTCAATTTTTTGAAAATTGCTATTAGCTAAGCCATTCTTGAATATGTAAGTCTTAAGCTGTAGATTAGCAAAGGGAAGGTCAGTTCCTAGATTCATGAAGTTGAAAGCTCATGGACTGTTGAATCAGATACATTTATATCTAAATCTTAACTTTATTGCTAGCTTCTATGATCTTGGAGGAAATACTTTCTCTCCCTGTGCCTGCATTGTGTTATCTACAAAATAGGGGTAACATTACCTATTTCAAGAACTGTTATGAGAATTAATTAAAGTAATGTTTGAAAATGTTCATTATTCAGATCTCTGTTACCCCCTGTATTGTGTATAATTATACACAAAATTAAATTATTTGTGCTTTTGAGGGCATATTCAAGGACTCGGAAATAGAAGCATTGCAATGCTTGTGACAAAGATTGAGCTGGTTTTTAGAGTGAAAGGATTGGTCTCACAACAGAGATGTGCTGGGAAAGGAGTGGCTAAAGGTGGTTATTGCTAACTCTCCTGACTAAATTTTATTCCTCAACACTACTCTTTCATTGGCACGTATGCATTTGCAGTGATTTCAAAAGGCTCCTGGGCAATGAAGGACCCTCAGCTGTGCTTTGAAGAAGCATTAGTGAAAAAGGTTGAGAGTTGGGTTTTGAATTTGTCGACTGTCAGGCAACTTGAAGACATTAAAACCAAGATGCCAGATAGAGATTTATGTATGTGTATCTTACATTTCAGAAAAGGGATTTGGGCTGAAAGGGCAAATTTGGAAATCATTAGTCTATGGTTACAATTGCACACACAATCATGGATGAATTGCCTAGGAGGAGAGTACAGAGTGAGAGGAGAAGAGGGTTTAAGATTTACTTTGTCAAATCCACCACTTAAGTGCACATAGAGGAGGGTGGGCATGCAGTGGAATCTGCACTGAGAAAGAGTAACCAGAAGAGTGAAGGAAATCAGGAGAACTCAGGGTCAAAGACCCCACTGCAGCATCAACAATATCTGAGACTAAAGTTATTGTGGAGCTGAGACATCGCCTTTTATAATTTGATATAAATGTAGCTCCTGAAAAATCCTTCATTTCATTCCGTGGTGCTGCGTTCAGAGGCTGAATTTTTTTCCTCAGGGTAACCTCAGTTCTTCTCTCCAGCCAAACAACTGATTGGATGAGGCTCACCCAGATTATTAAGAGTAATCTCCTTTATTTAAAGTCAACTGACTCTAGATGTTAATCATAACTACAAAATACCTTCATGGGCAACATGTAGATTAGTGTTTCAGTGAATAACTGGGTACTGTGGCCTAGCCAAGACAAACATAAAACTGACCATCATGCCTGGCCTCTACCTACCCCCCAAAGCAATAATATAATAAATAAATAAATAATAATATAAGTAATAAATTTGCTTAGCTAATCCATTTCTCCTGCTAGAAAAGAGCCAAATTTTTGTTGTTGTTATGTAACAAGGGGCTAAAATTTTAGTATTAGGTATACCTTAGATGTCATATGGGTATCTACGCATAAACCATTGATTGTACACTTAGTGTCTATACACATTATGTATGCTAAACCTCAGTAAAACATTTAAAAAATGCACCTATGAAATTTCTCAATGGCTTTTATTTTAAAATAGTTTTTCAGTACACATATATATGACATTGGTAATTTAACTAAAGGCCTTTTTTCCCCAGATATCTTGGAAAATATTTCTCACAGGTTACAAGTGTAATTATTTTTCACCTGTAGATTGGTAAAAATCCACATTAGTAATTAGTTGTAAAACACAAGAAATAAATCACCCATGTCTATCCTAGGTCCCTGAAACCTCAATAAAAAGTATACTTCAGACTAAATACTATTATTTTGTGATGAACTGAGCATATAGTCATTTTTAATAATATAGTTATATAATATAGAATAACATAATAATTGTAGAATTTAAAATAATAAAACAATAAATTACTGTTCATAATGTCTATCTTTTTCACTAATACAGAGAAGTAATATAAACCAGTGGTTACAAGGGCAAGATTATCCATGATTCCCCTGGTATACCTGGTATGAATAAAAGCTGAATATTAAATCCTGTAATTTTTTTACTTTCAGATATTGTGAAAAATACAGTAAGAATCAAAAGAGAATGCAGGATATGCAATTACAATGCTATGAACACACCAACATCCTGTTATAACCTTAACTGTCAAGCCATTGGCAAAAAAATAAGTCTACTGGTTTCTTTCTCCGTGTTTATTCTATTTTCCAAAAATTCTGATCTTCAACATCAGCAAAAAAAAAATTCACCTTGAGGGTTTGCTATTATTCTACAACTGTACATAAAGGGTATTATAAGCATTTGGCCTTTGGTTCACAACCACAAAACATATCGTCTTTATAACTCCAGGACAGTACTATAGGTCCCAAGGAGTCCAATACCACAGCAGGTGACTAAGTGGAAACCAAGCAATATCTTGCCGTATGCTTTTGTATAGGTCATTTGACAGAATGAGGAAATGTTTTATATAATGGGTAAAATTGTTACCTTTACCATGGAACTTTCTGCATAATGTGATATAAATATATTTCAGCCTTCCAGAATCTCCAAGAAAGGACTTCAATGAAATTTCAAGGGCTCTAAATGTAGAAATATATTATCAACACTATAGTCTGTAACACCCTTGCTTTGTTAGGAGGGGATCAACACTTGTAAGAATCAATGACAGACTGCAAGATTCTATGTTCACTGCATCAGAGGTATCAACAGGCAAAACAAGGAAACTACTGTCAGTGTTTAAGAATAGCCAGATCCTACTCTACAATTTAGGGGGAAAAAAGAGTTAGGTGTGTGAGCTGAGTTGTCTTGAAATATTCTGCTAAATTTTAAGACATGTCTTTATATACTAATTATAAAAAAAATATATTTACAAGATATCTTCTCTAATATTTATGGGACAGATAAATCAAGGCCATAGTTAATAGATTTTCAAAGAACAAAGCTTGGCAATACACAACTTTTTACCCATATTCCAGGCTTCTGATAAGCATTGCCATAATTTCTGGCATGCTCTGAATTCTTCATAATAATTATAGTTAAAGGAAGAGGATTCATAGAAATATAAGAAATGCTCTAATTCCCAATTTTAAAATGTAGATATTTGAAATTTTCTTTGTGCATAATTTATGTGTCACTTATCATATGTGGAAAGATATGAATAGCAGTTAGAAAAGCTATGAATAGCAACATATGTTGATCTGGTAATTTAAGACTCTGAAATCCACAGAGTTAGTCCACATCTGATCTGTCTAGATTTTTTGAATACTTGTAAAACTTGGAAAGACCTTTAGATTACAAGATTCACAAGCTTATCTAGTGGTTGCCACAATTTCCAAGGAGTAGGTTGTACTTTCTTTTTTTTTTTTTCAGTCCTATTACAATAAAAATACAATAATAAATATAGTAAAGAATCTCTTTAAAAATTCTTAAATATAGTGTTTATATATTAACTGAAATATTATGGCTTCTGAAAAACCCAAAGCAAGCCCTTTTTTTCCTTATGTCATTCCAAATAAAACTCAGGTTTTTTATCAGGAAAAAATCCAACTTTGAGATTGTTTCCCGGGATGAAAAAGTTGTCATGAGCACCAAGTTAGGAACATACAATGGATACCACAGGGTGGTAAGCATTCCTGAGGATATGTTATTATTTAGGGACTCTCTAATATGCATGCCTTTACCTTTTTGACTCTTAAAAGCATCAGACTTAAAAACAACTTACTTGTCAGTCTATCAAGAGAAGCAGCCTGGTACAGTGTACATTGTTCTGGATCACAAGCTGAAGATTTGTTTTCTCATCTGAACTCAGCCATTGTGTAATTTGAGCATTGCATTATAAAGGTACAATCTGAATACCTTACAGTACCTGTAAAGCAAAGCATTCGTCAAGAAAATGTCTCCTTTATCTCAAATATTCTGTGATTTAAGAATTTAACGTACATTTAACCTCTGATGATGTCTAGCATTCTGCTAGTTTTTGTGTAGAGGACACTCCCAAAGAAATAATAATGTTGTTGCCATAAAAAAGTTAAAGTTAGCAAAGACATGCTTGGGATAGCTATAGAGTATTACTTAAGTAACTTAAACATTAAGTTACTACATTCAAAAGTCGAATGAATGGAAATTAGTCACTAGGAGGATGATGTAGAAAAAGACAAGGAAGAGCTAGAGAGAGAGTCAGATACCCTCTAAAATGAGTAAAATAAAAAAGACTGACAGTATCAAATCCTGGCAAGGATGTGGAACTGCTGGAATTCTCATTACTGGAAAGAGAAGAATAAGGGTAGAGGCATTTTCGATAACTCCTTGGCTTTGCTTTAAAATGATGACACAGCAATTCTGCTTGTACATTTTACTCAGAATAAATGAAAACATATGTCTACAAAAAGATGTGTAGAGAAGTATTTATAGTTGCTTTCCTAATAACCCCAAACTGGTAACAACCCAAATGTCCATTAATAAGTGAATAAACAAATACATTCATACAACTGAAGTAGTAAAAATGGATTAATTATGAAAACATGAAACTGTGATTAATCTCATGAGTATTATGTTAATAAAAGCCCCTAAAAGTGCATATTAAATTATTACATTTAGATGATTTCCAAGAAGAGGTAAAACTAATCCCTCTTAATAAATATTATAAATATTGTATATATCTTTTTATAAATATATATAAATATGCATGGACTAATATAAAAAATAAGAACTAATAAGGGGTTTTAGCTGGGTTGTGGTATGCAAGGTTAATATAAATAAGTTAATTGCTTTACTATATATCATCAATGAACAAGTGGAATTTGAAATTAAAAACACAGTATCATTTATATTAGCACCCCAAAATAAAATACTTAGTTATAAATATAACAAAATATTCACAAATCTATATGCAGAAAACCATAAAATGCTAATAAAAGAAATAAAAAAAAGAACTTAATAAATGGAGAGATATTCCATCTTCATGGATAGGAATAGGAAGACTCAATTTTGTCAAAATATCAGTTCTTTTCAACTTGGTTCATAGATTCAGTGCAATCCCAATAAAATCCTTGTAAGTTATTTTGTAGAGATTGACAAACTGATTCTACATTTTATATGGATAGGCAGAAGACTGAGAATAGCCAAAATAATATTGAAGGAGAACCAAGTTGGAGGACTAACACTACCTAACTTTAATTCTTACTCTAAAGTTACAGTAATCAAAATAGTGTGGTGTTGTTGAAATAATAGAAAAAAGAAATCAGTGGAAAAGAATAAAGAGCCCAGAAATAGATCACCATAACTATAGTCAACTGATCTTTGACAAAGGAGCCAAGGCAATACAATGAAGAAAAGATAGTCTTTTCAATAAATTGTGCTAGAAAAATTGGACTTCCACTTTCAAAAAAATGGATCTGGACACAGACCCTACATTATTCATAAAATGTAACTCAGAATGGATCACAGAACTACATGCAAGATGCAAAACTTATAAAACCCTAAAAGATAACATAGGAGAAAACTTAGATGACCTTGGGTGTGGTGATGACTCTTCAGATACAACACCAAATCCTGATCCATGAAGAAATAATTGATAAGCTGGACTTCGTTAAAATTAAAAACTTGTGCTCTGTGAAAGACAATATCAAGAGAGTGAGAAAAGAAGCCGCAGACTGGGAGCAAATATTTGCAAAAGACACATCTGATAAAAGACTGTTATCCAAAGTATACAAAAACTCAACAATAAGACTACAAACAGCTCAATTAAAAAATGGGGTAAAGATCTTAATAGACACCTCACCAAAGAAGATGTACACATCGAAAGTTACCACTATACACCTATTAGAATGGCCAAAATCTGGAACACTGACAACACCAAATGCTGACAAAGATGTGGGACAACAGGAACTCTTACTCACTACTGATGGGATTACAAAATGGTACAGCTACTTAGGATGACAGTTTGGCAGTTTCTTAAAAAAACTAAATGTGTTCTTACCATACAATCCGGAAATTGTACTCCTTGGTATTTACCCAAAGGAATTGAAAACTTATGTCACAAAAACCTGCATATGATGTTTATAGCTGCTTTATTCATACGTAATTGCCCAAACTTGGAAGAGACCCGGATGACCGTCAGTAGGTGAATAGACAAGTAAACCATGGTACGTTCAGAAAATTGAAAATGATACTTCACTAAAAATAAATGAGCTATCAAGCCATAAAAAGACATGAAGGAACTTTAGATACTTATTACTAAGTAGAAGAAGCCAATCTGAAAAGTCTACATACTGTAGATTCAAACTACACAACATTATGGAGAAGGCAAAAATGTGGAGACAGTAAAAGGATCAGTGGTTGCCAGGAGTTGAGGAAGCAGGGAAAAGGATAAATAGGATTTTCAGGGTAGTGAAAATACTCTGGATGATACCTTAACAATAGATACATTATATATTTGTCTAAATACAACGCTAACAGTGAACCCTAATGTAAACTCTTTACTTTAGGTGATAATAATATCTCCATGTAAGTTCATCAGTTGTAACAAATGTATCATTCTGGTAGGGGATACTGATTATTGGGGAGGGTGTGAATATACGAGGGCAGGAAGTATTTGGGAAATGTCTGTACCTTCCCCTCTATTTTGCCATGAATTTAAAATTATTCTAAAATTTAAAAAAATATTAATAATTAAAAATAATTTAAAATGTGTTTAAATTACTTGTGTGAGAGAACTGGACAGAAAAGTAATCAAAGATTAAAGAAAAGTAGTTTGTTGGTCAATTAGAAAAGGTATGTATTGGAATTTAAGGAGAGAGAAGAGAGAATAAATTCATGACCAGGCACAAGTACATGATTTTACCATCACAGAGAGAGAGAGAGAAAGGGATAGAGAATATATATGAAGCTATGGAGGAAGGGCCCCTGTGTCTATGATAGGGCAAATGAAATACGAGAGGGATCTTGCTACATTCATATATATTTTATATAAAGCTACACTGATCAGAACTAGAGGACTCTTGGATAATATAAATTTAGACAGACTAAAGTTAGGTGGGCTAGTAATGGCTAATCTAACCTCAAGAATCCAAGATTCTTCAAGAACCCAAGAACTATATTAGAAAAAATTTGAATTTCTTAGCTGAGTTTCTCTACTTTTAATTGAACTTTTGATTTTTGCTAACATCACAAAATGTTTCAGAACAAGTCAGTTTAAGAATAATTTTCCCCTCTTAAATATGAGGCAAATATGAACATTCAGCTTAATCTGCGCAGTATAATCAATCATCAATGTAAGAATTTGTGCTTCTGAAGGTGTGTAGAATGCATTCTCAAATCTACTCCATTTAACCGTAATAACTGACACCAATTATAGTTGAGGAAAAATGTGTACCTTGTTTGATTTAAACACTGAACCACTGATAAACCCCATGAAAACAATGAAATTGAGCCATTCACCTGTGGAAGCATTGCAGCTGGGAGATACTATTCAGTTTGCTCAAGCATTAATTATAGCTTTCCTATTTAATATCCCATGAAATCATTTGCAAAAAACTGGAGTTAAAAGATGTCAACATAAATTAACTTCAAATATATATATGATATATGAGGGGAGCTTTCAGTATTCATTAGGAGGCCAATAGTTTTTATATGCCATAGGCTGTTACTAATGGTTTGGTAATGAATAGTACCTAATCCTACTGTAAGTGGCTATATTACTGCCAGCTTCCTCTCTTTTCTCCCTTTCTCTTTCCTTCCATTTCCATTCCCAGTGGCCTAATTCAGTCAGGCTTCCCTATTGAACATGCTACAACCACATTTTGTTTTTCTATATTCAAGCAACTAAAAACTATGCATAAAACCTGATATATCAGAATGTGATTTTTTTTGTGTGTTAAGAATATATGTAGATTAATGCAAACAGTTACCACATAATACATTGTTGGACTTCTAAAACTTTATCTCCCCTTATTCTGTAGCGTAAAGACCCCAGGACATTAGCTGTAGGTAATGATATTTTATTGCTGTAGTATGTCCTTTTTCATTATCTTCTGAAAATAGTGAACTGTCTTTCTTACAAATGTGCTATAAACCAAACATCAGTTGTTCTTACCAACTTCTTTTTATTACTAATAATGCTTATATAAGCCCTCTTGACACACTTATACAAATTCTGCTTATTATAGCGAGTCCAGCTAATCCCCACCCAGAGCCTCTCCTGCCCTTTATCCCATGAATCTGATAAGCAGTTTTATTTGTATCCTTATCTTTCAGTTAAGCTTTCAGAGTCATCTCAACTTGCTCTTTCCCAAATGTGTGAGTGTGACCTAAATGTCAAGTATAATTTCAGTGCTCTCAATCTTGGATTTTTTTGTTCCTTCTCTTTGAATATTGGTTCAGCCCAGTCATTATTCACCCTTTTTCTGCAACTAGAAACAAAATTGTTGGCACTCTGCCTAAGGATGGCCCTGTGATATTCTTTAATATAAGCTTAGAAATATTTTTTTTTCCAAAATGGTCTACAACTAATGATAATAGTTTAAACTACTGAATAAAAAGAGATAGTCCTAATTCCCACCGAGAGTCTCTGGGATGGACCTTATGGTCCCAGTTATTGATTATTTTGAATCATCAGATGTCACTCTTATTACGTTGGGGAGAATTAATCCCATAAAAAACTGCCTACTTGTCTAATCAAGATTGGAATGTAGGAGCCTTCTGAACTCACCTCCTCCCATAGACACAATGAATCTACATTGACATTCAGAGAAATTCCCTTTGCAAGAAATTCAGAAACTAGCTAAGCAACTCCTATACATCAGGCAAATGAGAAAATACCCACATCACCCACATCAAAATTTGCAAGAAAGGCTGAGACATCCTCTCACCATAAACCCCACCACCAGCATAGTGCCATGCAATCTGAAGGGAACACTTCCAGCTTCTCCCTGAGGAGTGAAGAGTTGGAACCCCACATCTAACACCCCAACTTTTGACTCCACCTAAGGGAAAGGTGCCCAAAACACCTAGCTCTGAAAGCCAATGGAGCTTGTGTCCATGAGACTACAGAATATAGCTAACAAAGAAAGAATTTTTTTTAAAGATTTTATTTTATTTTTTTTATTTGAGAGAGAGAGAGTGGGAGGAGAAGCAGAGGGAGAGGGACAAGCAAACTCTGAGCTGAGCACGGAGCCCAATGCGGGGCTCGATCCCAGGACCCCAAGATCATGACCTGAGCCAAAATCAAAGACAGTTGCTTAACCGACAGAGCCACCCAGGTGCCCTGAAAGAATTCTTAATGGACTTATAAGGACTCACTGTGGCCATTTCTCCAGAGCTCAATGCAGAGGGAGCAGGCAGAAACAAAAACAAAAACAAAAAAATGCCCATCTCCTAGTCTTGCTCTGAAAGAGGCCAGCTGCCCACTTTAAAAGCTGCTGCCTAAGGGTCAGGCTTCTAATTTAGCACACACCTAGGAGCTGACTGCAATTTTCCCGAGATTTGGAAACCAGAAGAATGCACCTGGGCTTCTCAAAGGAGCCTTCTGCAAATCACCAGTATCTCCCTGGAAAGAGCTTGTGCAGAACTTATACAACTCAATAACAAAAAAACCCCCAAAACCCAATTTAAAAATGGGCAAAGGAGGGGCTCCTGGGTGACTCACTCAGTTAATCATCCAACTCTTGATTTCGGCTCAAGTCCTGATCTCAGGGTCGTAAGATTGAGCCCCACATCAGGCTCCATGCTCAGTGGGGAGTCTGAGATTCTCTCTCTTTGCCCCCCAGCTCTCTCTAAAAATGAATAAATAAATCTTAAAAAAATAAAAATGGGCAAAGGACCTGAATAAACATTTTTCCAAGGAAATCATATAAATGATCAACAGGTTTATGAATAGGTGCTCACCATCATTAATGATCAGGGAAATGCAAATCAAAACCACAGTGAGATATCACCTCATATCTGTTAGGATGTCCATTATCAAAAAAAAAAAAGAGAGAGAGAGATAACAAATGCTGGTGAGGATGTGAAGAAAATGGAACCACTTTTTCACTCTTGGTGGGAATGTAAACTGGTACAACCACTATGGAAAACACTGTATTATGTAGTTGAAATATGCTAACAGAATAGAATTTAAGTGTTCTCACCTAAAAAGCAAAAAATGAAAAGATAAATATGTGAAATGATGGATATATTAATTAACTCAATTATGGGAATTCTTTCACAATATATATGTACATCAAAATATCACTTTGACACTTCAAGTACAATTTTATTTGTCAATTATTGCTCAGTAAAGCTTAAAAAAATGAGCAGCACATAAATCCAAGCCACAGAAATATTCTCTTACTAGGGTCCTTTTACTTCTGTTATAAAGGACAAAGCAGGACTTTTCAACAAAGTTGTTTATGTTTTTCAGGTTAGCCACTACATTTTATTTACTTTTATGATTATTATTATTTTTTGTAGCTCCATGCCCAGTGTGGAGCTTGAACTCACACCCCTGACATTGAGTGTCATGCTCAACTGACTGAGCCAACCAAGTGCCCCAGCTCCAACATTCTAAAATTGAATATTTATACATAGCTGCATGGCAAATTCACTTATTTATCTTGTTATTTACAATATAATTTTAAACTGATATATAATAAGTATGTACTTTGTGCTAAGTATCATCATATTAACCCATTGTACAGGTAAGAAATCAAACTCAGAGTGGTGAAGTAAACTAATGGGCAGTATATCAGAAAACTAGTGAGTACTAGTCTCCATTTGACCCCAAGTCAGTATAAATCTTAAAATTAATTATCTTAATGACTGTAATACTTTAGTAATAGAATAAATGGTGATGGTAGTTAAAAATGTATACAAAAAAACCCCATAAATAATGTTTCTGTTTGCAATCCTGGGACCAATAAAGAGTAAAAACTACATGATGTGAGAGAGGAATGTAAAGAATCATGCTAGGCTTTACTCTATTGTAGCATGAAGTTATTTTGGGTAGAAGAGGGGGTCTCTAGAAATCCCATGCATTGGATAGAAAGCTAAATGCTTCTAGTCTGGTTCAACGAGTTTTCTTTTTTTTTTTTTTAATTTTATTATGTTATGTTAGTCACCATACAATGTATCATTAGTTTTTGATGTAGTGATCCACGATCCATTGTTTTCGTATAACACCCAGTGCTCCATGCAGTACGTGCCCTCCTTAATACCCATCACCGGGCTAACCAATCCCCCCCCCCTCTAAAACCCTGTTTGTTTCTCAGGTCCATAGTCTCTCATGGTTCATCTCTCCCTCCAATTCCCCCCCCCCCATTTTTCCCTTCCTTCTCCTAATGTCCTCCATGTTATTCCTTACGTTCCACAAATAAGTGAAACCATATGATAATTGACTTTCTCTGCTTGACTTATTTCACTTAGCATAATCTCCTCCAGTCCCATCCATGTTGATGTAAAAGTTGGGTATTCATCTTTTCTGATGGCTGAGTAATATTCCATCGTATATATGGACCACATCTTCTTTATCCATTCATCTGTTGAAGGGCATCACGGCTCTTTCCACAGTTTGGCTATTGTGGACATTGCTGCTATGAACATTGGGGTGCATATGAAATCCAAATCAAAACCACACTGAGATACCATCTTACACCAGTTAGAATGGCAAAAATGGACAGGGAAAGAAACAACAAATGTTGGAGAGGTTGTGGAGAAAGGGGAACCCTCTTACACTGTTGGTGGGAATGCAAGTTGGTACAGCCACTTTGGAAAACAGTGTGGAGGTTCCTCAAAAATTTAAAAATAGAACTACCCTATGACCCAGCAATTGCACTACTGGGTATTTACCTCAACGAGTTTTCTTATTAAATTATGCCAAGCTATGAATTATTAAAGGAATTACTTAATGCTTTGACTCTAAGGAGAACTCCTCTATCCATCTAGTAATTTCAGGGATGTCACAAATACATTGAAAAAGGTTTGAAGTACTAATCTCAATACAAGATTTGGGAAAAATTAAAGGTTCTTGCAGAAGGCATATTAGGTTTAGATAATCACACTAAGGAGAGAATAACTTTAAAAAGCAAACAAATTATTTAGGAAGAGCGGCAGTTTTTTCCCAAGAGACGCTCTCAATTTATTGCATATTCAATTCACTTAGCAATCTGAAAGGCAGAAAGGACTCTGATTACTCACCTTCTAACTGACACACTAATCTTATGATTGTCTGCATTGTTTTCATGTGGATAACTGTAGGGAATTTTCAGTGTTTAAAGATCAAAATCTTCTTTCCATTTCCTTAAGAACATGATTTAACTCAATCAAACCAGAGTATCAACTATCTGTGTTTTGTGGGTATTGTAGGAACTACAAAGGTGAACACAAAGTCCCTGCCTTCAAAGAGCTTATACTTTAGTCAGAGATATTTAAAAGGCATCTAGAAAACCATAGAGGGCTACCATAAAACAGGGAAGGAAGAGAGGATGTACAGTTTTACAGTGGTAAGGCAGGATTTTTTAAAAGTGAAATGACATTTGCTGTGTGCATGGTGTGTTTAGTAATATTTCAACAGAGGGTAAAGTGTTAGGAAGAGGGATGGCATTTGAGATGGATATATAAGTGTAAACAAACAAGAAGGTAGGGACTTGGGGATATTTGAGCTCTCAAGTTCAGTTTAATTAGAGAACGCTTTATGATTGTATGATTCTTTATAGCCTTCTGGCACTTTTTAATGAATAATATAAATATATTTATGCAAATAGATTATCTTCTATCCTAATAAGAGTGAATTCTCATATCAACTATGATTTGAACAAGAGGAAAAATATGGAATTAACAGTCATTTGATAGCTTAAAATAAAAGGTAGGGGTGCTTGGTGGCTCAGTCGGTTAAGCGTCTGCCTTTGCTCAGGTCTTGATCCCAAGGTCCTGGGATCAAGCCCCACATCGGGCTCTCTGCTCAGCGGAGAGCCTGCCACTCCCCCTGCTTGTGCTCTCCCTCTGTCAAATAAGTAAATAAATAAATAAAATCTTTTAAAAAAAAGATAAACAGGTATGAGGAAAAAATAGTTGACTGGCTCCCCAAGGGTATGATTGGATTCAGGAACTCAAGCAATATCATTGGGCTCTGTCTCTCTGTTTCTCAAACAGCCTTTCTTTGTATGGTGGACTTAATTAGACCATGTCTTCCAGTTCATCAATTATAGAAAAAAAGTATCTTCCCTGACAACTCAGGAAAAAAGTCCCACCAAACTCTCTGACCAGACAGTTTGCATCACAAGCACGCCTTTGTCAACGTGATTCTAATTGGTTAGCCATTGATCAACATATCTTTATAAATTATTCAAATTTATGATTTAACTTTACACATATTATCCCATTTGATTCCAACAATTCTTTGACTATAACCAGCTATTATTATTATACTTATTCCGTTGTTGAAAAAATTGAGGTTTAAAAAGATGATAAATATCCTGGGTGATGGAATTTACCTGATATTTTCAAATTGAGCAGTGAACAGAATTGATTATTTTGGAGTACCTATATGAGAACTGGAAGGTGCAAAGGAACTAGTGAAATATATCAGAGAGGTTAAAAAGAACATTCTAGAGCCATGGAATAGAAGGCACAGGAGCAAACAACTTTGAGACAGAAAAAGCAATAAAATACTGCATAATAGTGGAAGAATAAAGCTGAAGACAATGCTACGAGATTTTAATATTTATGTAAGGGAGTAAAGTTATACTGCAGTGAAGACATGTTGAAGAAGATTTGGGATTTTGGAAAGTGATGTTTATATAGCTTAAGAATTGCACTGAGAGGGCGCCTGGGTGGCTCAGTTGGTTAAGCGACTGCCTTCGGCTCAGGTCATGATCCTGGAGTCCCTGGATCGAGGCCCGCATCGGGCTCCCTGCTCGGCAGGGAGTCTGCTTCTCCCTCTGACCCTCCCCCCTCTCATGTGCTCTCTGTCTCATTCTCTCTGTCAAATAAATAAATAAAATCTTTAAAAAAAAAAAAAAAAAAGAATTGCAGTGAGAAAAGCAACGGGACTATAGAGTATAGCAGGAATGAGGAATAAAGGAAGGAAATTTTTGCTTTGCAATTAAGATAGCAGTTATCAATTTTTATAATATATGAGCAATGAAATTAAACATAAAATGTATTGGAAATATTTTTAAAAATATAAACATCATTAGAAAAAATATGTATTCAAACTGGTCTCAATTCTATGTTCAATTCAATATAAAAAATTCTGATAAGCTAATTAAAAATCCATCTCATTTCTTGATATTGGACTTCCCCCATCCTGTGACAAACTGCTGACCAGAAACAGATTCGAAGTTTCCTATGGTCTCAAGTCTAAATAGCAGTGACCATGTCTCCATCTATTATCATTTCCTGATTGTAACAGAACAAATAGCTGTTAGAGGTTATCAAAGGTAAATTCGTTACCTTTGCTAACCTGTCACAAGCTTGGCGATTTTATCGACTTTGGTCAATAGGCTGTCTTCTCTTGAATTGCCCAGCAGTATTTCTGGTGTCAGTCTGAGGCATTCACCTAAGATTTCTAGGCTCCAACATTCTAACTAGACCTTTTAGTCTTTTTTTAAGTCTCTGACACGTGCTGAGCACTCTTAATTAGTTTGAGTCCTTGGGAAGAGTAAAAGCACATCGAGCTACATCGAGCTCCACTGTCTTTTTTGTTCTCCTTAGTTCTGGCTTTGGGCTGGTAAGAGAAGTATATTTGACTTCATAAAGCTTTTCTATGGTTGTTTTTTCCTTGAATATCCAATGAGATTGTGCCTCAATGGAAGCATTTTTTTTCAGGGACAGTTCTGAGAGGCAGTACAACGTAAAAAATGTTAGCCTCCAAGGAAAAGGAATCCAATTATAGATACAACTTTTTAATTGCCTGCTTCTATCATTTTCGTATGGGTCGTTTTTTTAAATGTATTGACTACAAATAATAACTTATGTTGGCTAAGTGAAAATTAGTGGGTAAGTGGTAAGAGCAACCACTCATGCTATAGGACTAAGTCTTCATTTCAGTTCCTTAATTTATAACTTGGTTCAAGTGAGGTAAATTAGTGATTTTATGCTTTTATAGAACCTAGAACTTTTTTTTTCAACAAAATCTTACCAGAGATCACTAGTCAGGTTTTAATCAAATGAAAAATGACAGGAGCCCACAGTCCTGCCTGACTATCCTTCACAGTTTGAAAATTTACTGATTTGGTCAGGTAATATCTAAGATAAATCTTATGGCTGAAATCTTACAGGCAATATGCCAACAATGTTGATCTTGGATTTTAGGCAGCTGTTGAGGGAGGAGGGGAAGAATATGTGGGTGTAGCATGTGTAATATAGTCAATGCTTTATTCTATTGAGCAGAGTAGCGATCTGTATATAACTGATAATCCTAAAAATTTAGGATTGGCCCTTGTGTGGCTTAAGAACTTGGCCCTGGTGCAGCCTAAGAACTAAAAAAAAGGGAAACGGCTAGCATGGCAACTAAAGTAACACGTTAGACAGTCTTTGAAAGTAAAATGTCCCAACTTGGCATTTAGAGAAAATATGTATTCTGATGAAAATAGCTACTTATAAACTATTAACAAGAACATTTCTACACTTATGTCAGATAGTCAGAAGCTTTTCTAAAGCACCCAATCTAAATATTTCCCCTTTTATCATTGTACTGTTACCCTGGGTTATCATTCAAAAAACATACACAATCTTCAAAATGTTTTTTTTTTTGGACTTAGGTATTGAATGACTCTTTGGTTCACCCGGTATAGAACATTTAGAAGTTCTCAACAATTTGTTTTGCGTGAATGAGTAAATGAGTGAATAATGAAGGGTGCCTATGAACAGAGCCATAGAAATTGAAGGAGACTGAAGGAAGCATGAATGGATTTACAAATGGGCCTAACAGTGGAGATCAAGGTTTAACGTATTCACCTACTTTCCCACTTTCAAATTGATGACCTCATTTAATTCAAGCTTTCCTCTGAAGCAGGAATGTTTCCATGTCAATTTATAATAGACTTGAAGGTCCATGGCATGTACTTACATTTCACTTTGGCTGAGTTACAAATTTGGAGGAGCTGGAGAGGGAACAAGATTTTCTTTCAACTTTCACCATAGACCAGGCACCTCCTTTCTATACTATAATGAAGGTTGGTTTTTCTCTACTCCTTGGTGTGAACACTTTAACTTTCATACTACTTTTGTCCATTTTTTAAAGAGAAGCACAAGGAAAACAGCACTCTGTAGAAAGATGACTCGAGTGGAATGCATTTAAATATATTTGTAAGTGACTTTCTTTTTCTAATAATTAAACATTTAACAGGAATCCACAAATACTTTTCAGTTATAATTTACTTTATGAGGAAATTCTTTTACTAAGGGATTTGAGAATTCCTAATTAATATATATCCTCAATGATCTACTGAACAATTTCAAAATTCAAGTTTTTTAAAGATACATTAAAATAACATGCAAGTAAACATCGTTAGGGGAGTACGTAGGGGAATAGGAGAGAGAGTGATGTCTTCACAACCGAATCCCAGATTGAGCTATTATTTCTTGCTTTGGTTCAAAACCTGGACTTTCTAGTTGCTTTTACAACTTCTGTGCTTCATACTCAGTTTCCATAGCAATTTAAGAAATGTTCATGTTGGAAAAATATTCAATAGGGAAAGGAAAGTTTGGAGGACAGAAAAATGCATCTAACAATGTGCCCTGCAGCCTAAAGTATAATTGCTTTAAAAACCAGGGAATGGAAAACAGTTTAAGTGTTATACCACCATACATCATACAGGGATTAAAAGTTCTCATTTTTCAAACTTGCGCAGGGCAGTTTGTTTCAGCATGGCACTCTGCCACATGGTGATATATTTGCCTGCAGAGATCATGCCGAGGTAGTATAATACCCAGTTCTGCTTTGGGTTTTTCCTGAAGGCAGACACAATTACTACAACAATCGTGACAAATTGCATGGTGCTCTGTTCAACAGCAAGAGATTCCCCCTGACCTGCAACTGTTTGAAGTGGGTTATCCATGCTGTTTTTTTGTGTGCTTTGTTTAGCTTTTTAATTATGTTATCCAAAGGAAATACTGACAACGGGATTTAACTTTGCCAGTGCTGATAACAAACATTTTGTTCCGTGGCCTTTAAAAATTGTAGCCAAAACATTTTGAGTTTTAAATCATGGATCAGTTAAGACAATAGATAACTAATTCCCTATTTTGGTAGAAATTGATCTCTGAGTTATGTTTATTTCTTAGGGATACATAAAATGGTTGACTATCTCAGTTCATTTCAGATCACCAAAAATGTTCAGTGCCTTCTATGTGCCAGAAAATGGCCTAATTGTTGAAGAAAGAAAAATGAACATGACATGTTCCCAGTTCTCAAGGAATTTCAAATCTAGAGGCTCTTCCTGTGAATTCAACATGATTTTCTCAATCTTTCGACAGCAATGCTCATGAAGAATCCAGACATTATCTACCCTCTGTTCTAACAGTCTGTGTTATAGTTTTGCAGCAGAACTGTCAAAACTTAATGGCATTCAAGGACAATTTTTCCATCTGAATATGGATTGAAGTGGAAAAAAATTTGAGAATGACCAGTGTATATGTCAAGTGAGGATAACATGCATCTCAATAATTCAGCTTTATTAGACTGAATATTTACTTCAGAAACTCAGAAGAATCCTATAAAATGAACATATCTGTATGTAATGATCATAGCTGAACATGTAAAGAGAGAATGATCTGACACTACAGAGAAGGAATCCTCTTCCCATATAGATAATGAGGAGAACAGGAGAATTAACATCCAGAAGAATCACAGTCAAAAAGGAGATTTGTGGGACGCCTGGGTGGCTCAGTTGGTTAAGCGACTGCCTTTGGCTCAGGTCATGATCCTGGAGTCCCTGGATCGAGTCCCGCATCGGCAGGGAGTCTGCTTCTCCTTCTGACCCTCCCGACCCTCCCCCCTCTCATGCTCTCTCTCTCTCTCAGTCTCTCTCTCTCAAATAAATAAATAAAATCTTTAAAAAAAAAAAAAGGAGATTTGTGAGGCTATTGAGGTCAGAAGTGATCAAAGTTTTCCATAAAATAGCTAGTACCAGACTTCATGACAAACTGAGCAGGGTGACTTTTAGCCAGCATATTCAAAGAAGCCAGAAGCATCACAAAGAAAAATTCTCAGACAGGTAATTTTTTTTCCCAGCTTAATATTCCCTTTGCTGGCATTCTTACCCTATATTTAGGTTTCAATGCTCAGTTTTAGGATGTACATCTAAAATCATTCTTCCCAATAACTTTTGGAAATCTTACATAGATTCTCAGCAGTTTAAACTTACTCTGTCAAAAACTCAATTCATTGTGTCTCCTTTCTTTTCATTGTGCCAATCTTTTCCCAATGACTCAAACTCACAATTCCACATTCTTCTCCTTTGTTTCCTACATATAATATATTGCAGAATTAATTTTCATATTGTCTTCTTCCTCTCTGTTCCTTCTGCAATCTGGTTTCTTTCAGATTCTGTCAAGAACAGGCAATATAATATTGTAGGAAGACCATAGGTTTGCAGACAGATAAACCTTGTTTGGAGTCCATTTCCCTCTGTCTGTTATAGTATTCTGTAAAATAATTTCATCTTTCTAGGCCTCAGTTTTATCATCTTTAATAAGTACAAAATATAGCGTATTATTAAAAAATGATTCTCCTGGATAGATGTACTATCATCTCACTGGCCTGTGTGTTCATTCACTTATTCTTTCAAGAATATGTATCAAGTACCTGTTGTAAAGTAGAAACTATGTTATGCACTGGAAGTGTTCCACCTGCGAACATATTGGTGTCATTAACTGGAATGGGGAGCATTAGAAGATACCTAGATTGGTGGTGGCATAAATTAGGGAAGCACATAGAAGAAATATACTTATAAGATATCTGCCTATAGGAAGTAGAATACAGAAAGAGAGAGAGAGAGAATGGTGTAGAAAGAAAAATTGAATCCACAAAGTAGATGGCAGAAAAATCAGAGGAAACAGGAGACTATTCTGTCATAAAAATCAATCTAAGAGACTATTTCAAGAAGGGAATAAGTAATCTGTGCCAATTGATGCTAAGAGATGGCATAAGAGTAATATGGAAGAAAGGCCTATTGGATTGTTGTTGCTTCCAGTTTTTATTTAAATTCCAGTTAGCGAACATATAGTGTAATACTGGTTTCAGGAGTAGAATTCGGTGATTCATCACTTATATATAACACCCACTGCTCATCTCAAGTGCCCTCCTTAATGCCCATCACCCAATTATCCCCTTCCCCCCACCCACCTCCCTTCCAGCAACACTCAGTTTTTTCTCTATAGTTAATAGTCTGTTTTATGTTTTGCCTCTCTGTTTTTCCACCTATGTTCATCTGTTTTGTTTCTTAAATTCCACATATAAGTGAAATCATATGGTATTTATCTTTCTCTGACTGACTTATTTCACTTTGCATAATACATACTAGCTCCACCTGCGTCATTGCAAATGGCAAGATTTCATTCTTTTTGATGGTTGAGTAATATATATATATATATATATATATATATATATATATATATATTCTTCATTCATTCATCAGTCGACGGACATTTCAGCCCTTTCCATAGTTTGGCTATTGTTGATAATGCTGCTATAAACATCAAGGTGCATGTATCCCTTCAAATCTGTATTCTTGCATTCTTTGGGTAAATACCTAGTAGGGCTATTGCTAGGTTATAGGGTAGTTCTATTTTTAACTTTTGAGGAAACTCCATATTGTTCTCCAAGGTGGCTGCACCAGTTTGCATTCCCACCAAACAGTGTAAGAGGGTTCTCCTTTCTCTACGTCCTCACCAACATCTGTTGTTTCCTGACTTGTTAATTTTAGCCATTCTGACAGGTGTGAGGTGATATCTTGTTGTGGTTTTGATTTGCACTTCCCTGATGATGAGTGATGTTGAGCATCTTTTCATGTGTCTTTTGGCTATCTGGATGTCTTCTTTGGAAAAATGTCTGTTCATGTCTTCTGCCCATTTTTTAACTGGGTTATTTGTTTTTTGGGGTGTTGAGTTTCATAAGTTCTTTATAGATTTTTGATACTAACCCTTTATCAGATATATCATTTGCAAATATCTTCTCCCATTTTGAAGGTCGCCTTTTAGTTTTGTTGATTGTTTCCTTCGCTGTGCAGAAGCATTTTATCTTGATGAAGTCCCAGTAGTTCAATTTTGCTTTTGTTTCCCTTGCCTCTGGGGACGTGTCTAGTAAGAAGTAGCTATGGCCAAGATCAAAGAGATTGCCACCGTGTTCTCCTCTAGGATTTTGATGGTTTCCTGTCTCACATTTAGGTCTTTCATCCATTTTTAATTTATTTTTGTGTATCGTGTAAGAAAGTGGTTCAGTTTCATTCTTCTGCATGTGGCTGTCCAGTTTTCCCAAGACCATCTGTTGAAGAGACTGTCTTTTTCCATTGGATATTCTTTCCTGCTTTGTCGAAGATTAGTTGACCATATAGTTGTGGGTACATTTCTGGGTTCTTTATTTTGTTCCATTGATCTATGTGTCTGTTTTTGTGCCAGTACCATACTATCTTAATCACTTTGGCTTTGTAATAAAACTTGAAGTCCAGAAATGTGATGCCTCTAGCTTTGGTTTTCTTTTTCAAGATTGCTTTGGCTCTCCGGGATCTTTTGTAGTTCCATACAAATATTAGGATTGTTTGTTCTAGTTCTATGAAAAATGCTGGTGGTATTTTGATAAGGATTGCATTAAATGTATAGATTGCTTTGGGTTGTATAAAAATTTTAACAATATTTGTTCTTTCAATCCATGAGCATAGAATGTCTTTCCATTTCTTTGTGTCATCTTCAATTTCTTTCATAAGTGTTCTATAGTTTTCAGAGTACAAATCTTTTACCTCTTTGGTTAGGTTTATTCCTAGGTATCTTAATGGGTTTTGGTGCAATGGTAAATGGGATCAATTCCTTGATTTCTCTTTCTGCTGCTTCATTATTGGTGTATAGAAATGCAACAGATTTCTGTACATTGATTTTGTACCCTGTGACTTTACTGAATTCATGTATCAGTTCTAGCAATTTTTTGGTGGAGTCTTTCAGATTTTCTACATGGAGTGTGATGTTGTCTGTAAATAGTGAAAGTTTGACTTCTTCCTTGCCAATTCAGATGCATTTTACTTATTTCTGTTGTCTGATTGCTGAGGCCAAGACTTCCAGTACTATGTTAAATAACAATGGTGAGAGTGGACACCTCTGTTTTGTTCCTGACCATAGAGGAAAAGCTTTCGATTTTTCTGCATTGAGGATATTAGCTGTGGGGCTTTTGTATATGGCCTTTATGATGTTGAGGTATGTTCCTTCTATACATACTTTGTTGAGGGTTTTTATCAAGAATGGATGCTGTACTTTGTTAAAAGCTTTTTTTGCATCTATTGAGAGTATCACATGGCTCTTATCCTTTCTCCTATTAACGTGGTATATCACGTTGATTGATTTGCGGATATTGAATGAACCACCCTTGCAACCCAGGAATAAATCCCACTTGATTGTGCTGAATGATTCTTTTAATGCACTGTTAGATTAGATTTGCTAGTATTTTGTTGAGAATTTTTGCATCCATGTTCATCAGGGATATTGGCCTGTAATTCTCTTTTTTAGTGGGGTCTTTGTCTGCTTTTGGAACCAAGACAATGCTGGCCTCATATAATGAGTTTGGACGTTTTCCTTCCATTTCTATTTTTTGGAACAGTTTGAGAAGAATAGAAATTAATTCTTCTTTAAATGGTTGGTCAAATTCCCCTGGTGAGCCATCTGGTCCTGGACTTTTATTTTTTTGGGAAATTTTTTATTAATGATTCAGTTTCTTTGCTGGTTGTCAGTTTGTTTAAGTTTTCTATTTCTTCCTGTTTCAGTTTCGGCAGTTTATATGTTTCTAGGAATTTATTTCTTCCAGATTGCCCCATTGTTTGGCATATACTTTTTCATAATAGTCTCATAATTGTATTTCTGTGGTGTTGGTTGTAATCTATCCTCTCTTATTCATGATTTTACTTATTTGGTTCCTTTCTCTTTTCTTTTTGGTAAGTCTGGCTAGGGCTTTATCAATTTTATTAATTTTTTCAAAGACCAGCTCCTGATTTGATCAATCTGTTTTATTGGGTTTTTTGTTTCTGTATCACTTATTTCTGCTCTAATCTTTATTATTTCCCTTCTTCTACTACCTTTAGCCTTCATTTGCTGTTCTTTTTCTCGCTCCTTTAGGTGTAATGTTAGGTTACGTAGTTGAGATTTTTCTTGCTTCTTGAGGTAGGCCTATATTGCTATACACTTCCCTCTTAGGACTGCTTTTGCTGCATCCCAGAGGTTTTGGACATTCATGTTTTCATTTTCATTTGCTTCCATGTATTTTTTTAATTTCTTCTTTAATTTCCTGGTTGATCCATTCATTCTTTAGTAGGATGTTCTTTAACCTCCATGTATATGTGGTCTTTCCAAATATTTTCTTGTGGTTGACTTCAAGTTTCATCACATTGTGGTCAGAAAATATGCACGGTATGATCTCAATCTTTTTGTATTTATTGAGGTCCAATTTGATCTATTCTGGAGAATGTCCATGTGCACTTGAAAAGAATGTGTATTCTCCTGCATTAGGATGAAATGTTCTGAATCTATCTGTTAAGTCCATCTGGTCCAGTGTGTCATTCAAAGCCATTGTTTCCTTGTTGATTTTCTGCTTAGACGATCTCTCCCTTGATGTAAGTGGGATGTTAAGGTCCCTTACTATTATTGTATTATTATCAATGAGTTCCTTTATGTTTGTTATTAATTATTTTATATATTTGGGTGCTCCCAGTTTGGGGGCATAAATATTTACAATTGTTAGATCTTTTTGGATAGACTTCTTAATTATGATATAGTGCCCTTCTTTATCTTTTGTTGAAGTCTTTGGCTTAAAACCTAGTTTATCTGATACAAGTATTGCTACTCCAGCTTTCTTTTGATGTCCATATGCATGACAAGTGGTCCTCCATCCCCTTACTTTCAATCTGCTGGTGTCTTTAGATCTAAAATCTCTTGTAGGCAGCATATAGATGGATCTTGTTTTTCTTTTTTTTTTTTTTTAACCCATTCTGAGAGCCTGTGTCTTTTGAATGGAGCATTTAGTCCATTTGCATTCAGAGTAATTATTGATAGATATGAATTTAGTGCCACTTTATTACTTGTTTTGTCATTTTTGTTTGTTTGTTTGTTTTTTAGATTTTCTCTGTTCCTTTCTAGTCTTTGTCACTTTTGGTCTTTCTTCCCACTTAAAGAGTCCCCTTTAATATTTCTTGCAGGGCTGGTTTAGTGGTCATGAACTCCTTGTTTTTATTTGTCTGGAAAACTCTTTATCTCGTCTTTATTCTGAATGATAGCCTTGCTGGATAGAGTATTCTTGGCTGCATATTTTTCCCATTCAGGACATTAAATATATCATGCCACTTTTTCTGACCTGCCAAGTTTCTGTGGAGAGATCTGCTGCTAACCTTCTTTGTCTAACCCTGTAAGTTTGGGACTTCTTTTGTCTTGCTGCTTTTAGGATTTTTTTTTTCTTTATCTCTGTATTTTGCAAATTTCACTGTGATATGTTTTGGTGTCGGTCTGCTTTTGTTGATTTTGATTGGAGTTCTCTGTGCCTCCTGGATTTGGGTATCTGTTTCCTTTCCCAGATGAAGGAAATTTTCAGCTATAATTTCCTCATTTCTGCCCTCTTTTCCCTCTCCTCTTCTGGAGCTCCTATGATACTAATGTTATTATACTTTTTTGGAGTCCCTGAGTTCCCTAAGTCTACATTGGTGATCTAATATTTTTCTTTCCCCGTTCTTTTCAGCTTCATTATTTTCCATTATTTTATCTTCTATAGTTCTTATCCATTCCTCTGCTTCTTCCATCCTTGTGGTCATTACATCCAATCAGTTTCAAATCTTGGTTTTTGCATTTTTCATTTCTGCCTGACTAGTTTTTATTTCTTTTATCTCTGTGGTAAGGGACTTCCTGGTATCTTCTATGCTTTTCCCAAACCCAGCTAGTATCCTTATGAATGTTGCTTTAATTTCTGAATCAGGCATATTACTTATATCTGTTTTGATTAGATCCCTGACCCTTTCTTATTCTTTCTTTTGGGATGAATTCCTCCATCTTCACATTTTGTCTAGATCTCTGTCTTCTTCTTTGTGTAAGGAAAGCCTGTTTTTTCTTGCTCCTGAGAGTAATGGCTTTATGAAGAAGTCATATGCTGTCCAGGGCCTGGCACTTTGGAAGTGTCTCTGGTGTATGCTGTGTACCCTCTGCTGCTGTATTTTGGCTGTTCTTTCCCTCAAGTCAGTTCTCTGCAGTTTCTCCTTGCCTGGAGTGGGAAGTGTTTGGACCTTGGCCAGAGTGTGGTGGGTTTTAAGTAGGTGTGCTCTGGTCTGCTTGTTAAAAGAGACCTGATGCTATTTCCACTAGAACTGAAGCTTTGCAGAACTCTGTGGTCAGCAGACATGGTGTGTGTAGGGGATTTGTGCTGATCTCCTGGGGGAAGGGGCCAACTTTGCTGGTTCTCAAGCACACTTGCCTGAGAAAAGCAGCACCTGCAGAGTGCTGGGGAGTGGGGCTTGGTGTAAGCAGTTTAGACTGCCACTGTTGGCACTATGCTGCTTGCTGAAGTTAGTTTATGCTGCAGGGTGGGGGATAGAAATGGTGCCAGCACCCACCCTCATCCCAGAGAGGGGAGTTTGCATTTACTGCCATCTGGGAAGTGCTCCCAGAAGAGTGAACAATCCCAGGTGTCCCTTAGATCCCTACCTTCATCCTGCCTGTGTCTGGGCTGTCTGTCCACCCAGCAGCACAATGCACCTTGGGGTCTATCCCAGACAGGCCAGCTGAGTCCTAAAACTCCAAAATTTAGGGACCTCAGGTGATACAGACCCATGCTGGTCCTCTGTGGGAGGGTCTCACTGTGCTGGGACTAATGCAGGTTTGTCCCAGTAGGGCAATTGCACCAAAGTGCAGGGGCATGGAGTTTGGAGTAAAGCACAGCAAAGAGCCAGTTACCCACCTCAGCAGGTGTCTCTGCGCCTATGCTGAGGGACAGGTGAAGGAAATGGAGCCCACTGGCTCTTTTGTCCTTGGAGAGGCAATGCCACCTCTCCCAGTGTGTCCCAGGGGATCCTCAGATCACACCATCTACTGTCTTGTTCTTTGTCCTTCTTCTCCACAGGAGCACTGCTGTGGCCTCAGGGCTCCACACAAGCCACACTGTACAGACCTCTAAAACTCCAGTCTTTGAGCCCCACTGGTTGTAAAAACTTATGAAAATCAGCCCCCCTCATTTTCCCAGTCATTGACATTGGAAAGTGTTTTCTTTGTGTGATCCTCTGTGTGCTCCTCTCTCTCTCTTTCCTCCTTACCTCCCTCCCTCCCCTCCTCCTCTCTCTCTCTGTGACCAGGGGTCCCTTCCCTCCACCACGTCTCTGATCTATTTCTCCCCAGACCACATCTCTTCACCTCCTACCTTCCATGATGTGGCCTCTTCTCTCCCTCAAGTTGTGCGTTTTGTTCTGTCAGTCTTCAGATCGATTTCTTGGGTATTCAGAATGATTTCATACTTATCAAGCTGTGTTTGAGGGATGAGGCAAGACTCGAATCCTACTACTACTCTGCTATCTTAGCTCCTCAGACCTGTTGAATTTAAATTCATGGACATGATCATCGATCTTAGTGGAAGTTATTTTGGAGGAGGAAATATAAAATTGGAGTATTTGGTAGATTCTTCTGTGTGTTCCCCAATATCCATTCTTCTCTTGTCCTACAGAGTAATAAAACCTCCCATTTTTATCTGTGCACCTGACCTCCAATTAAGCCAACATTTCTCAATTACCATCATGGTGGTCATATTTTTGATTTATGGATATAGAAATAGTCATAGATAACATAACCCAACTTCCTAGTAATGCTCTTTCTTTCTTCTTTTCTTTCGCCCAGTTACTGGAATGTGGATATGATGGTAAGCTGTCTTTGTCCATGCAGATGAAGGCAACACTTTATGGATATCAGAGCAATAAGAGAGAAGGAACATGGGTTTTGAAAACTTATCAGAAGGGTGCTGCCACAACAACTCCAACTTTTACAACAGAAAGATAATTCACTTTTGCTTAGTCTTTTGCTAATTTTGGATCTCTGTTGTAACAGGTGGGCTTATATCCATACTAGCACACAGCAAATATGAAATGAGAACAAGATGCAAAAATGGAGATAGGTTATATAGAAAATCTTATTTTTCTTTTTCTTTTTTTTTTTTTAAAGATTTTATTTATTTATTTGACAGAGAGAGAGATAGCGAGAGCAGGAACACAAGCAGGGGGAGTGGGAGAGGGAGAAGCAGGCTTCCTGCCGAGCAGGGAGCCTAATGTGGGACTGGATCCCAGGACCCTGGGATCATGACCTGAGCCGAAGGCAGACGCTTAACGACTGAGCCACCCAGGCACCCCCTTTTTCTTTTTCTTAACAAAAAAGAAGAAAAGAGAAAGCTACCAAAGTAGCTGGAAAAGAATGAGGAAAAGTGTGACTATGGTAAAGTGAGTTTGTTGCCAATGGTATGAATATGAAAATTCTAAATATGTCTATAATCCAAAGGAAAGAATCCAGGTAGAGGTTGAATATGAAATGAGAAAAGGGTATTCAATAATCTTAGATTATTGAATTAAAAAAGTACATTTTATAGTACATTCTGTAGTAAGGGCCTTTCCTCTCTTATAGTAGGAAGGAGGGAGGACAGGGTGTTCACAAATATAATTTTGTACGGTTGCATTGAAAAATTCCTGTGCTATTTATTGTAGCTCTTCTATAAAGACTTGAGAATTTGATGGAAGAAAGACTTGAGATTTAAGAAGACTGCAGAGTTTGTGTGCGTGTGTTTACGTGCATGCACACGTGCACATGTGCAAATTATGAGGACACGGTAAAGGAAAAGAATAGAGTAGAATTGTGGGGATGCCTGGGTGGCTCAGTTGGTTAAGCATCTGCTTTTGTGTCATGTCATGATCCCAGGGCCCTGGGATCAAGTCCCACAACCGGCTCCTTGCTCAGCAGGGAGCCTGCTTCTCCCTCTGCCTGCTCCCCCCTCTGCCTGTCGCTCACTCTGCTTGTGCGTTCTCTCTCTCTCTCTTTATGACAAATAAATAAATAAAATCTTTTAAAAAAATAGAGTAGAATTGCCTTTTTGATTCCATTTGATATTATTGATCTTAGGTTTATCATTGAACTTACTTTCTCCAGCAGTGTTTGATTACTGGGATGCAGGTACAGGGAAATTAGATAGTTGGGTTAGCCATCAATGAGCCTTTACCATATTAGTGTGATGAAAAAACAGCAGAGAATGGGGATTTATGATGTCATTAAAAGTGCAATTGAGATGGTAAACTCTGTTCAGGCTCAGACATGATGACTCTCTTATGCTAGGTGATGTCACTGGAAAGCCAGCTTCATGCTGGTATAGTAAAAATGCAGACATCTAAGAGATTGATCAAGAGTCCGATACCTCCTTCATTCTTTTCATATCTCCCTTTTCTCCACGTAAGATCCACGGTACAATTGTTTTTTTTACCATTATAATGGATTCAAGAAAACCAGACAAAATATAGAAAGAATTCAATGTTTGTTTTTTTTCGAATCAATGAATCAATGAATCAATGAATCAATGAATATACACATATCCCACCTAATACTCAGGGTTTTCATCTTTCCATACATAAATTTGAGAGCTAAGTACCACAAAACATAAGTGTAGTGGAAATAGGCAGATTTAGATAGGCAACGAAAGATTTCCACATTATGATTTCTTCAGGGGAAACACACATGTATTTCTGATCTATTTCATTATACTGTACTTAAGATTGTCATAGAGATTTTTCACCCATCTATGTCTAGTATAAGCTGATGAAATTGTATTTGGTGATTTTATTTTCTATGCTTCACTCACTTTATTATATTCAGATGGTTTAAATCCACCATTGTTTTTTCCTAGCTCATAATTAAAGTCAGGATTCCACTTGATCATGATCAGTTAGAGGTTTGGCCTGCAGATCTTTGTCAACTTGCATTTAAGTACCAGTTCCCTTCCTTCCTTAGGTCACCTATTCCCTGGCATTTCTATCAGCTGTGGCATTTCCTTTTCAATGAGTCTCTAGTGTAACTTGGCTGCATATGTTTCATTATGTTTTCCCAGTAACTGACACAAAAGAAAAACATCTTTTTTTTAAAGATTTTTATTTATTTATTTGACAGAGAGGAAGACAGTGAGAGAGGGAACACAAGCAGGGGGAGTGAGAGAGGGAGGAGCAGGCTTCCCGCTGAGCAGGGACCCCAATGCAGGGCTCAGTCCCAGGACCCTGGGATCATGACCTGAGCTGAAGGCAGACGCTTAACGACTGAGTCACTCAGGCACCCCCAAAAGAAAAACATCTTGAATGCAGCCTCTAATTGCTATTCAATCTCTCTTTCTTGGGGAAGGGCATATTCTTAGATATTTTCACCCAAAGGAAATAAATTTTCTTTGAGCTACCTGAAATTTGTGACTCATTGTTCTTTAGGATTCCAAGGGATTAGAACATTTGTACAAAAATAAAACTGAAATATAGAAGTACATCAACCAAAATTTCATATTTCAAAATGTCTACACAGGGCTTTATAAACATACATGGGTATAAGCACTTCACAGAATAATAAAATTAATTAACAATCTTCTGTGAACACTAGGAGTACTGTTGGCTCTTTCAAAACCAGTCTTTAGGATTTCCAACTTTTGAGTGCCAAAGCCATTGCAGAATTTAACCCCTGCCCCCAGAGATTTTAGAACATGTAAACAATTTTGAGGATCAACAATCAGAAAACAATACTTACAATATGTTTTGTGTGCTTATGGGAAGAGGGAGACCAGAGAGAACAGAGGTGTGGAACAGGGGTAAGAAGATATAAGCCAATTATCATTTGTAGGGTAAACTCTCCTTTTTTTTTTTTAAAGATTTTATTTATTTATTTGAGAGAGAGAGAATGAGAGACAGAGAGCATGAGAAGGAGGAGGGTCAGAGGGAGAAGCAGACTCCCTGCCGAGCAGGGAGCCCGATGCGGGACTCGATCCCGGGACTCCAGGATCATGACCTGAGCCGAAGGCAGTCGCTTAACCAACTGAGCCACCCAGGCGCCCCTAAACTCTCCTTTATTTGTTTATTTTTTTTAAGATTTTATTTATTTATTTGAGAGAGAGAGAGAGAGCACGAGCAAGGGAGGAGCAGAAGGAGAGGGGCAAGCAAAATCCACACAGAGTGTGGAGCCGGACGTGGGACTCAGTCTCACGACCCTGAGATCATGGCCTGAGCTGAAATCAAGAGTCAGCACTCAACCTACTGAGCCACCCAGGCACCCCTAAACTCTCCTTTATTGTGCTAACTTCTGGTCACTTTGGATTTCCAGTTTCTTTGAATGCCTCTCAGGATCTCATCTACAGTAACACTTTATATTATGTGATGATTATCACACTAGAAGTTGAAAAATACTATAAATCACTCTCTCCTCAGTGTTCTATATTACTTTTATGAGGTTGTGCTATTTTGGGGTGCCTGGGTGGT
Organism: Neomonachus schauinslandi; assembly: GCF_002201575.2. Taxonomy (NCBI): domain Eukaryota; kingdom Metazoa; phylum Chordata; class Mammalia; order Carnivora; family Phocidae; genus Neomonachus; species Neomonachus schauinslandi. The sequence continues at coordinate 92,160,517 of NC_058410.1, read as the reverse complement.
ACAGTCAGTTAAGTGTCCCACTCTTGGTTTCAGCTCAGGCCATGGAAGGAGGAAGGAGGGAGGACAGGGTGTTCTGACCATTATCTCAAGGTCAAGAGATTGAGCCCTGTGTGGGGCTTTGCGCTCAGCACAAAGTCTGCTAGAGATTCTCTCCCTCTCCCTCTGCCCCTCCCACTCATGTTCTCTCTCTCTCTCTCTAACATATATAAATAAATCTTTTAAAAAAGAGAGAGAGGTTGTGCTATTTTAATGAACACAATCCAAACTCTGACATTGGAGGCACATAAAGTTACTGTCTTATTCTAATGATGTACTCATAGGGGGAACCAAAGAGTAAGCCAGGAAAATTGGAGGAATAGGAGAGAAGAAAGAAGGAGTAAACAAGTCAGAGGAAGTCAGAAAAATTAGAGGGAATAAATGGAAAACTATGTCTAGAAATATATGGGAAATAACAATCATTGGCACCTAATACAGTGAATTGATGAATGAACAACATTCCCCCATGCCTAATTAATCTTCAGTTGTGATGAATACTTACTGAAATCAGTTGTCTTACCTGAGAGATATTTTCATAACTTATAATGATAGTAGGTCCAAGAAATGTGTAAGTGTTGCAATATCATCAGATATGCCTAAATATTTATTTGGAATTACAGGATTTGCAAGCACTGGAGCTTACACTACTTAGACAGTTAGGATGCATCACCCTTATGGTTATCAGATATTCTCCCTTAAACCCAACTTCTGTTTTTCCATTGTGCAAGTTTTGGAATAAAATGTACTCTTGGGTGAAACTAGATGTATTTGGTCTGAGGAGCTTGGAAATAAAAAGTTTACATTTTGGATTTATATTTACATTTATTTTTTATATATATGTGTGTGTGTATATATATATATATATATATATATAGACTGAGGTGTGTGGATTAAATACATAAGGAAATTCAATGAAATTTTATGTCTAACAAGTAAAAAAGCAACAATTTAACATGCATATTACCTTCTTTAAAATGTATTTTAAGTATTTGAATTGTATCTCTAGGTAGCTTCATTTTGGCCCATTTTAATAGTATTTAGTCAGGATTTCCCCTTCATTTGAGGTGGCTAACCTTTATCAATATGTAAAAATCTTCTGTCAGATTCCACTGTAATAAAATATTAGAACCATAGCTGCTAAAGTCTATTTTATTTCTTTTATTTCTCTGGAATCTCAAAAAAACACATTAAGTCCCTGGCTTTTAGTTTCTCAAAAGCTATTTTAGATTAGAATTTTAAAAACTCAATTGCAATTTATATTACTATTTGCTTTATGTAATTAATGTATGTGTAGCTTAGTCTCTGTCAAAAAGGGAATCCTGAAAAAGAATGAGTAAAAAAAGATCTTTAAAATTAAATATAAGTAGGGGCGCCTGGGTGGCTCAGTCATTTAAGTGCCTGACTCTTGATTTTGGTTCAGGTCATGATCTCAGGGTTGTGAGATCAAGCCTGGTGACAGGCTCCATGCTAGGCATGGAGCCTGCTTGAGATTCTCTCCCTTCCTCTTCCTCTGTCCCTCTGCCCCCACCCCCCACTGCTCTCTCTATAAATAAATAAATAAATAAATAAATAAATGTAAAAATAAATAATAAAATATAGATAAATTATATATTATGTATTATAAATAAATATAAGTAAAAACTACAATTTTGTACTGATTCACATCTACTTTTCTTTTTTTACTTTAAATAATGTAAATGTGGGCTGTCCTTGCCTTGCTCAGTGGTGTTATCACATTATAAATGACTGTACAAGTGGAAAGAATGCTAAGCGGTCTTAATAGCAAATGGGAAATTTATGATTGTCCCATTACCTTCAGCAGTTTTTGGCAAAAAATTAAAATGTCAGTTATAAGTGTATATAGAAAATTTAAAAATAGTAAATTCACATTTTATTTTATTATAATTTAAAACATTAAGAACATTGATAATTGAGATGTTTTATATCTTGGTAAAAAATATGTGTCAGTGATAGTTTGAGCAGTGTTTGACTCCTTCTTGTCATTATAACTTACAGTATGGAATGAGCATCCTTTCCATGCCTTGTGAAGTGACATACTTCTTTCTAAGTCTGGATCCACTTCCAACATTTTATCCTTTGTTCTTTCGAAGTCATGAAATGCCTCTGAGAATTGCTTTAATATTAAGTTTTTGCCCACATCGCTTCTGAGATATCTTCATCTTTTTCATCACAACCATTTTCTGTCATCATTATTTCAATAAGTGTGCCTTCACAAAGTTCCTCTGGATGCATACCTAGTGTCTCTCAAACAGCTGCAGTGTCGACATTCCCATGTTCAGCTTTTTCTTCTGCAACCCCGTTTATGTTGGATTTGAATTCTGTGAAATTATTTGCACAGTGTAGCAAAAGTTTCTGCTGTACTGCATGTATTTTATTCTGTTACTTCCTGCCATCGTGCTTGAATGTTTTCCACTACATGCTTTAAGTCATATTTTTTCCAAAATTCATCTAAAGAAATTTCATGATCTTCCATTGTAGCATCATTATCCTGTCTATGACAATAGGCTTCAAATGTTGAAATAACTCTTTGGTCCATTAACTGAATTGATGAAGTTGCATTTGGTGGTAAAATTAAATGTTCACATTTTTATTCGAGTCCCAAGGGGAATCAGGGTGACCTGGAGCATTATTCAACAGAAATGGTACTTGAAAAGTTTTATAATTATAATTTATAATTTGCCTGTAGTATCTCTCACCTCTAGGAGATGAGGCAACATAACTACACACTTTGCTGTCTGTGTATGAGTGGAATCAACAGATGTGCAATGACCTGTTGCTGACAGCCTTTGAAAGAAATCACGTGATTGGTGTCTGATTGTAATGCACATTTGTTATTTATGCAGTAGTTTATAGACTAAGAAGCTGGAAGCAAAGTTGATACTTTATGTAATTACAATTAATGTACTGGGGTAATTGAAGTTTGAATTGTGTGGTTGGGGTTGCATATTGAACCATCCAAAGTGAGAACTGTCATATTGTTACTAAAATTAAACAACCTAACTAAGTATTGAAGCCAATATAATAATATATTATAATTGAAACAAATATGGTTTGATTTTGTCCAAGCTGAAGGACCTGGAATGAGAAGTGTTTGCTAAGCAATGAACAAACAGTGAATTCCTAGAGGTCAGTAACCATAAGTCACTCAGCAATTCTCACCAGAACCTAATTGTGTATGTGTAGTACATTCTTATTACGAATAAATGCACTTAAGAATGAATGGAGAGAAAATACTCCCTTCCAATACATATAATGTATCCAACAAAAATACATTTGATTTACTAAAATTAGGAAATACAATCTTTCATCTTTAATTAAAATTATAGACTCATAAAATCTAAAATTATATTCATGTTATGAAACTAATAACAAGATTTGATAGAATCACAATAAACACAGTGAAACTAATTTTTTTCTTTTGAATATTCCCCAGGAAAAAGAAAACAAAGGTTATGTCTTTGTGTCTTCTTTACTCCTTGGGATGTAGTTGAACGGCTCTTCTTCCCCCATTTTTTCCTTCTGAGTTTTTCTAGGAAATAAATGTCCCTTAGGTCTGAGAAAAGCCATTTGTATCTTTGACTCCATTTTTGCTTCCTGCAAGCTCAGTTAAGTTTTATGATTCTCCTCTCCAATTCATTGTATAAATCAATAGTGGTCGGATGTGTTTATTCTAACACTACAACATTTTTGGCTTAGTGATTAATATGCATTTCTTGCTTCTCTAAAAATAAGAAACCTAGATTGAAATTTTATTGTCCTTATGCATCCCACTTTGAAAATTATAAATGACAATATCTAAAGAACAAAATCAGTCAAATGAAAAGTAATGACACATAAATCCAGGAAACCACAACACTATGGTAGGTGAAATCTTTCTCCTAAGGGGAATGTAAATAATACTTGATTTGTGTATTATAGACAGGTGCATGGAGATAGCATTTCATGTTAAATAAGAAGCAGTCTGATTAATTCTGCATCAGTAAGGTAAACTCTGTCTTCAATGTTTATGAATAATTAGCAAGCAGTCATTCTTTTGAAAGTGAGTACTGTGCCTTTGGCACTACCTAACATCACTTGATATTTTATTCATCATAACTTCCTTGAAGTATACAGATGATCCTTGAATAACACAGAGGTTAGGAACATTGACCCCCGGCCCAATTGAAAATCTGTGTATAACTTTTGATTCCCCGCCCCCATTAACTACTAATAGCCTACTGTTGACTTGAAGCCTTGCCAATAACATAAACAGTTGATTAACACGTATTTTGTATGTTATATGTATTATATATTGTATTCTTAAAGTAAGGTAGAGAAAAGGAAATGTTATGAAGAAAATCATAAGGGAAAGAAAATAGATTTGAAGTATTGTACTGTAAAAAATCCATACAGAAGTGGACCCATACAGTTTAAACCCCTGCTGTTTAAGGGTCCACTATATATATTTTTGAAGCAGATGTCTAAATAATAAGAAATGTATCCAAAATATTTTTTCAAATCAAATATCCAATATTGCTCAAATAAAATGAATTAATTCTTATTTAGCATAGTAGATAGAATCTTCCTTAAAATCTCTATATTTGTCTTTACTGTTTATATTTATCAGTCTGAACTTGTTAGACAACAAAACTAGTGAAAATTTGTTCAGTGGTCTCTTCTGGTTTTCTCTCATCTGGTTTCCTTCAAATTGTGAAAAGAAACCAAAACAAAATATAAAACAAACAAAAAGATGTTATGCTTCCACAGGCAATTAATACATTAAAGGGAAGTAGAAAACAACCACTAAAACTCTAACCATGAAATAAATGTTTTTATTTATATAATTTATCAATTTTTTTCTGAGTTAAATATGAGTAAATATCAACATTTCTAATGAAGCAAATATTTTTATATTTAGGGATTGCTGAATTCTTAAATTCTTAAATTAATTCTTACTGAGTTGGAAATATTTTATTATAATTACATTAGGAAAACAAGAATGAACTAGTAATGTCCTCATCCTGGCACACCTGCATGTAAATCCCTCCTCTAAATGAGTTCACATGGGTAGGGATCAAGCATTCATCTAATTTTGATTCATAGATCTTTGAATTCTTGACTCCTAGCACATTTCAAATATTTACTGCATTAAAATACAGTGAAATATAAGGAAAACAGGAGTAAAGCAGGGCAGAGGGGGAAAAAAAGAAGGAAGAAAAAAGAGAGGAGAAAGGAAAGGAAGGAAGGGGGAAGTTTAAGAATCCTTGTACCACTTATTCAAAAGATAAGATCTGGGATATTCCTATCTGAAGAAGGACTAGAAATTTAAAGAAATTTGTATTCCTATATAACCCTGTTTCTATTAAGAAACAGATTGATATATTTTAAATCTGAATGTAAGGGGAAAAGGAATAGATGAAAACCACAACTCCCATATCACATAATTTGCTGGTGCAGTGTACTACTAGTCAGTCTGTTTTTTGTTAGCCTCCCTCTTAATTCTGCCCTCATCAAAAATTCTTTATGACCAAACTATGGTTTTGCAAAATCACATGCATAATCATGTGGTGATGCATACCCTAGAGCACCTGGTAAACTGCTTTTCCTAAAAGTTTAATTTGGATCAAAATTAAATTTGTTTAATTTTTTTCCTTATGAACTTCTAACATATTGTATCAAACCTCACACAGGTACTCTTACATCACATAAATGGAAATAAAGAGACAAAGGTTCATTTTATAGAAAAGCCAAAAAAAGGTGTTGAATATCATGTTGTGAGATAGCCCTTGTAAATACAGATCATCTGCTGTGTTACTTTTTTCTTCTGGAGTCATAGATATATTTAGTTATTGCAACTAAGTGTGTTTCATTCATTAACATTTCATTTTCAGTTACGGTGACACTCCAGTTTCACCACAGGCTTTTAAAATTACAGACAGCCATGAAATTGCATCCCACTCCAAAAAGATAAAATAGTTTCCCCATTAAGGGAAACTTGTTAAGTGTCATTTCCATAACTTGCAAACCCATCATTCTCGTTGCATATCCAGCCATCTTCCTCCATTTCTCAGCAACAAATCATTAGCTAAGAACTGGAGTGAGACCTCATTATCACTCACACTAAACTATTTTCCCAAAATGTGTTAGAAGAAATTTACTAGTCTATCCTGAAGCATTATCAAAGAATTGGTACTGAAGATAAAGGAACAAAGTACATCTTGTGATACGGTCGCCTTCATTTTTTTAATCCTGTTTTGCTGGCTTGTTCACTAATTCGTAAAACTCAGTAATTGGCAGTAGTTTTATGTCATGTGTGTCAATTTGCCCTGGGCTTTTGTAACTTTAAAACACTTACAAACCTACAATTTTGTGTGTGTTTTCAATATGCAAAATGTAAATATAAACAATCATCTGTCTATTGAGTAGTCTTTTGTTACCTTGCCATGAATTAGTAGAAGAAATGTTTATGGTACAGCTTTAAAACTATAGTGAAGATATAGCATAGCTTATAAGGGAAAGCATGCTATTTCTAAAAATGAACTGCTTCCAAATTTGATTATATATAAATTAAAATTTTCTAAATAAAATAATTAACAAAAAAAGTCGAAGACAAACAAGAACCTGAGAAAAGTTTGAAAGCTAAATGGCTAAATTTGTTAAAATACAAAGAGTGCTTACAAATCGATAAGGACCAAAAAGCTCAATATATAAATGGGTAAAGAAAAAGCAAAATATAAATGGACAATGAATTTAAAAGACATTGAATCTCATTGTTATTAAATAATGCAAAACAAAATAACATTGAGGTATTATTATTCACCTAAGCAAAATCTTAAAGTATACTTAAAATATGAAATAAGACAAAACAGGCCACTAGACATTATTGGCAAAAGTACAAAATTATACTCTTTTCTTGGAGAAATATTTGGGAAAATACAAACAAAAGAACACCTAATTTTGCTTTCTCATTAACCAAGCAAGTTTATTTCAGGGCAGATAGAGATACAGATAAATTTACATATATTCTGTAAATAAATATGCCTAAAAAATATTGAAGGGTATAGCACAAAAATGTTACCAAGTAACTCTTTGTCATAATTAAAGTGTTCATAAGTAGAAAATTTGTTCAATTAATGATGGTAATTTCATTAAATAAAATGGGACAGAGCTTTTAAAATCAGATCATCTTGTATATATTCATATGCAATTTTTTAAAAGTTGCAAGTGTGTACATATAATGCTTGATATTAAAGTACATCTATGACTTGTGCATGTTTTCCTGTGTGGATTGTCACTACATGTTCATAATGCCCCTACTCTGGAAAGTTGAATTCACATGGAATCCTATGTGGGGGAAGGCAAGACTGGAAATTTTGGCTTACTTTAAACTTTTTCTTTCTTTATTATAATCTAAATATATTACTTATTTGACAAAAAATGAAAAGGTACTAAGGGTAAGGAGATTTTATTAATTTTCTTCTTCCTATATTAGAATCAGTTCTTGGTCCTCAGTACATTTTAATCTGTGTTGTTCTAGTTGGAAGGTAAAATGAAAAAATAAAAATGGGGTAACTTTTTTATCTATAATGCTCATAATGACCTCCTGTTTACATATTTATTTGAAAATGTACAACATGGACATACAAAAGCATTTACCCCAAACTCAAAATTGTATCAATTGCTAGCCACAAAAAGAGAAATAATATCAAGAACACTCTCTAGGTGACTAAGGTAATCCTTTGCACAATGTCTTTACTGCGTGGAATGAATAATGGGTAAACCATATCCTCACAACCTCAAACAATAAATGTAAAATCACCACCGGGTGATCAGGCTTATTATCAGAGAATGCAATTAGACCTAATTACATCCCAGACTTATTTTCCCTAATTTTTCATTCTCCTGGTACTCATGCATATTGATTATACCACATAATCATGGGCTTACTGATTTGTTGCCTTTTAACTGGTCTCTAGTGTTTCACTGATGTGTATTTCTCTTCCCGATATCACTTTTTTTAAAATGCTTTCCTCATATTCCTTAGTACAATTGACAATCGGGAAATGTTTCTTTAATGAAAACAGAGTGAGGCAGAAGCTTTTCAGCGTGGACTATTAAATCACTTAATTAAACAGGAGAAACCCAATAGGAAATGTGAGATTCTGGTTGTCAGTTGGATAATAATAAGAGAAAATTAAGTGGAAGCTGTATAGGTAAGGATGAACCAAGGAATCTGGGTTCAATAAGTTAACTGGGAAACGAGGGATGGTCATACAAAAATAATTTTGAATAAATTTCATAGCTCTAGTCATGGGAAGGAGGTGAAATAATGCTAAGTGTTCACATGGTTCATTTTAAAGCAGTAATACAGATATTTTTCATGAACTATAATAAAATACAAAAAGATTAAGAGACCCTCTTATTGAAAGGACAACTTAGAGCCAACATCTCTAGGTTGTTATTATGTGTATGTTTTTTTTTTTCCTAATCTATTTCCTTTATCTCAAAAAACAATAGGGACAAATTTTCTAAATTACTTCCTTATATTTGGCCAATGTGATAAAAAATATACTAATAAATCTCATACTTTGTCATTGAAAAGTAATGAAAATTAGTAAAACTAAATTTCAAATAAAATCATATGTATATCTAAAGTCTTGTAAAATGCATTGGAAAATGTTATTTCATAGGTAATATATGTGGCTCTTAAATATCTGGAAGAATAATACTATTTTAAAATCTAACTTATTCAATCTTTCTAAAGGCATTTGTCCACATACAGGGCTAATTCCATGCCAAGATTAAAATTTTAACAGATATAATATGCATAGGCTAAAATGTATTGTGAAAAGTTTCCAGGACTTCAGTAACACTCATTGACAAACCATGTTTTATATAAATATTTTATCAAATAACTTTAAGTTATTGAACAATTGAACCTGCATCATATTTCTTTCTATGTGTAACCAATAACAAAAACAATGCTTTTCTCAAGTTCTTTAATTTGTAAATAACTTTCCCTTTCTCTATGATAGTTGACTGTGATTTTTTGACAAGAAAAGGGTTGATGTAATGAAGTGTGAGAAAAGATTGCTATCTTTGTGAGGTTAAGGATTCACATTTGTGCCCCACATCTTTTTCACAAACATTTACATGGTACTTACTATGTCAGGCTCTGTTTTAGGCACATAAGTATTAACTCACTTTAGTCTTCCTACAACTCTATGATATAGATATTATTATAAGCCCTACTGTGCAAGCAAGGAAACTGAAGCAGAGCGGTGATGTGTCCAAGGTTCCACCTCAGTAAGTGGAGGTTTAAATAGCAAGACTTGTATTTCAGATTTTGTATTCTTAACCAGTATAAAATGTTTCATCCCTATAAACTCTGGTAATATAAACACTTAAAACAAGTGAATATAACTGAATAGAACTTTTCAAAGTAGTTAATCCAGTATATATACAAACCCACATTGAATTCCACATTTGGTAGTTTTGGTAAACATGCTGTATATGAGTTGCTTATTCATTAAACTGTATCAAGTCCAAATTCAGGACTAGAGTTAAGTAAAATTACCGTAGGGAAACCTACTTTGAGTAACTTTAAAGTTATCACAATATTTCACAATATATTTTTCATAAAATATATCACAATAATGAACTTAGATATATAAATACATATATAAAATAAAAGTCAATTGCCCATTACTTGCAGTTTTTTATCATAAGTAAGGGATTATAACAGCTTACTTTTTTCCTGATGAAAATATTATTTGATGAAGATATTGACTGTGCCCAGATGCACCCTGAGAATCCTCAAAACAAAATGTCCATCACCATTGCCAATATGTTGAAGGTGCTCCAATGAGAGAAATCTATTTGCCATCTTTGCAATGAGATCACCAAAATAATAATTGCTTCCAATATTTAAAAAGTCCTGGTATCAACTGTACTCATTACATGGAAATCACTTATAAGTTTTCTTATTTTTTACATATTTTGAACATTTTAATTAACATTGAGATGATTCACTCTTTAAGGATTACATGCTATTTGATATATATATGTGTATACATATACATCTATATGACTATTATAACTTATGAATTTTGACGAATAATAGTTTATTTCATTCAATGTTTTTGCACTGAAATTTAGCTTGTCTGATAAGAGAAAACTCCACTTTCCTTTTGTTTGCAGTTGCCTATGTGCTTTTGGTCACCTGTTTATATTCAGTCTTTCCTAATCAGCTATGACTGTAGCATAGAATTGGTTTTTGCTTTGAAAGACACTCTGGAAATAATTCTGATAGGTGAGCTATTCTTATTTACATAATTGATATAATCGGAATATGAAAACATTACTCTCACTTTATCTAAATTTTTAAATAATATGTGTTGTTTGTTTTCATCATGATGATACATTGTAATATTTAATAAGGTTCCCATTTTTATTCTAGAGATTACATTTACGCCAGCATGTAATTTATTTTGCCTCTTTTTTAGATACTATTGATTGCCTACTGTGAGCAAAACAAACTAAACTTGTTAACTCTTTATCTCTACTTCTCCTCTTCTCCTTCACACAATTTGATTTAGTGACATTATTTAATGTTTATCTTTTATGTACTTAAGACTCTACTATTTGAGTTATCAGATTTAAATGATAGATTTTATCTCCCACCTATTGCTCCTAAACTATAGAAGTCAATAGTTTTTATTCTATTTTCTATCATTGTTCTCTATTTTCTTCCTATTAAAAAGAGATCATTGTATTATTTCTTTCTTGTAAAAGAACATATCATGTACATAGCAACATTTCATCTTAATGCCTTCTTTGTTTAGTTTTATTTCCAAGTATGAATAATAGTTTCAATGTTGAATACAATGCATTCCACTTATTAAATATATTCAAGTTTCACCAGCAGTACTGGGGTTTCCTAACCATTTCTGTTCAATCAAGCTCATCCTCTAGTAGAGTGTTGTTGAATAGAACTTTCTGTGATGGAAGTATTCCAAATGCATGCTGTTCAATAAGTAGCACTAGTGAATGTGCCTTGAAATCTGGCTGCTATGACTGAGGCACTGAATTTTAAATTTTATTTAATTTTAATTTTAATGTTTTTAGCTACATGTGGCTAGTGGCTACTGTACTTTGCACAACACAGCTCTAATACTTCTTATGTTCTTACATGTTCAATATCATTTGTTTTTAACTTTTTACTTGATGGATTGCTTGGCTGAATATAAAATCATTGGCTTAAACTCTGTTTTACTAAAACTATTGCCAAACCACCAACAAAGAGGTAAAGGAATCAGGCTGTGGAGCTAGCAAATGTGTTCTTAATATCCATCCATAGGAAGAATAAAGTGCAGTTTTGAATTGCATGGAAAGTACAGTGGCATATATTCACAGCAATACCCCAGAGCTATAATGCCTCATAATTTTTCTTATAGTCCAGAAGAATCTTGATCACTTAACATTCCTTAGAACATCACAGTTTTTCTTTATATTACAGATAGTATGCAAAGTTGAGCTGGAAATAAGTGGCAAGCATGTTTAACTTTCTAGTTAAATACATGCATGTTAGCAGTTAGAAATTACACTTAGGAAAATTAAGGACTTGCCACTTCTGTGAAGTATTTTGGGATTGAATTTCTGGAGCATACTGGTGTTATTAACTCTGGCACTATCTCCCATTAAGAAAGAGGCAGAGAGCTTCATGGAGTCTTTGGATTTTGAGGCAGCATATAACACGGTTGGGAATACTATTCCTATCCCCATTCATCAGGGGACTGAGAAGATGTCCAGTTTTCAGTGAACACAGAGCAAGAGAGCAAGTCAAGTCTGTACGGCAAGCTGCCTTAACCCTCTGGCTATATGATGTAGAAGGTCCAATGGAATTAGAGTATCTGTGAATAATTGTTTTTCTATACGAAAATCCTATAGATTTCTGGAAAGCCTCAATAGGATAATTGAAATACTGGCCCTTAGGATTCTGTAGATATTTCATGCTGTATATTTTGAAAAAGAGCTCCTGGTGGGATTCAAAGATCTAGGATAAGGAAACCTGGGAAGATATATATATAGATGGGCCTGTGGGACTGCCCACAGAAGGAGTAGGTTATATTCCTTCAGAAGATGTCCACAACAGAAGAAGTTCTCCAACTAGATAGATGGTATGGCCTGCTGGTGAATTTCAGCCATGTCATCCCCCACAATTTTGCCTCAGATCAACAGACCCATTTTAGGGGAAAGAAGTTAAAAGGGGGACACAAACCACATGATCACTTATCTTATCATGTATGCTATTATTCAGAATAGTTAAATAAATCCTAATAGAATGATAGAATGGACAATTACATGCAGTAGAGTTGCTGAATAAACAACGAATATGTGGTGGGTGCTGTGTTCCTAGTGGAGAGAATGCACAGTTTGAGGAACAAAGGATTGGTTACTCTCATAGACCCACAAATAATAGTGCTCTTATCTCCCCAAAATTAGGATCTTCCAGATTTGAAGTCCTAGTTCCTAGTTCTTGTGAGGATAAACGGGTAATCTTCTGCTGAACTTGAAGCTGGGAGGTTACTCATGCCATGGATCAAAAGAAAGGAATTGCTTCGTGGGTGGGGCAGGTTAAATATACATAAATCAGAAGGCATGGATAAATTATGGAGAAACATATGTAGTATGATTCCATTTAGAAAATTTTCTATGTATATATGATTTTGTGTGTATATATGATTTGGTAAGATTGTATGGTAATGGAGAAACATGAAGAAGATTAGACAATAGGTTTTTAACACTGGTTATCTCAAGAGACAAAATGGGGGAGACCATTAACTCTTTATTCATCTTTGAATTTATTTCTCTAGGAAAGGAAAAAGAAAAAAGGAAGGAAGGAAGGAAGGAGGGAAGGCAGGAATGAAGAAGGGAGGGAGAGAGAGAGAAAAGAAGGAAACAGAAAGAAAGGAAGGAAGAAAAAGGAAAAAAGGAAAGAGAAGGAAGAAAGGGAGGGAGGAAAGAAGGAAGGAGGGGAGGAAAGAAAGAAAAGAAAAAAGGAAGAAACTTAGAATTTGAAAAAAATAAAACTGTGCCATGCTGATGATAATTTTTATAAGATAAGAAAAGCGTCTATCATGGAATTTTACAAGGCAGTCATTTGAAGGAGTGTTTCACATGGGTACAAATGCATGATTAGAATGATCTAAAAAGAAAATGAGAGGTGAGAAATTGAAAACAATGAGCATAGTCTACTCTTTTGAGTAATTTTTCTATACAGTTGAAATGTAATGCAGATATGAAGAGGGAGATGGGTATAAGGAAGGGAATTATTAAATTATTAAAATGATAATTTATTTTGTATTCTCATAAGAAGAATCCTGGTGAGGTGGAATATTGATGATATGAGAGAGGGGGGAGAATTACTAAGCAAATTCCTCCAGGAAGTCAGGGTATGGGATCTCGAGAAGAGGTGCTGGCCTTGACAAGAGCATGGTCAGGAGTGAAGGGAGAGAGTGGAAGCACAGAGGCAAATGGATTGGTATAATTGGTAGTTGCTTATGTAGTTGACCCTGGACAACATGGGAATTAGGGGTGCCAACCTGCAATGCAGTAGAAAATCCACGTACAACTTTTGACTCCCCTAAAACTTAACTACTAGTAGCCTACTATTGACTGGAAGCCTTACTTATAACATAAACAGTCAATTAACACATATTTTGTATGTTCTATGTATTATATACTGTATTCTTACAATAAAGTAAGTTAGAGAAAAGAAAATGTTATTTAAAAAATCAAGGAAGAAAAAATACATTTATAGTGCATACTATATTTACCAAAAAAAAATCCTTGTGTAAGTGGACCCATGTAGTTCAAACCTGTGTTGTTCAAGGGTCAACTGTATTCTGTCTTCTCAGTGAAATAGAAAGTAAGGTCATCATTCAAGAATTAGGAAAGTGGGAAGGGAGATGGAATTTTGAGGAGACACAAGGAAATACAGAATCTGGAAGAGAGAGTAAATTGATTGTGGCAACAAAAAAAGGATTGCTGAACAGTGCTCAACTTGAAGACTTTTGATTATGTTTTCACATGAGTCTAGAATCAAGATGGGTTTGCATTTCTAGCCACAGTCATCTCTGTGGGTCTAGGCAAAGAGGCTGAGATAAGTTACGCAAATCTACTAGAGAATGTGCTAAAATACAGGCTTTTGTACTCAATTAGAGAGTTCAGCAACCACATTTCTATTGTCTTGTTATTGATAGTTTCCCCTACCTTCTACTATAATATGTACGTACAGAAATGATGAGAGGTGCCACTCCCTAGTGTAATGGATGCTGAATGTCTGTGAGTTCCCTTTGCTCACGAATGCCTTCTATGAGGCTGGGGGATGTTTCATGCTTTTTTGTAGTTTTGAGCTAAAGATAAATGATTTTGAGGCTCACTGCTGCCTGGAAGACGACTTTATAATGTAAGAACCCCACCATGGTTTTTCATCTCTCAATATATATTTCCCTATTGTAAAGGCACCTTTTGTCTTTAAGCTTTTGTAGCTCAGTTGAGTTGGAAGAAAGCAGTTTATTTCATTCTCACTACATGAGGTTTACATTAATTAATAAAACATTTAATTAAAGCAATGCTTTGGGAATTCACCATGGCATTACTAGAAACAAATGTTTATTAATATAAAACGGCATCATGTAAAATGTACACTTTCTTATAAATTGCTTGACTCCAGAGAAAAATCACTTTCTTAATAACCAGTGGGATAAGGCTCTAGCACAATTGTTAGAATTTTGCATTGATTTTAAATTGTAATGAAATGTGTTACATGTTATAGCCAACAATTAGACTTACTTGAAGTATATGTTATAGTAGCTCCTGCTTTTCTCTCTTTATATAACATAGTATGTATAATATCTGTAGTAAATAAGGTTTAGCCAGAACATAACATTAAATTTTTTTTGATTTCTCACATTTCATCATGCTACTCATAATCATTTATAATCAAGAAAATTTGAGGAAAGTTTTATATGTAGAATTTTTGTTGTTAACAAGTTTCAAGTCATTCTTTTTTAAAAAAATTGTGGTAGATACACATATAACAAAATTTACCATTTTAACCATTTTTAAATATACAGTTCAGTGGCATTAAAGACATTTACATTGTTGTGCAAACATCACCACTGTCCATCTCCAAAACCTTTTTCATCTTCTGAAACTGAAGCTCTGTACCACTTACACAGTAACTCCTCATTCTCTCCACTCCCCCCCAATCCCTGGCAACCACCATTCTGTTTTTTGTCTCTATGAATCTGACTACTCTAGGTACCTCATATAAGTAAATTACATGGTATTTAACATTTTGTGATTGGGTTATTTCATTTAGCAGGATGTCTTCAAGTCCCATCCATGTTGTAGCATGTGTCAGAATTCCTTCCTTTTTAGGGCTGAAGAGCAGTCCACTATGTATATACTACATTTTGTTTGTCCATTCATCTCTTGATGGATACGTGGATTGCTTCTACTTCTGGGCTATCATAAATAATGTTGTTATGAACATGGGTGTACAAATGTCTGTTCAATTCCCTGCTTTAAATTCAAGTGGAATTGCTGGATCATATGGCAATTCTATGTTTAATTTCTTGAGGAACTGGCATACCATTCTTTATAGCAACTGGACCAGTTCACATTCTGACCAGCAATGCCTAGGGTTCCAAATTCTCCACATCCTCAGTAACACTTGTTATTCTGTGTGTGTGGGGGGGGGGGGGGGGGGGGGGGGTATTTCATAATAGCCAGTGTGAAGTAGGATCTCACTGTGGTTTTTTATTTGCTTTTCTCTTAATATTAGTGATGTTAAGCATCTTCTCTTGTGCTTGTTGGTCATTTGTGTATTTCTTTTTCTTTTAGAGAAATGTCTTGCCAAGTTCTTTGCCTATTTTTAAATCAAATTTTTTGTTGTTGAGTTGGAGGAGTTCTTGATATACCCTGGGTATTAACCCCTTCTTAGATGTATGATTTGCAAACATTTTTCTAACATGTTATAGGCTGCCTTTTCAGTCTGTTGGTAGTGTCCTTTAATGCACAAAAGTTCCTTTTTTTTTTTTATAAAACAACGTATTTATGAAACTTTCTTTAAAGTGGAAAAAATAAAACTCAAGTCTAAAGCTAACTATAGCCCTTGTGTTTCTCTGCACTATTGGAATTAGGATGTTAGGTTAGATTAGATGAATTTAAGAAAAATGATACAAGTACAGTCTGTGCTTTATCACTAAAGGTTTTCTGAAGACAACAGCATCACTTAATTTTGTCCTTTAAATGAAAATATTTGTAATCTTAAATACATTTGGATCATATTTTTTAAATGGAATTGTACTGAAATAAGAACAGAGAAATAAATGACAAGAGTACAGTAGATGAAAGAATCTGTGAATTTTCACACTTGCAATATTAACTTTGTGCCTTTCCTTCAGCGTGAGCACCAATGACAGTCAAAGTTCGCAAACAAAATATCAGATAACATTTATGGAACCTTAACTGTTTTCTACCTTAGGATCTTTATACTTGCTCTCCAGCCAGTAACACTGTTCTTTCATAGCGTTGCATATTTGGTTCTAATACAGCATTCAGAACAGCTCTAATACTATCCTTTAGAGAGGTCTGCACTGATCTACCTGAATAAAAAAGCCCCACTCCCACCCTACAACACTCTTTACCCCAGCCAGATCCCGATTGTCTTTACTTTATAGCACTGCATGTATAATTGCCTGAAATTATCTGTATTCATTTTTTTTTTCTTGGGCATTGTCTCTTCTCCATGCTCCCACTAACTGTGTACTCCATGAAGGACCTCATCTGTCTTACCTGGATACCCATTGTCTACTTGCTGGAGTATAGTAGGTAATGAATAAAATATTTGCAGAAGAAATGAAATAAAGTGACAGTTATGCTAAGAATTCTTATGAAATCGTATCCTTTCCTCAAATTATTGAAGTCATATGAGTTTTTCATTAATTACACAATCATAGATGATTATGATTGATTGATTATACATGGACTATTTTTCAATTATTTTATAAGAGCCATTTATGGGCTTGTGCATTCATTGGTCATTACAGAAAATACATTGTCCACATCTTATCTTTCATGGTGAATGGATATCTTGTAATTAGTTTTATCTCGGGGTCCAGGCAAGATACTTATTTTCTTTACTTTCTTTTAGATCTCTTGCCCACAGAGCATGTATCTTTCTCTTTGATAATGAGAAAAAATATTTTGTAATTTCCTAAGCTTTTGAGAGTTCTTTTATTTTTCTCAATCCTTAGTTCCTTAACTCATAAGTACTCAGTAGTAGTAAATTAGTCCCTATTTCTAAGAACTGTGTATGAAACATAAATGAGACATTTAATAGCATAGTAGCATTTTTCAAAATTTATAACACTATTTTTTAACATTAGTAGGAAACCGTACCACTTAAGGAAATAAGGTATTCATTTGAATTCTATTTTTCCAAGTCTCCTAAAAGGGCTACACATACTAAATAATTAACCTTTTTGAATACCACAGTTATAGAAAGCTCTCGCTTTTAATACATCTCACAGCACATCAGTTTAAGGGGAAACTCTGGGTGCTGTTGCTTCATCTGCTTAGACAGTATTAAGATCTTTTTTCAATTTCTTGTTAAGAAACAACTCAGGTTCTTCCTTTTTTTTAAAAAAAGCACTCTTTCATTTTAGCAGAATGATACATTGGCGACAATCTTACCCATCTTGAAATACTAAATACCAGAGTGATTATTGAACGAGTGTTTCCATTACTTCTTGTCTTGCAGACGGTTTTTTGTGTCATTAATTTTTTAGTGCCGACAGAGTACTGCAGTATTCTAAAATGCAACCCCTTTCCCAATGAATCTCATAAATCTCACAGCCACTGTGGTTGGAAAGCAAGGGGCTTTTATAATTGCAGACATTCCTGGCCCAAAGACAAATATCTTCAGTAGGATTTGTTTTCGCTGTTGTGATTATATAAAGGAGACACTTCAGGAACAGTGGCATAGTATGGCATGATGGGCTGTGGGAAAATGGTCAGCAAACCTTGGTTCTGACCGGAGCTAGGTTACTTGCTTGCCACGTGACTTGGAAATATCTTCTTCCAGTAAAAATTGGCAGTTTTGCTAATAATGCATTCTAATTTGTATGATGAAATTAAATACATCAATATGCTATGATTTTTTCAAAAAGGATGAACGTTTTCTCTAAAAGAAGACCATGACTTTCTAGAAAGACTCTTCTGAATAAGTTTGATATTTCTAACTCAAGTAGAACAATCCTATCTTTTTTTTTTTAAGATTTTATTTATTTATTTGAGAGAGAGTGAGAGAGCACAAGCAAGTGGAGTGGCAGAGGGAAACAGAGAAGCAGGTTAGCTGCTGAGCAGGGAGCCCGATGTAGGGCTCGATGTGGGGTTGGATCTCAGGACCCTGGGATCATGACCTGAGCCAAAGGCAAACACTTAACTGATTGAGCCACGCAGGTGCCCCAAAACAATCCTGTCTTGTTTCCTAGTTTTCTAGTTTCCTTTTTTGAGAAGATAGAGTAATTACCAAGGTGGCATGCTAATTTGGAGCCTTCAAAATTAGGTCTCCTGAGTCTATAATAATTTAGATATTCAACGGAAAGCACCAGTTTGATGCACTCCATATATAGGTGTCTAAAGATTGAAAAAGTATTTTCTACCTCAAACAAAAGTTTTTACAAATGAAAGTCAGTGTCCTTATAAAAGTATCCTGGGAAAGTGGCCTCAGGAGGATCTGCCAAAAATGGTTGATAATAGCTAATAATATCACTAACTCACTATGTGATTTCCAAGTGTAGGACATAAGAAGTAGCATTTTCAGCACAGATATGTGCCCACCACCATTTTTGTAGAGCCTGAAACTATTCAGGTAGGTAGTATGTAAGCAGATGATATTCACTAAGGTCTTGAAACAATTTATGAAAGCAGACAAGAAGTAATGGAATTTACTAGGTAATCTTTTCAGGATAAATAACAAATGTTACATCATTTAAATCACAAATCATATTTAGTTCTTCATCTTTTTAATTCAGACTATGATACCTATTTGATAAATGTTTTAATTTAACTTCAATTAAGCAACAAATATTTTTTGATATTTGATAAAAATAGACTAAAATCTTTTGATAATATGTATTTTAGAAGGTCATAATTTTGCTAAAAAGAATTAGCATGCTAGCAATCTCTTAAGACATATTTTTAAAAATATTTATGAATTGAGTTAAATAAGACACATGAATTTTATTTTACTTTTCTTACAAGATTTTATTTATTTGTGGGGGGGGGAGAAGAAGAGAGAGCATCTCAAGTGGACTCCATGCTGAGCGCAGAGCCCAACACTGGGCTTGATCCCACAACCCTGAGATCCTGCATGACCTGAGCCAAAACCAAGAGTCTGACGTTCAACTGACCGAGCCACCCAGGTGCCCCAAGACACATGAATTTTAAGTTTTAAACATTAATTCTCTCATATGGTTTCACTTATATGTGGAACATAAGGAATAGCATGGAGGACATTAGGAGAAGGAAGGGAAAAATGAAGTGGGGGAAATCAGAAGGGGAGATGAACCATAAGAGACTATGGACTCCAGGAAACAAACTGAGGGTTTCAGAGGGGAGGGGGTTGGGAGGATGGGTTAGCCTGGTGATGGGTATTAAAGAGGGCACGTATTGCATGGAGCACTGGGTATTATATGCAAACAGTGAATCATGGAACACTACATCAAAAACTAATGATGTACTGTATGGTGACTAACAACAAAATAAAAATAAATAAACATTAATTCTCAGTGATGCACTTTTGCTAATTACTTCAGATTTATTTTCATGACTCACATAATTTTATTAGTGATACAGACTATATTTATGATATTAATGTTGATGTTTAAATTCTTTATTTTTTCTTACTCTTTTCAGGCAGCCATCCATAATAGCCATTTGTAATGCAAATGGTTAAATTTTTTAGGACTTCAAAATATAAATGTATTAAATACTTTTCACAAGGATTTAAATTTTTGTATTAAAAGGACCTATCAGAAAGGTGAGCACAGCAGGCTGCTCTAGAAGTACAGATTTTACATTATGAAATAATATAAAATGTTCACGAATACATAGAATAATGCCTGAATACCAGAAAATTAACATAAAATTGTCCGAAAAATATAACAGCTTGAAAATCTATATTTCTACATCTATTATTAAACTTTATTGTTTTTATCATTTCTTCTGTAAATAGTACATTGGTACTATTCACCTTAGGTAGGCATTATGTCAACTGATAATTTTCTCTTTTAATACTATTTCAAACTACTAAATGAATTAAATTCTTAAAATACTGTCATTACATTAAACACATATAGTTACTCAAGTTGTACTTCTTGAGTTATATTCTTTTGCCTATAAATGAAATATTTGTCATCTATATTATGTTCACCTGAAGAAATTAAAATGATCTATTGTATAGTTTCTGCTAACTTTTTAAATGATTATTTTTTAGAATACCTAGCTCAAATTTATCTTTTCACATAGACTGAAGTTATAAAATATTTGCAGCTGTAAAAGGATAACTAACTTTATTATATAACTTTTAAAATTGAAAATAAACAATACAATTGTGTTTGATAAGATCCTTAAGGTAACTTTATCTTACCTTATCAGTGTATATAAAGCTTTTATAGTTTGCCTTTACCATGTACATATATGATTACATGTAATCCATGAAACAGGTGATCATTTTTGTCACTTGTTCTATATTTAAGATGTTGTACAAACATTGCAAATTTATAAAGAATTTTGAAGAATTTCATTTTCTTTCTACTAAAAACCAAAAGGATATTCTTTGTATTCTATGAATTTTTAAGAATGACAAATAAAATGATAGTTGATTACTTCTTTGTTTCCCACAAAAAAATTTTAAGTTATAATATGCATAACTTCCAACTACATACGAATACCTGGTTATATGTAATGTGTTCTGTTGTGCTCAATTTTGGCATGAGTAGATATTAAATGGTAATTGGGAATTCTTTCCAATATCTGACATAACTCTCCCACCAAGGAATATAATAATAGTGTAACTGATGACTAAATTTTAAAATTATTAGTACTATAATTCTGTCATTTGTTCCTCACCCTTTATGTTTTTGTAATTTATAAAAGTAAAAGATAAAACTTAAAGGAGGATCAAAGTGCAGGAAGACAAAATTAGAAGATAAACCCCTGTAACTAAGGTAGCAAGCACTCAGTAGGTAAACACTACTGGAAATCTCATTCTTTTTTAAGAATTAGGCTGCCAAGGGGCACCTGGGTGGCTCAATCAGTTGAACATCGGACTCTTGGTTTCAGCTCAGGTCATGATCTCATGGGTCTTAGGATCAAGCCTCACATCAGGCTCTGTGCTCAGCAGGGAGTCTGTTTGAAGATTCTCTCCCTCTGCCCTTCCCCCTATTCACAATCGCTCTCTCTCTCTCTTCTAAATTTTCTTTAATTTTTAAAGTTTTCTTTAATTTCTTTTAACAATTTTGCGGTTTTTATGTTTTACAGTTTGCTTTTTAAATTTACCCCTGAATATTTTATCCTTTTTGATGCTATTATAAATGAAATTGTTTTCTTACTTTCATTTTCTATTTGTTCATTGCTAGTGCACAGAAATACATGGCTTCCCAAAATTGATCTACAGATTCAAGGCAATTCCTAACAACATCTCAGATGACTTTCTTTTGCATCATTTGGAAATATAAGAGAACCAAAATAGCCAAAACAATGTTTTAAAAAAATCAAAGTTGGAAGACTCATATTTCCTAATTTCAAAACTTACCAGAAAGTTCAGTAATCAAAACAGGATACTATTAGCATAAGAATAGACATATAGATCAATGGAATAGAATTGAGAGTCCAGAAATAAACCTCACATTTATGAACAACTGATTTTTCTTTTTATTTTATTTTATTTTTTTATTCTTATGTTAATCCCCATACATTATATCATTAGTTTTAGATGTAGTGTTCCATGATTCATTGTTTGTGCATAACACCCAGTGCTCCATGCAGAATGTGCCCTCCTCAATACCCACCACCAGGCTAACCCATCCTCCCACCCCCCTCCCCTCTAGAACCCTCAGTTTGTTTTTCAGAGTCCATCGTCTCTCATGGTTCGTTTACCCCTCCGATTTCCCCCGCTGATCAACTGATTTTTGACTAGAGTACCAAAACAGTGAAGAAAGAGTAATCTTTTTGGGGTACCTGGGTGGCTCAGTTGGTTAAGCCGCCAACTCTTGGTTTGGCTCAACCATGGGTTGCGAGACTAAGCCCTATCGTTGGGCTCCACACTCAGCGAGGAGTCTGCTTGAAGATTATCTCCCTCTGCCCCTCCCCCTACACTCTCTCTTTCTCTCTCTCTCTCTCTCTCTCTAAAATAAATAAACAAATCTTTAAAAAAAAATTAGGCTGTCAAATTAACTAGTGAGTCAAAAACATCATTGGAGTATAATGAAAAGAAAATGTCAAAGAAGTAAGCCAGCCATGTAGAATAGGAAATGCTTTTTCCCTGTTCTATAGGCACTGAAGTGTGAAGTACAAAAGATTGGTCTCTGGCAAACTTAGCCTTATAGCTACTCTGTACCTATGAACATTTAGTTTTTCATAATAACATTACACCCCTCCCTCCCTTTCTATCAAATATATTCTTTTAAAAATGTGTTTTTGCCAAAGTCAGTGGTCCCTTGGTTGCCCTCATATTATTCCATCTCTCACACAGATGGCCACTGCTTCCCTGAAACATTTTCCATTCTTGGGTTCCACAAAATATGTCCCTGATTTCCTTGAATTGTTGGCACTTCCTCAACAATTGACTTTCCTGAATCCTCCTGTTATGACTGACCTTAAATGTTAAGTTAAGCAACAGTTTGGTTTTTAACCTTTTCTTTACTTCTATCATTTTCTTGTGATTATGGCTTTAAGATCATCTGTATTTATCTGACTCATAATTGTCTGCATCCATCTCTTGCCTCCCTCGAGTTCCAGACTCAAATATCCAGCTGCCTTCTACACATCTCATTATCTGAATAATAGTCACTTCATTTACCATATTGAACATAAGACTCTTAATTCATCCCATTAAATATCCCAAACCCATAACTGTACCCTATTCCTGGTGTTCCCGCCATGGTAAATGGAACTACCTTTAAGATTAGATAAAAAATCCAAGAGTGTTCCTTTGATTTAACTCTTCCTTCTTCCCTGAATCCAGTTAATTAATTGGCGAATCCTGTTGACTCGATTTCCAGAATAACTTTAAATAAGTTTCTCTCCATTCCTACTGTCAACCTCATGTTCCATCATTTATTAATAAATAAACAAATAGGGTCACCTGGGTGGCTCAGTCGTTAAGCGTCTGACTTCGGCTCAGGTCATGATCCCAGGGTCCTGGGATCGAGCCCCGCCTTGGGCTCCCTGCTCTGCGGGAAGCCTGCTTCTCCCTCTCCCACTCCCCCTATTGTGTTCCCCCTCTCACTATGTCTCTCTCTGTCAAATAAATAAATAAAATTTTAAAAATAAATAAATAAATAAACAAACAAATAAGTAAATAAATCTGAAATGGCCATCTTACACTTACGCCTCCCCACACTTGCCCCCTACAATCCATTCTTCAAAGAACAGACAAAATAATTTTTTAAAATAAGTTGAATCAAATCATTTTTTTTTGCTTCAAAACATCCTCTTATATTTAGAATAAAATCCAGACTCCCTACCATGGCTCATAATATTCTACACAACTAATTCTTGCATGTCTATTTAATATTATCTTCCAAACCTCTTCCTCTTCTCTTCATCTTTAAGCCACACTGGCTTTCTTTCTGTTCCTTAAACATTCCAAGCTTGTTTCTATCTCTGTACCGTTGTTCCTTCCTCCTGGAACTCTCTTATTTAGACTTCTCACATTTAGTTTTCAGTCTGATTTCCCCATCTCAGAGAATCTTGGCCTGATTTGCCTATGCTAGCCACAGTTTCACTCTACATCCTCCAACAGTGAAGGGACCTGTCTCTGTAGCTCATTGCTTAGGATGGTGTCTGGCATCTAGTTATTACCCAATAAACATTGATTGATTGATTGATTCAATAAAGATCATTAAATGAAAACTCTCAAAAAGTATCAGGAGTGTATTCACACTGAAATATAAACAACTGGTTAAAAAAATTTTAACCTATTATTACATTCTTAACTGTAAGAAATAAAGCTTATTTTAAAAAGTTACTATTAAGATAAATTTAAGGCCCCCTTAATTAGACAGTAGGGGGATTTGAGGGGAATGTCATAAACCATGCTGGGTACTTCAAGTAATACACATAAATCATTCCTTCTAAACTTATCTATAAAAATACCCACAGAAATCACACTTGTATTTTCCATCATTTTCATTTTCCAATTTGCTTCACTTTTAATTGATAAATTAGAGTAAAACAATACACATCAAAGAGAACAGCCTATAATACCAACACAAAAATTAATTCAGAAATTTTTGCATCTCCATGCTTTATAAACATACTTTAAATATACACTATTCAAGTATGGAAGTTACAAACAGTTAACCATGAATTATGGAGTTATAAGTCCACTGATGAAATCTTGAGGCACAAAACCATGGGTCGTATCCTACTATAGATTTAATATGAAACTCTTCACAGTTAGGGGAGTTCCACTTGAAAACTGAGAAGACAGGTTGTGAATTAATAGTCATAAAATGCATTGTTCTATGAACCCCATATTGAATTAATAAAAGAAATATGAATCAGGCTCATGAGAGAGGAAGGTATATTTTCTGGTTTAGTGAAAGAGTGTACCAGCATCATTTTTTAGAATCAGAAATGAATGCTGTAATTTTTTTCAGGCTATATATAACTGTTTTCACTTTTTTTTTACTCAAATAAGTGAAACCTGTGCAGATAAAATATTTTGGTGTTGGGGATTCTAGGAAGTGAGATGCTGCCACAGAGACAGATGGACAATCTGTTTTACTATTTTACTCATTGTGCTGTGTCACATGCACATATTTTTTAAAACTAAACTTTTGATTTTTTTGAAGGGTCTACAAAGTGACATAGGGTTGTTTTGTTTTGTTTTGATCTCTGTTCCATTGTTTTTCCATTTTTTTTAAATTTAAATTTAACTAATTAACATAAAATGTATTATTGGTTTCTGAGGTAGAGATCAGTTATTCATCAGTCTTAAATAATACTCAGTGCTCATTACTTCACATGCCCTCCTTAATGTCTATCACCCAGTTACCCCATCCTACCACCCCCCTCTCCTCTAGCAACCCTCAGTTTGTTTCCTGTGATTAAGAGTTTCTTATGCTTTGTCTCCCTCTCTGATTTCATCTTGTTTTATTTTCCCTCTCTTCCGCTATGATCCTCTGTTTTGTTTCTCAAATTCCAAATATAAATGAGATCATATGATAATTGTCTTTCTCTAATTGTCTTATTTCACTCAGCATAATACGCTCTAGTTCCATCCATGCCATTGCAAATGGCGATATTTCATTTTTTGGTGGCTGAGTAGTATTCCATTGTATATATATATATATATATATATATATATATATATATATAGAACACATCTTCTTTATCCATTCATCTGTCGATGGACATCTTGGCTCTTTCCATAGTTTGACTATTGTGGACATTGCTGCTATAAACATTGGGGTGCAGGTGCCCCTTCAGATCACTACATTTGTATCTTTGGGGTAAATACCCAGTAGTGCAATTGCTAGGTTAGAGGGCAGCTCTATTTTCAACTTTTTGAGGAACTTCCATACTGTTTTCCAGAGTGGCTGCACCAGCTTGCATTCCCACCAACAGTGTAGGAGGGTTCCCCTTTCTCCATTCCTCGCCAACATCTGTCATTTCCTGACTTGTTAATTTTAGCCATTCTGACTGACGTGTATCTCGTTGTGGTTTTGACTTGTATTTCCCTGATGCCCAGTGATGTGGAACATTTTTTCATGTGTCTGTTGGCCATTTGGATGTCTTCCTTGGAGAAATGTCTGTTCATGTCTTCTGCCCATTTCTTGATTGGATCATTTGTTCTTTGGGTGTTGAGTTTGATAAACTCTTTATGGATTTTGGAAAGTAGCCCTTTATCTGACATGTCATTTGCAAATATTTTCTCCCATTCTGTCGGTTGTCTTTTGGTTTTATCGACTGTTTCCTTTGCTGTGTAAAAGCTTTTTATCTTGATGAAGTCCCAATCATTCATTTTTGCCTTTGTTTCCCTTGCCTTTGGAAATGTGTCTGGCAACAAGTTGCTGGGGTCGAGATCAAAAAGGTTGCTGCCTATGTTCCCCTCTAGGATTTTGATGGATTCCTGTCTCACATTTAGGTCTTTCATCCATTTTGAGTCTATTTTTGTGTATGATGGAAGGAAATGGTCCAGTTTCATTCTTCTGCATGTGGCTATCCAATTTTCCCAACACCATTTTTTAAAGAGACTGTCTTTTTTCCATTGAATATTCTTTCCTGCTTTGCCGAAGATTAGTTGACCATAGAGTTGAGGGTCCATTTCTGGGTTCTCTATTTTTCCATTGATCTATGATCTGTTTTTATGCCAGTGTCTGTAATAGAGCTTGAAGTCCGGAATTGATTACAGCTTTGTAATAGAGCTTGAAGTCCGGAATTGTGATGCCATCAGCTTTGCTTTTCTTTTTTAACATTCCTCTGGCTATTCAGGGTCTTCTCTGGTTCCATACAAATCTTAGGATTATTTGGTTAGGTTTATTCCTAGGTATCTTATGGTTTGGGGTGCAATGATAAATGGGATCGACTCCTTAATTTCTCTTTCTTCTGTCTCATTGCTAGTGTATAGAAATGCAACTGGTTTCTGTGCATTGATTTTATATCCTGCCACTTTCCTGAATTCCTGTATGAGTTCTAACAATTTTGGGGTAGAGTCTTTTTAGGTTTTCCATGTAGAGTATCATGTCATCTGCAAAGAGGGAGAATTTGACTTCTTCTTTGCTGATTGAGATGCCTTTTATTTTTGTTGTCTGATTGCAGAGGCTAGGACTTTTAGTACTATGTTCAAGAGCAGTGGTGATGGTGGACATCCTTGTCATGTTCCTGACCTTAGGGGAAAATCCCTCAGTTTTTCCCCATTGAGACTGATATTCACTGTGGGCTTTTCGTAGATGGCTTTTATGATGTTGAGGTATATTCCCTCTATCCCTACGCTGTGAAGAGTTTTAATCAGGAAAGGATGTTGTACTTTGTCAAATGCTTTTTCTGCATCTGTTATGGAACCTGGACTGGATTGCCCATGGAAGAACCAAGTGGCACTCAGAAATCTTGGAGGATAGGAGGTTTATTTAACACCAGCCGGCTAAGAGGAGTGTGGTCTCCAAAGGTCTGAGCCCCAAGCACAAACAAAGGGGGCAATTTATACACTTCTACTTCCACATACTTGGCACTTTTGGCATGTGTGCAAAGCAGGGCAGGGAGAAGAACCCGGAAGAGCCCCAGGGCAAGGACTAGGACTCTCTCACTGGCTCGGTTGGCCATCTTAGCACACAGATTTTCCTTATCATTGCCCCCTTTGATGGCCCTTTAAACACCTAGTTTAGAGGGCATCATTCTGTTTGACTCTGAGGGTTGACTGCAAGGCTTGGGGCGAACATGGACTTAATCATAAACTTGGCCATGGGGTCGGTCCCTATAGATTGATGATATTGGCCCAAAAGGAGAGTGATCCCTGTGGCCCATGATGTGGCATTGGGTTCTAGGACTGAGAGAGTGAGTGGTATACAGTGATTGTTAGAGCAAGAGGATGGGGTGGCAGTGCGTGACAAGAAAATCTGGATGTCACTGTGCTCTTTGAGGCTCTACGACCCATTGGACCATTGTTCATTCCCGGCCAAGTTGCCACCCATGACTCACATCCCCAGGCTTGCGAGCAGAACTGAAGGCAAGTGTTTGGCTGTTGAGGCATAGGGCCCCCACAGATTAGATATCTACCAGCCAGTAACCAGAGTGAGGGCCATGGTAGGAACACCGTCTATGAGGTTCTCAGGAGGTATCAAGAAGCTGGCATCCATCAAAATGGTGGTTAACCTTTGATGTGCACCAATCCCAGGTGGAAAAAGTCAGTGGGGGCATGGGTGCAGGATTGAGGAGGATAAGCTGGAAAGTCCATTTGCCAGTAACGGTGATATGAGAGTTTGCCCCCTCAGAGGCCAGGAAAACCATGGTGAAATGCATTCAGGAGTAGACAGCAGAGGGCCAATAAAAGTGGGATCTATGACGGTAGGTAGAGGGAGCCATCATGGCTAACCCGTCAGCAGATGAAACCCGTGGACAAGTAAGTACAGTAATACACCCTAGGGACACCCAATAAGCAATGACAATAGTAAGCCTCTGGGAGAAAGTCCAGTCAGGAGGGGCAACAGTGTAGAGTCTGACTCCCAAGATGAGGGAAATTACACTGTTGAGAGCCAGGGACCATGGTAAGCTGATGTCCATCAGTTGGTGGGGTCTTGTCGAAGGTGAAGCTGGAGTGGGTTTGTGAAGTCTGCCTGGAC
Source organism: Neomonachus schauinslandi (assembly GCF_002201575.2). Lineage (NCBI taxonomy): Eukaryota > Metazoa > Chordata > Mammalia > Carnivora > Phocidae > Neomonachus > Neomonachus schauinslandi. The sequence continues at coordinate 92,131,838 of NC_058410.1, read as the reverse complement.
TCCACTGGTGCGGCTCCTCATCTGAATGATGCGCTTTCCTCACTCTGGAGTGGTGGACTCACGGGGTGACACCTGAGACCTTGAGGGCAGTAGGGGCAGTTAGAACAACAGTGTGGGGCCCTGTCCACTGCAGTTTGAGGTGGTCTTTCTTCCAATCTTTGACCCAAACTGAGTCCCCTGTCTAGAAGGAGTGTACCTGAGACCCTAAGGAGATTGGGGCCCTCTCAGTGGTGTACTTTTGTAATTTATTTAGGGTGGCCCCCAGGACCTGAAGCTGCTCCTTTATCCCTTTATCTCCAACCTGATGCAAGTTTCCTGGAAGGCTTCCCAAGCATGGGGAAGGCTGTTCATATATTAATTCGAATGGGGAGAAACCTGATGTCCCGGGCATGCAGCGAGCATGCAGGAGAGCTAGGGGTAGCGGATCCGGCCATGGCAGGTTAGTCTCCTGATAAAACTTTGCTAAGGTTCCCTTGAGGGTGCGATTCATTTGCTCTACTTTCCCTGAACTTTGGGGCCGGTAAGTGGTGTGGAGTCTCCAGGTGATGTTGAGAGATTTGGTCAAGACCTGTACAATGTCTGCCACAAATGCGGGTCCATTGTTACTATGGATTGTTAATGGCAGGCCGAACTGGGGCACGATCTCCCGCAAGAGGACTTTAGCTACTTCCTGGCTTTGCTTTGTCCTAGTTGGGAAGGCTTCGACCCACCCAGAGTATGTGCATACTATCACTAGGAGATATCTGAACCTCCTGCTCAGCTGCACATCTGTGAAGTCTACCTCTAGATCTTGGAAGGGGGTTGCTCCCATCCTCTGGACACCTGGCGGGGGCCATGGTACAGACCGAGCATTATTTTTAGCCCATGTTATGCATCATTCACTCATTGCTCGGCATAATGCTGGCAGCTGACTGATGTAGTAGTGCTTCTTGAGAAGGGCCTCTAATGCAGTTTTTCCCAGATGAGTGAGTTGGTGGTATTCCTTGACTAGATGCCCTCCAGTTGCTGTTGGAACAAAGATGCGCCCATCTGGCATCATCAACCATCCCTTTTCAGTCAGGGTGGCTTCCTCAGCCATGGCCTGTTCCTTTTCCTTTTTAGTGTAACTGGGTGGAGGGACTTCTTCTGGGGGTGTTAGGGCCATGGTGAGGGAAGGGGCTCTGTCCATGTCCTCACTGGCTTCGGTCTTGGCTGCCTCATCTGCCAGGTGATTTCCCCGTGCTATGGGGTCGTCTCCTTTCTGGTGTCCCTTACAGTGCAGGATTGCTGCTTCCTTTGGAAGCCAGATGGCTTTGAGGAGTCTCAGTATCTCCTTGTTCTTGATAGCTTTTCCTGCTGTGATTAGGAGGCCCCTTTCCTTGTAGATGGCTCCATGTATATGTACAGTAGCAAAGGTGTACCAAGAGTCAGTATAGATGTTGACTCGCTTGCCTTCACTGAGGGTGAGGGCTCAGACTAAGGCATATAGTTCAGCCCATTGAGCTGACCATCTGGTAATGCCTTAGCTTCTAAGACTTCAGTGGTTGTGGTTACTGCATAACCTGCTTTCCAGGCACCCTCCTGTAGGTAACTGCTGCCATCACTGAACAGCATGAGCTATGGATTCTCTATGGCTTGATCCTGTGGATCTGGATGGCTCACATAGACTTCATCAGTCACCTCAGAGCAGTCATGGTCTGGTTTCCCCTCTTCCATGGGGAGAAAGGTGGCTGGATTTAATGTCCTTACTGTTTCGAGGGTGACCCATGGGTTTTCGCAGAGGAGCCCTTGGTATTGTGCTAGCCGAGAGTTGAAAAGGAAGCAGTGTCCCTGTGTGTTCATGAGGGACACAACTGCATGAGGGACCTTGACATTAAATTCTTGCCCCAGGGTAAGTTTGTCTGCCTCCTTGATGAATAGGACTGTGGCTGCCAGCGCCCTGAGGCATGGTGGCCATCCCACTGCCACGGGGTCCAGCTTCTTTGACTGGTAAGCAACTGGCCATTGCCAGGGTCCAACAGTCTGGGTGAGTACCCCGAGCGCTATTTTTTCCTTTTCATGCACAGAGATTGAAGGGTTTTTCTACATCTGGTAGGCCCAGGGCTGGAGCCCACCCCAGGGCGGTCTTTATCTCTGTGAAAGTGGCTTCTGCTTCCTCAGTCCAGGCAGGGGGTTCTCGATCTGGTCCCCGAAGAGATCATAAATGGGTCTTGCTATTGCTGAGAACCCAGGGATCCAAATGCGGCAGAATCCTGCAGCCCCCAGGAATTCTCATAGGCCCCTTTTTGTCTGGGGCTGTGGCAGGGAGATGATCACCCTTTTCCTCTCCAGCCCTAGTTCTCTTTTCCCTTGGGTGAGGAGGAAAAAAAGGTATCAGACCTGTTGTCGGCAGATTTGTGCCTTCTTCCATGAGGCTTGGTATCCTGAGTCTGACAGGAGCTGTAGGAGGGCCTTTGTTCCTTTTGTGCAGTCTTCTTGTGTGTCACTGGTGAGGAGGAGGTCATCCACATACTGGAGGAGGGTGCATCGTGTGGCCTCTCTTGGAAAGCTGGTGAGGTCCTCAGCCAGTGCTTCCCCAAAGAGGGTTGGTGAGTTTTTAAACCCCTGCAGGAGGCACGTCCAAATCAGTTGCATCTGGCGCCCTGTATCAGGTTCAGACCATTCAAAGGCAAATAGTGGCTGGCTCTGGGGAGCTAAGTGGAAGCAGAAGAAGGAATCCTTCAAATCTAGGCAAGTGAACCATCTGGCCAACCCTGGGATTTGGCCAAGGAGGGTGTATGGATTTGGGACCACTGGGTGCAGAGAAATGGTCACCTTGTTGATGGCCCACAGGTCTTGAACTGGTCGTATCCCCCTCCTGGCTTCTTGACTGGCAGGAGTGGGGTATTCCAGGCCGACTGGCACTCAACTAGAATACCTGCTTCTTTGAGTTTGGTCAGATGTTCTTGGATGCCGATCTTAGCTTCTTGTGGAAGTGGGTATTGCCTTTGCCTCTAAGGTTGGGCTCCTGGGATCAGTTCAACAATGATAGGGGCCTGATTCTGGGCTAGTCCAGGTGGATTGTTTTCAGCCCATACTGAAGGGAAGGTGAGTCTGAACTCCAACGGACTGCTCAGTTGGGCCTGGGCACAGAATAGCCTCCATTCTTCTTCCCTTGGCATGGTAATTGCTAGTACCAGAGACCCCGTCTCCTCTTACCTTGGGTTCAATCAGAGCCTAGTGTGTCTGGTGGGCTCGGAGGCTAGTGTGTCTGGTGGGCTCAAAGGTTATCTGAGCCCCAAGCTTGGAGAGTATGTCTCGGCCCGGGAGGGGGATGGGGCAATCAGGCAGATAAAGGAATTCATGTTGGACCTTGTGGCCCCTGAGTTTGCACTGGCGAGCCTGGCAAAAACGCTGTTGCATCACCTGTGTCCCAGTGGCCCTGAGGATGGTTGCAGTCCTTTTGCTGAAAGGTGCCACTGGGGAAGTGACAACAGAGTGCTCGGCCCTAGTACTAACCATAAAAGTCACTGGTTGGTGCCCCACCTTCATTTTGACCATGGGCTCATGGGGGCCAAGGAGGAAAGAGCCCAGTCCCCCTCAGTCTGAGTCCATTCCCGCAAGGCCTATGAGGTCCTCCTCTCAGGGTTCTTCCTTGTAGCAGCTGGGCTTTTGAGCCTTTCCCCGGTTGGGACATTCCCTTTTCCAATGCCCTTTCTCTTTACAGCAGGCACATTGGTCCCTTGCCAAGGGGGTTCTGGGCTTCTGTCGTTTCAGTGGTCAGGGTCTCCCCACCTTTGTGTTGTCCTTTTCTTTCAGGGCAGTGACAAGGAGGCTTTCTTTTTCATCTTTTTGTCGGCTTCCCATTCAGCTATAACCTCCCTATTTATGTAGACCTTATTGGCAATCTCTATTAGTTGGGTGATGTTCATCCCGGCAAAACCCTCTGTTTTCTGAAGTTTTTTTCTGATGTCTGGGGCAGCCTGAGCCACGAAGGAGGTGTTTACCATCTGTTGGCTTTCCTGTGCCTTGGAGTCAAATGGAGTGTATATCCTGTAGGCTTCACATAGTCTTTCGTAGTAGTCCCCAGGGGATTCCCCTGGTTGTTGAGTGACCGAGGATACCTTAGTCACGTTCATCGGTTTCTTAGTTCCTGCCCGGATTCTCTGAGGCCTACCATGGCCTGTGGTTTCTCAGAGTAGGATGGAGTGTTATGTTTCCAGTTGAGGAGGTTGGTTGTGGAGAAGGGCTGATAATACATCTTGGAATGACCAGGTTGGACCATCCCATCTTCATTGTGCCTCTCAGGTTCCTGCGTCTCTCATACTGGCATTTGGAGGGTGCTTGCACCTGGCCTAGGGCGCAGCCTGGCTGCTGGTCCTGGAGAAAGTGGATCCTTGGGGCCTGGGGGTGCCAGTTGGTCTTCTGGGCCTGAGGGCACCAGTGGATCCTCTGGGCCTGGGGGCGCCAGTGAAACCGATGGCGGTGGAGTGTCTGGAGCTGAAGGGCTGGGTGTAGACCATCTTGGGGGTATATACGATGGGGGCAGGATCAGTTTGTCCTCGGGATCTCTGGCTAGGATTTGTGGAGACTGGGGGCTTTTGCTGATTTTCTTTAGGTCGCTTGGGTGAGACTAGAAAGACCTTGGCCTGTCCCTGCCTATTGCAAGCAAATCGCACCCAGGGGGGTAGGGTCTGAGCAATTCCTAGCCAGGAGTCAATGTACAGAAACTGGTCAGGGTGTCCTGGTTCTCCTGTTACGACTTGCCATAGTCGACAAATTGTTGGGACATCCAGTGTCCCTTCTGACGGCCACCCAACATCAAATGTGGGCCATTCCAGTTCACATAGGGTTCTCAACTCGCCGGGGTTCATCCTGACTCCATAGTCTCCCAAAAACCCCTTCCTGAAATTTTTGATCATGGTCTCTAGAACTGTAGGTTTACTCTGCCCTGACCCCATGGTGATGTCCCCGTGTGCAGTGGTGCAGAGACAGACAAAGGGGGGGGGTGCCTCCTGAGGTGAGGAGACCAATCAGATGCCCGTCTAGCTGTGTCCCAAAGGAGCGTAGGTGAGGCTTAGCCGTAGCGGTCTCAGCATTGTGACTTTTGATCAGAAACTATTCCGATGCAGCCATAGACTGTATGCCATTCACCACAGAATCACAAATGGGCCCACTCAGACTTCATAGGCTTCTGGGGACCTTAAGGGTGCCTGCCCGTGGAGTCACAGAATCAGTCTGCTTGAGCAAGCCAGGTCAGACTGCACATTCACTCACACATTCACACTCTAGAAGTTATTACATTCTCTCCCTGGGAATCCCTACCTGTGAGACCTCTAAGAGGTCTTTGGGAGGTGATCAAGCTCCCCTTCCACCCCAATGGTGGTGGGCATGTCTGGGTCCTGGGGCCCCAGGCCTTACTGGAATCCGACGTTGAGACTAGGTCCTCACCTGCCAAGTCTCCTCTAGTCCGGTGGGAAAAGCAGAGTGGGGCCAGCCCAAGGCGACCAGGGTGGGAGACTGCCAAAAATTAGGCAGGGCACACCTTCTCCATTATGATCCCTCATTCTGTCACTGCCCTGCCATTGCCCCAAACCAGTGGCAACAATGAGCCAGCACAGTTGGGTTTACTGGTCAGGGAACCAAATGTTAGGGAACCTGGACTGAATTGCCTGATGGAAGAACCAAGCAGCACTTGGAGATCTTGGAGGATAGAAGGTTTATTTAACACTGGTGGGCTCAGAGGAGAGTGGTCTCCAAAGGTCTGAGCCCAGCGCACAAACAATGGGGGCAATTTATATACTTCTACTTCGGCATACTTGGCACTTTTGGTGCGTGTGCGAATCGGGGCAGGGAGAAGAATCCAGATTGGTGCGTGCAGGAAGCAGAGCAGGGAGAAGAACCCAGAAGAGCCCCAGGGCAAGGACTGGGACTTTCTTGATGGCTCAGTCAGCCATCTTAGGACACAGATTTTCCTTATCACATCTATTGAGAGGATCATATGGTTCTTGTCCTTTCTTTTATTTATGTAGTGTATCACATTGACTGATTTGTGGATGTTGAACCACCCTTGCAGCCCAGGAATAAATCCCACTTGGTTGTGATGAATAATCCTTTTAATGTACTGTTAGAACCTACTGGCTAGTATTTTGGTGAGAATTTTTGCATCCATGTTCATCAGGGATATTGGTCTGTAATTCTCCTTCTTGGTGTGGTCTTTGGTTTGGGGATCAAGGTAATGCTGGCCTCATACAAAGTGTTTGGAAGTTTTCTTTCCATTTCTATTTTTTGAAACAGCTTCAGAAGAATAGGCATTCATTCTTCTTGAAATGTTTGGTAGTATTCCCCTGGGAAGCCATCCAGCCCTGGACTCTTGTTTGTTGGGAGGTTTTGATTACTGCTTCAATTTCTTTGCTGGTTATGGGTCTGTTAGGTTTTCTATTTCTTCCTGTTTCAGTTTTGGGAGTTTATACATCTCTAGGAATGCATCCATGTCTTTCAGATTGCCTAATTCATTGGCATATAGTTGCTCATAATATGTTCTTAGAATTGTTTGTATTTCTGTGGTGTTGGTTGTGGTCTCTCCTCTTTCATTCATGATTTTATTTATTTGGGTCCTTTCTCTTTTCTTTTTGATAAGTCTGGCCAGGGGTTTATCAATCTTATTAATTCTTTCAAAGAACCAGCTCCTGGTTTTGTTGATTTGTTCTACTGTTCTTTTGGTTTCTGTTTCATTGATTTCTTTTCTAATCTCTATTCATTCTCTTCTCCTGCTGGATTTCAGCTTTATTTGCTGTTCTTTCTCTAACTCCTTTAGGTGCAAGGTTAGGTTGTATATTTGAGACCTTTCTTGTTTCTTGAGAAAGGTTTGTATTGCTATATACATCCCTCTTAGGACCACCTTGGCTGCATCCCAAAAGTTTTGAACAGTTGTGTTTTCATTTTCATTTGTTTCCATGAATTTTTTTAATTCTTCTTTAATTTCCTGCTTGACCTTCATTCATTCTTTAGTAGGATGCTCTTTAGCCTCCATATATTTGAGTTCTTTCCAAATTTCCCCTTATGATTAAGTTCCAGTTTCAAAGCACTATGGTTTGAAAATATGCAGGGAATGATCCCAATCTTTTGGTACCAGTTGAGACCTGATTTTTGACCCAGTATGTGATCTATTCTGGAGAATGTTCCATGTACACTGGAGAAGAATGTGTATTCTGTTCCTTTAGGATGGAATGCTCTGAATATATTTGTGAAGTCCATCTAGTCCAGTGTGTCATTCAAAGCCCTTGTTTCCTTGTTGATCTTCTGCTTAGATGATCTGTCCATTGCAGTGAGGGGGGTGTTAAAGTACCCTCCTATTATTGTATTATTATTGATGTGTTTCCTTAATTTTATTATTAATTGGCTTATATAATTGGCTGCTCCCATGTTAGGGGCATAAATATTTATAATTGTTAGATCTTCTTGTTGGATAGACCCTTTAATTATGACATAGTGTCCTTCCTCATCTCTTATTACAGTCTTTGGTTTAAAATCTAATTTTTCTGATATAAAGATTGTCACCCCAGCTTTCCTTTGATGTCCATTAGCATGATAAATGATTTTCCACCCACTCACTTTAAATCTTGAGGTTTCTTTAGGTCTACAATGAGTCTCTTGCAGACATCATACTGGTGGGTCTTGCTTTTTTATCCCCAATCTGATACCCTGTGTCTTTTGATTGGGGCATTTAACCCATTTACTTACAGAGTAACTACAGAAAGATATGAATTTTGTGCCATTGTATTACCTATAAAGTCACTGTTTCTGTATATTGTCTCTGTTCTTTCTGGTCTGTGTTACTTTCCAGCTCTCTCTTTGCTTAACAGATTCCTTTTAATATTTCTTGTAGGGCTAGTTTGGTGATCACAGATTCTTTTAGTTTCTGTTTGTCCTGGAAGCTTTTTATCACTCCTTCTATTTTGAATGACATTCTAGCTGGATAAAGTATTCTTGGCTGCATATTTTTCTCATTTAGCACCCTGAATATATCATGCCAGTCCTTTCTGAACTGCCAGGTCTCTGTAGATTGGTTTACTGCCAGTCTAATGTTTCTACCCCTGTAGGTTACAGACCTCTTATCCTGAGCTGCTTTCAGGATTTTCTCTTTGTCTCTGAGATTTGCAAGTTTCACTATTAGATGTTGGGGTGTTGACCTATTTTTATTGATTTTGAGGGGGGTTCCTTGTGCCTCCTGGACTTGAATGCTTGTTTCCTTCTCCAGAATAGGGAAATTCTCTGCTATAATTTGCTCCAGTATAACTTCTGCTCTCTCTCTTTCTTTCCTTTACTTCTGGGACCCCAATTATCTTAATATTGTTTTGCTTTATGGTATCACTGATCTCTCAACTTCTACCTTCATGATCTGGTAGTTGTTTATCTCTCTTTTTCTCAGCTTCTTTATTCTCCATCATTTTGTCTTCCATATCACTAATTATCTCTCTGCCTCCTTTATCATAGCAGTTAGAGCCTCCATTTTTTTATTGCATCTCATTAATAGCCTTTTTTATTTCTACTTGATTAGATTTTAGTTCTTTTATTTCTCCAGAAAGTGATTCTCTAGTGTCTTCTCTGCTTTTTTTTGAAGCCCAGCTAGTATCTTTATAATCATTCCAAACTCTAGTTCCAGCTTCTTACTTATGTCCATACTGATTAGGTCCCTGACAGTCAGTATTGCCTCTTGTTCTCCTTTTTGAGGTGAGTTTTTCCATCTTGTCATTCTTGCAGAAAGTGGTAACTTTTCATTTGTAGAGTAGCAGCTATTCTTCTCTTAGATCTCCAGTTGAGTTCACAGGTGTTCAGAATGATTTGATAGCTATCTGAGTTCCTGGAACAGAAGAAACTAAGGTCTACTCCTCCACCATCCTGTTTATTTCTCTCTCTGATCCATTTTAAAGAAATGCCCTGTAACCTCTGAAACAGAGAGTGAACCTCCAAAGTGACACAGGTTAAAAGATGATCTGATCCTTCCTTTTTTTAACATTTGAGGCTACTGGGGCGCCTGGGTGTCTCAGTCATTAAGCATCTGCCTTCGGCTCAGGTCATGATCCCAGGTTCCTGGGATCGAGCCCCACATCGGGCTCCCGGCTCCACAGGGAGCCTGCTTCTCCCTCTCCCACTCCCCCTGCTTGTGTTCCTGCTCTCACTGTGTGTCTCTCTCTCTGTCAAAATAAATAAATAAAATCTTTAACATTTGAGGCTACTGAGTCTGAAATAAGTTAAATGACAAATAAAGAACTTGGATTTGGAATCAGACTCCCTAGCTCTAACATCAGCCAAGCACCTACTAGCTGTGTGACCTTTTCCAAATTACTTAACCTCCCTAACCCTATTTCTTCATCTGTAAAGAAGAAAATATTTACCTTGGAGGTAAGTTTGTAACCAAACCAAGTCATGCCATAAAATGTATATAAAAAGTGTACCTAGGAGGTAATTTTGTAAACAAAGTAATGTATATAATATGTATATAAAAAGTGTACACATTGGCTTAGAATCTATTTACTAAATGCTGTCTTTTTCTGAGCAGAGCCCAGGGTATAACCCAGGTCACTTAATTCCTTGCCCAGGTTTTTTTAATATTATAACAATGCCTTTCTGTCTATTTAATTAACCCTCCTTTGTTACTTTGTTGGCAGGCATAGGGTTTTTTCTGCACCTTTTTCTCTTAGTTTTCTACCTATAGAAAATACAATTAAACTTTTATGTAGAAAAGAAGTGGACACCAAATAATTAAACTAGCACCAAAACAACAACTACAAAACTATGTAAAGAATTAAGCTAAATACATATATTTTCAATTTTTTAACTCACATCTAGCCCTTTTTTGTAACTTATCATTGAAGAATTAATTTCCCCAAGAAAAAATATTTTGAATTTTTTGAGCCAAAAATACAGTATTTGTTATTATCTTTCCAACTCTGTCCCAATGAGCTGCATAACCAAAGAGTGTGATTTTTCACACTCAAATTTTCTGAGATTTGGGTTAATTTAAGTTAATAAATTAATTGACATATTGATATACTACTATGTAAACATTAACTTTTATGATATCAGATCTTGAGATAATCATTTTTTTGTTGTTAAATGGCCGTGTGGCACATTTAAGATTAAGGTTTAGAACCTAATGGATGTTATAAATGGAAACATTTTTAAAAGTAAGGAAGCAGGGGCGCCTGGGTGGCTCAGTTGGTTGAGCGACTGCCTCCGGCTCAGGTCATGATCCTGGAGTCCCGGGATCGAGTCCCGCATCGGGCTCCCTGCTCGGCAGGGAGTCTGCTTCTCCCTCTCCCCCTCCCCCTGCTTGTGTTCCCCCTCTCGCTGTGTTTTTCTCTTTCAAAAAAAAAAAAAAAAACTTTAAAAAAAAAAAAAAAAAAAAAAAAAGTAAGGAAGCATAGCCAATACAATCATGGTAGCTAATAGATACAGTGGAGTGCTGAGTAAAACTAACTTTCCAGGTAAGTCAGGCAAGAAAGTAGTTGATGTATAGTTATTTCCTTTGAAGCCAGACTTTGCTAATTTTTACTTGACATCAAAAGAACATCAGACCATTTGAATTATCTTTTTTATTACTTTATATACAAAGACTTAATGAACTAAGCTAGCCCTATAATTTCACGTTCATCTTTACTATTTACTCACTTCATGTATATCATACAACATTATCGATTAGCAAATACAAACTCAGCATCTCCCATGAACAGAGCTTCTGTTAGGCATTGAAGTAGGATCCAACCAACTGTAAGATATGGTATCTGGCCTCAAGGACCATATGATCAGGGCTGGAGAATGTCACAGCTAAAGCAATTCAAAGAAAATGTTGAGATTATGTTGCATTTACTTAAGGAAAAAGGATTGGAATTATAACTTTAATTTCTATATCTATAGCACATAAAATTAAAATCCATGTCCTTCTTAGGACTAAAAGCAAATGTGATTTTTTTTATAGATCATGGAAGTAAATGCAAGAGGTAACTCTTTGAACTATCAAACAAATATCTGTATAAGTTTATGTCTGTTCCATTGTTAACTGTTTAGTTATCAATATATACACTGATGCTCCCAGTACACACAAATGGGGAAGTTCAAGAGGAAGAATAAAAGATTAAGAGGTGATTTGATAAATACAAATAAATGGTCAAGAGTTTTAAATGCAAAAGAGATAATAGGGTTCCATAAAGATTTAAAAAAAAATAGAAAAAGGTAGGAATACATAAAATTTGGAAGCAATGTTACTTAGCCTTCTTAGAAAATAATTATTTGGACCCACAGTAAAGAGAGTAAAAATAACAAAATTCATTTGCTTTTGTTCATTCTTCTAAAACCACCTTATTTATTTATTCAAAGGGGTTTTCTCTTAATCAGGTCATGGATTTATTGACACAGAATAGATCATAATTTGCTTATAGAATACTATCTTTGTTATATATTTGTACATTTTATCTTACTGAGAAATTTTAATATAATGCTTTTATTCTAACATTTTTCTTGTTGGAAATTATCTTTTCTCCCTTTCTCCATACATTTTGTGTAAACTTTAGAATTGGAGATTTCCACATTCACTGGAAAGTAAGATTGTATTTGCAGTAGAACATCAAGTGTAAGACATCTATGTCCTTATTTTAATGATTGTTGAGTTGTTTGCATCTTTTCTTCTTGTTTTTTCTCTTTTTTGTCTATTATTTTCTTCTTACCAAATCAGTTATTTTCAATTTAAAAGCCATTCAGTTTAGAATTTTTAATTTTTATATTTTCTTTTACTTTATTTTTTAAGTTTTATGGTTTCATTAACACAAATACGACATGCACATAAGCAGTCTGCCTTTTCATTTTCTTAGGTGCACAGCCTGGCATTGGGATTGGTGACTCTGATGGCCAGCTGGGCTGCTTTTTTCACAGTGGTTTTGCCGTTCTAGGATGAGACATTGTGAGCAATCTCTACACAGTAAGATTTGTTGCACATCAGCAGCACTTCAAGCTCCTTGATGTTGTGGACTAGGAACTTCCAGAAGCCACTGGGCAGCATGTGCTTTGTTTTCTTGTGATTCGATAACCAGTGCTGGGCATCAAGATCTAGCCCTTGAATCTTGTGCACCCCCTATGTCAACACCTCTGGGTTTCTGCCAGATGCACTTAATTTTGACATATGGGTCTGACTGGTACTGGATGAACTTCTTGGTCCTTTTTTAATGATCTTGGGCTTCACCAAAGGTCTGAGGGTGTCCGTGATGCCGAGTAGAGGATGGCTGCCACATCTGTAAGCAGTGCAGAGGAAGAGCTAGAATTTTTACTTTAGTTATTCTTCTCAAAATTTAGCTTTTGTGACATTTTCTTGAGATAGAACTCCTAAATACTGAGTGGACATGAGGGCTATTATCCATTAAAGCCATGATCTTTCCGTAGGCTATTCTCTGGGCTATTCTCAACAAGTTCATATATACTGGAGATCTGATGGAGTTTACAGAAAGGGTGCATACAGGGTATAAAATCAACAAACAAATATGCATTGTATTTCTTTATAGTAGTAACAAAGTTGGAAATTGAAATTGCAGAAAAATAGTGCTAGTTACACTAGCACCAATAAATAGAAAATAATTGAAGATAAATACAAAAAAAAAGACCCTTGCACAGAAAACTCCAAAACATTGCTGAGAAAATTAAAGATGTAAAAACATGGAAGAATATACTGTCTTCACGAGTTGTAAGGCTCAATATTGTAAAGATGCCAATTTTTCCCAAATTGATCTCTAGAATCAATGCAATTCTGCTTAAAATACCACTAGTTTTAGTAAAAATTGACAAACTGATTCTAAAATTCATATGGAAGTGCAAAAGACATTGAATAGTCAAAACTACTTTGAACAAGAAAAGCAATGTTGGAATTTTAACACTACATAATTTGAACACTTCCTATAAAGTTGGTTATAATGACAGTGTGATATTGGCATAAAGATAGAAAAATAGATCATTGTAACAGAATGCAAGGAAAAGTGATTTCCTATAAAGCATATGTAAAGGTATTTCACTAGAGAAGGAATTATCCTTTCAGTAAATGATGCTAGAAGAATCACTTATCCATACATGAAAACAATGGATTTGGTTCCATCCTATGTATTATATAAAATAATTATTCAAAATGGATAACAGACCTAATGTAGAATCCAAAAACAATAAAGTTTCTAAAATAAAACTTTTGAGAAAATCTTTATGAATAGTTTGATAAAGATTTCTTAGCACACTATTTAAAAAGTATAATCCATAAAACAAATTGACAAATTCACTTCATTAAAATTAAAAACTGCTCTTTGAAAAATATTATTAAAAGAATGAAAGAGAAGCTACAGATGAAGAGGAAATATTTGCACTCATATATCTGATTAAAAACTTGTGTTTATAATGTGAAATAGGAAATCAAACTAATTTGTTTAAATGGGCAGACTTAGACACTTCAAAGAAGACAAATGGATGGCACATAGACACATGAAAAAATGCTTAACAATATTAGTAATTAGGAAAATTACCACTATACACCCATTAGAATGTCTACAGTTGAATAGATTGACCAGGATGTGGAAATAATGGAACTCCCATGCACTTCTTGTAGAAAAGTAAAATGGTGCAATCTTTTTGGGAAAAAGTTGGGCAAAAAAGTCTGAAAATGTTAAACATATACCTACCATACAGTCCAGCCTTTTGACTCCCAGATATTTACACAAAAGATGTGAAAATCTATGTCTGTGCCAAAATTTGTAATAGCCTCAAACTGAAAGCAGTCTGAATGTCCATGCATAGATGAATAGATGAACAAATTATGGAATATCTATACAGTGGAATACTAGTCAGCAATAAAGTGATTAAACTATTGATACACACATTAACATGGATAAACCACAAATAATTATTCTGTGTAAAACAAGACAAAAAAGGAGTGGCAAATATAAAATTCTAAAAAATGGGAACATATTAATGGGGCAAAAAACCCAAAACAATACAGATCAGTATTTGCCTAGGAATACAGGCAGTTGGAGTGAGAGAAGTTTTGGGAGGGAGGAATTCCAGACAGACAAGAGAAAACTTTTAGAGGTGATTGACATGTTCACTTTACTGATTGTGATGATGGTTTCACAGATACATACATATGTCAAAACATCAAATTATACACTTGATGTGCAGTTTGTTGTATGTCAAATATGTCTCAATAAAGTTGTTAAAAATAAAATTAAAAAAACAGATACAAAGCCGGCATGAAGTAAAATTGCAGAAGGCAAACTAAAGTTAAAATATAAATGATATGCATATTTTAAATATCTGTGTAGTATTTTAGCAGGGACCAGTGTCCAGAACTTCCTGCTCTTATTCATTTCCTTAGTGATTTTTCCTCTCTCACTCCACCATGCTAATTTATAGCTTAACACCTCCAGTAAAAGACACACACTACTTTGAGATGCAGTCATTTCACAGTTGAAAATGTCATCTGCCTAGGAAGCCAGAATTCATTTTATTTTGAATTCTATTAGTGTTGTTCTGTCCTTCTAGACCCCAGAGTTAATGATCTTCCTTTCCCATAGATATATCTGAAAATAGTTGAGGGAGGTTGTATTTACACCTTTAAAGCCATCCCTTCTATGATAAAAATATACCCAGTTTATTCTGTTGTTTCAAGATATTATTTGACCTTATTCATCTCACTCAGGAGTCCCTTGAGTTTGTTAGTGTCACTCTTAAAGTATGGAATCCAAAACTGGAAGCAATAATCTGGATTTAATATGATCAGTGCAGAGCACTCGGAGGCTATAATCTTCTTTGTTCTGAACCATACAACAGCCTAAGATTGGATTACCTTTTTTAGCAACAGTGTCATGCTGTCAGTTTCTATTGAACTTGAAGCTAAATAAAACTTCATGTTTTTCTTTTTCAGTAGAACTGCTATAAATCCTGTTTTTCCACTTTTTATTTATGTAAAACCAACTGTTTGAACCTAAATGTAGGCATTTATATTTTCTCCTTTGAAATTACATCTTGTCTTATGTTTCTCATTTCTGTCAATTGAGATCATTTTGAATCCAGTCTGCCTATCTACTATATTTATAGTTCCTCTTAGCTTTAAGGTAATTTACAAATATCATACATAACATTTTATTTCATGTGAATTCCTTAGGCCTTATATCCCCTCTAGCTACCAATTTACCTTTCACCTTCATGTCACAATTACAGTAGATATATATTATTTACTTCCCAATGTGCCTTTCTTTAAGGAATCATCTCTTCTATAGAACTGGGAAGTTTAGCAAACCACTCCTCCTCCACTAGACAAAATATGGTCGATACTGGTCAATCTGAATACTCTATTTCAAGGCTACAGTGATTAATTTGTGGATGAGCCCATTAACCATCCTAGGCCAATCAGAATCCTCTGCAAGAGTTTTATGCTGAATCAGATGTAAAATACACTTCCTTGCCACTGAGGTCGCATCACAATAACTGGAAGAATGTGACCATTCTATGTAGCATAACGATGGAAATCTGTTCAGATTAGGAGAGCATAAAGCCAACTCATAGTCATAGGAGGTCGGAGGGAAAAGGGAACTGTGAAAATCTGTGTTAACCTTTGGATCCAGCTATAACTAGGTCACAGTCATGCCTTAACATCCTTGTAATGTTGGCTAACTGATTCTGTTTCTATACAAACTACTTTGATTTAGATGTTATATAGCTTTACTTTTTTCTGTTAATAATAAGTATATATTTTTTAAAGATTTTCTTTATTAATTTAACAGAGAGAGAGACAGCGAGAGAGGGAACACAAGTAGGGGGAGTGGGAGAGGGAGAAGAAGGCTTCCCGCGGAGCGGGTGAGCCCAATGTGGGGCTCCATCCCAGGACCCTGGGATCATGACCTGAGCCGAAGGCAGACGCTTAATGACTAAGCCATCCAGGCACGCGAAGAGTAATATATTTTTATTGTAGAATAAATACAAAGTGTGGAAAGGCAAAATTTATATATATAGATATATAATACCATATTATAGATATAGATATATCTTTAAAATATTACTTCTTATTCCAATAGGCCCTCCATGAATAAGTATTTTCTATTCATTAACTCTGTTCTGTGGAGAGTCAAATGAATGTTAAATGTAGCAGACATTGTTTGCTCTCCTAGAACCTAAAATTCTAAGTAAGCTTTGCACATGGCACACCTTGAATATATTTTTTTTTTGCAATTCATTACTCAAGTAATTCATCTTTCTCTTTCTTTCTTTCTAAAAACAAAGTTAACAGTTACTCAAAACTTATTTCCTATTTTACTACATCTTACTATCATCTGTGCTCTTAAAGTTATTGATATCTGTATGATGGAAATATTATACAATAATATGCTATTGTGCATCCCTTTCCAACTCTCATTCAATGACTTCATGATGGATGTGATCAGCCATGATAGGAGTATTTGCGCCATAGACATTAGCAAACACTACAGATCAAGTCTCCCTCCCACCCACCTGGTTATGAATAGTTTATCAGCACACCAAGGAGTAGAGTAAAAGAAACAGAAAGAATTAAATGCTGCCATGTACCTTTTGGTACTCATGCTTTAAATATGTTATCCTATTTATATATTTTTTCAAATATAATTAATGTACAGTGTTATATTCATTTCAGGTATACAATGTAATGATTCAACAATTCTATACATTATTACCTATTTAAATCTCACTGTAACAGTGTGAGCTAGGGACTATTTTTATCCTTATTTTAAAGGTGAGAAACTAAGGACAAATAAGTCACATAATTCCTCTGAAGTAGTACAATTAGTAAGTTACAAACTGGTGGTGTAAAAAGTTCCATCTCTGTCATGTCTTGACATTACACAAGAACTTACAACTTATGAGCTATGAATGATAGCTTACATTTTTTAAGGGGTTAGGCAAAGATTTTCCCAGTTTGGATATTTAAAAGGACTCACCAGATTCCATAAAGCATACTTATAAAAGGCTTTTATTTCCTTCACTTTTTTGCTTGAACATTCTTAAAGGAACAAACAATAAACAAAAGACTCTTTAGCAATTACCTTTAGCTTCTAAAAATGTAATCCCATAACAGTGTAAGGTTTTCATATCACTGAAATTTTCAATATATTGTCATACCATTTGTTTGTTAGCATTGTCTTTGTTATTTAATGCTCATTTCAAATTTATATTTTGTTTCCTTTTTTCCAATCTAAGTTTTTCATGGAGCTAATTGTTCAAACATGCCACTTTTTTGGATATTTTTTATTTTCCATTTTTTTCTCACTGAGGTTATTCAAAATTATATAGTCAGATTTGGGGGATTTTTTTTCTGAAATTTGTTTGGTACTTGGGTCATAATGCTTCTTACTCTGCTATTAGGTCATGGCTTCCTTCTCTTGAGATATTCAAACACTCTTTCCTAAAGTCTTTGGTCCTATGGGATTATAGCCCAATATTCCTTTCCTTTGATTTTGCAGATATTAAGATGGTATTCTTGGGTGCCTGGGTGGCTCAGTTGGTTAAGCGACTGCCTTCGGCTCAGGTCATGATCCTGGAGTCCCAGGATCGAGTTCCACATCCGGCTCC
The DNA here is from genome assembly GCF_002201575.2 of Neomonachus schauinslandi. Classification (NCBI taxonomy): domain Eukaryota; kingdom Metazoa; phylum Chordata; class Mammalia; order Carnivora; family Phocidae; genus Neomonachus; species Neomonachus schauinslandi. Next base: position 92,114,252 of record NC_058410.1, on the reverse strand, counting down.
CTGCTGGGCAGGGAGCCTGCTTCTCCCTCTGACCCTCCCCCCTCTCATGTGCTCTCTGTCTCTCTCGTTCTCTCTGTCTCAAATAAATAAATAAAATCTTTAAAAAAAAAAGATGGTATTCTTCTTTTTTCTGTGGGTAACAATTATTTCTATAAACACATATTTTCATCATTAGTAAAACTGAATTTTTCATTATTGTTTCTTACATGCTCTAAAACTATCAACAAATTAATTCAAATATGTCAAGGCTTTATTACATATTTTACTTTTTTTTTAAGATTTTATTTATTTATTTGTCAGAGAGAGAGAGATCTCACTGGCAGGGGGAGCAGCAAGCAGAGCAGGCAGAGGGAGAGAAGCAGACTCCTGTTGAGCAAGGAGCCCAATGCGGTACTCAATCCCAGGACCCCGGGATCATGACCTGAGCCGAAGGCAGACAGTTAACTGACTGAGCCACCTAAGCATCCCTATATTTTACTTTCTGTCTCTGTTTTAATTTCATACAGATACAACCTCATACATGCTTAAATATAAGGTATGGTCAGAAAATGCTGAGTCAATCAGTCTTGAATGTGGGTACTGGATTTCTCTTTTACTGGGTTTAAAACCTTCAACAAATCAATCTAAGTTCTATTATATTAAAAATAATATAAAAGATTGCATTAGCTACTACATAGTTTTGTAGCAACATTACATTTATTTATTTATTTATTTATTTATTTATTTATTTATTTATTTATTTAACATTACTTCTAAATAGCACAGTAAGCCTGGCACATAAGTACTCAAAAGTATTGGTTTATATACCTACTTATAAGAAAATATTTCTAGTGCCTAAACTTGAAACATTCTTTGAGTTAAATAAAAAAGATGATTTAATTAAATTAAAAATGCAGCTCAATCCTTCCGGAAGGGAGAGATCTAGTCTTTTTTTTAAAGATTTTATTTATTTATTTGACAGAGAGAGATTGGGGAGGGCAGAGGGCAAAGTAGGCTCCCCGCTGAGTAGGGAGCTTGATGCAGGACTCGATTCCAGGACCCCGGGGTTATGACGTGAAACGAAGCCACTCTTAACCAACTGAGCCACTCAGAAGCCCCAGGAGAGATCTAGTCTTAGCAGATGATAGTCGTAATGACAACGCGCATAAAGTACATAAATTATGTATCAGACTCTATGCATATACCGTTGCTACACATATCTGCCAGTGTGGACTGTATAAACTAATTGTATCATTTTACACATGGTCAAATGGAGCTAAGAAAAGTTAAGTGATTTATCCAAGACCATCCTGTTGGTGGCATATCTAGGATTCACATTTGTCTGATGCTAAAATCTTTTTCCACTATATTGTGCTAACTATTCCAGTCTACATCTGGGACCCCAAATATTTTGAAGTCAAGATAGTTTCTAAGTAGGCAAATCCATTAAAGATGTAACATTCTCTAGATACAAGGGTGTGCCACATTCATACAATGGCCCACTGATAATTTTATATTAAGTCACACATGGATGGATGAACAAATGGATGGATGAATGAATAGATACTTCCAGTTCTTTGTCCTTAGTCAGATTAAAAGACTATACCTTATCACCCTGGCTATACCAACGTATTAATATGCAAACCATTTTCAACTCACCTGCTGGGAAAATAAGAAAGAAAAAGGAGTCAGCAAAAAGAAAAGTGTCATCTCTTTCATGCATAAATTAAATTTAAATTGCTGTGATACTAGTCAAGTGTTATTCATTAATAGCTAGCATATTGCACTAGATATCAGCTGGATTAATTAGTGCACTCTCCTTGTTACATGTATAATTTCTCATATTACTTTTAATGACATTTTTAGGGTGTTAAAATTGCCAGTGAATGCAGAACTTGAAATATCAACATTCTTTCAAAATGTTAATTTTGCTGATTATGAAGGGAAATTTTATAGTGTGAAAAGAATGTGGAGCCTGGGGTCTAAAGACCATGGATTAAATCCTGAATCTGACATTTACTCAATTTATTAGGCAAATTATTTTATTTATATGACTTAGTTTTCACTTTACTAAAATTGTAGGGAATGATATTTCTAAAATGAGATGATGCAGGTGAAGGACTTTAGAAGCTATAGTGTATCCTGAAATGATACCATCATACAATCAAGGTACTAAACATATCTGTCAGCTCCCCAAATTTTATGTTCTTTTGTGTCATACTTGTTATCATGGAGGTCAGTAAATTTGCATAGGGAGAAAAGAGCCTACTGGGAGCAGCAAGTCCAGACCTCAACTTCTTCACTTTTGTAGTTCAATATTAGCAAAAGTTTTTTGATAAATTACTGTCCACTGGCAAGAAAGGGAAGGAAAACTCAATATGAAGAAAGCTAGTGTTAGTCTAGACTGGTGCCCTGAGCTCCATAGAAGAGTTCTAAAGTTTTGAGGTAATAAATAATACATTGATTAGCTTTCTATATAACAAACAATCCTAAAACTTAGAGGCTTAAGACAACAATAATTTGTTATTGCTCATAAATCTATGGTTCACCTGGGTGATTCTGCTGATCTGAGCCAGGCTTGGCTAATCTTAGCTTGGGCTTGCTCATGTTTCTCTGATAGGTGGACCAGTTCACTGTAGAGGCCTCACTCATTATAGGGTCCAGTGAAGGAGGGTGACATGTAATTCTTCATTCAGTTGGCTAGCCTGAACTTGTTCAAATGGCAGCAGGAGGGTTCTAGGACAATGAGAAGAAGGGTGCAAGGCCTTCTGAGGCCTCACTTTGGAACTGGCATAGCATCAGTTCCACCATATTCCATCAGTCAAAGCAAGAGGTAAGACCATCCCAGATTTAAGGGATAGAAGAATAATCTCATTTTTGATGGAAGGAGATGCAAAGCCACATAGCAAATGGGGTTAGATTGGGAAAGGGTAGAAAATGGTGCCATTTGGGGGAGCAAACTTGTTATGGTGGTGTGACTGAGGAACAATGGCTGCACAGGTCTTGATTAAAAACCTGTAACCTCAGGAACTAAAATGTGTGAAACACACTGAAATCTGTGAAAAATGACTGAAAGGAGAGTTTTCAGCAGTGCTCCAATAAAACTTTGGAAGAAGCAAATACAGTGAAACTGACCCTCCAATTACCTCTTCACCTGATATTTGGAAGCATGACTGACCCTTTTTAACTGAAGAGTTCTGAGTTCTTTGGGTAGTTTAAGCTCAAGTTGAGCCTCATCAGATAGATCTGGATGTCCTGATATAATTTGAGAGATAGATACTATCATATTATATATATATGTATATGTATATGTATATGTACATACATATATATATACACATAATAGTATATAATATATAAACTCCATGTTAGAAAACATATTTAAAATAATAAAAAGTTAAATGGCCATAAAAAGAATAGTAGTATGTATACATAAATATATATAACTTATTTATATATATGTATATAAAACCTATTTTTTAATGTATAACCTATTTTATCCTAGGAATTCAAACATATAAATTTAACATGTAGTCTGTTATTGAACATATAAATGGATGAATTTTAAGTGCCGCAGAGCCTATATATCATAAGATTACACAGTCATATCCTCTGAAGCTAAAAAATCCATGCTTAGTTTCTCATTTTCTACAGAAAGACTACATTTTTGAATGTCCCCTAATGACAACTCAAGTGAGTTTCACATGTACTATATAGTCTTTTTTATTAAACCAAACTCCCAAGCTTGTTCTTTAAATTTAGTTGAAAGATCTTTATCATTTTTGAGTAATGCTGTAATGGATGGATAAAAGTGTCATTTTAATTTTGAGGATAATTAGTTTAAATGATAATCTTTTAAGTTCAGAGTATAAAAAACTGCATTTTAATTTGCACACTACTCCAATTGCAAACATTTTAATGTCTTATTTATTAATTAGGATTTCAAATATAACATTTCTTTGCTCAAAAAGAAACTACGGAGGAAAGAAGCATGAATAGTCAATAATAAACTTGTATAGAAAAAAATGCCCTTTCTAAGTCCACAGTGTGTTTTTAGTTATATATGAAAACATGTATATTTTACATGGGTTTTGTATATGTAGGACTTTTACTAGTATTCAAGAAAATAATGTGATTTTAATTGTCTTGTTTTTGGTTTTGTCTGTAGCATTGATCCATGAGTCTCTTAACTATATAACAAAATCTTTGTAAACTAAGGACTGGAAATAACTATATGTTAAAGACAAAAGGACACAGAAACTAGTGATCTACTCTTTCAGTTACAATAACTTCTTGCAAGCTACCTCCCCTGCATCTACCTCACTGTTTATGACTCACACTGTTTATGAAAAGGCTTAGTCTTTCCTCAGAAGCAGATCACCAGAAGACTAGAGATTTAACCTGAAATGTTTCATTACTCTGGACAGGAAAAGTGGATTATTCCATCATTAAAGCAAATTCATATACATTTGATGAGCCATATGTTTTTTAAAGACAGGTTTATTTTTGTTCTATTTTATCATAAGGCAGTTCAGAGATTTACCAATTTTCACAGCATTGTATAGCTGTATTTTATAATAAATGAGGACAAACTCTTGACTACTATGGAAATTATTTCTTTGTGTTTTTAAAGTGAAGAAATTCTAGAAACAAGTACACCCACAAGAGGTGTATAGATATGCAATAGTGCATGGCTTATCAGGCTGCCTGACAAAACTATAATGATGTGAAAAGTAAGGTGATATTGCCCAATAAGCTAGAAGAGTATGAGCCATCAAGATGTTCAGTAAGGCCACTACTTTGATACATTCATTTCAATTGTTGAAGGATGTCTCGTAATGCCATTTTGCAGTGTAAATGTTATTATGACATTTCATCCTGATGGGTCCTGTAATATTTCACTTAGCCTAAGATGAATCAAGAGGACATGAGGTGAAAGGGATTGGTGAAGATCAATGAAATAACATCTGGACAGGAAGCGGGAAAATTAAACAGAGCAAACTCCGAGAGCTAAGCCAACACTTCAGGGGAATGATTAGCAGGCTGACCCTGCTTTAGCTGATAATTTACATTAGTTCACCAGCCAGGAAGAGGAACAGTTTGGAGAAATGGGTCGTTTTCAAGTTCTTTCTGCGTTCTATCTCTATTATTTCATTTTAACATGCGATTAATTCACATAATATTTGATATCCAGAATACCCTAAAATACTAAAAGGAAGAGTTCAGCTACCTGTCATTCTGCTTTGATCCTTGACAAAAACCAGTAGAAAAAAAATAAGATGTAAATAAATCTCTCATTATTTATCTACCCCCAGTAAAGTTCTCCAAATAGTCATGTTTTCATCTAGTATATGTTAGACTTGCACTAGCTCTTTGGGAAATGAACAAGAGGGATTCTGTTCATGAGAACTTAAAGAGGTATTTCCATCGGGGCTTCCAACCTGGAAAATGTCCTACACTGCTCACTGTTGCACTTAGCTTTTGACTGAATTATTTGTTTTGAATGTTCTGAAAAATATTTTGGAAGTAAATAGAGCAATAGACCACTGATAGATATATAAACACACAGACATATAGATATACACATAGATAGGTAAAGTGAGGAAGCATATAGGGTAGAATACCTTGGAAGAGTCAAGAGAAAAGAAATCTGGGGCGCCTGGGTGGCTCAGTTGGTTAAGCGGCTGCCTTCGGCTCAGGTCATGATCCTGGAGTCTTGGGATCGAGTCCCGCATCGGGCTCCCTGCTCGGCAGGGAGTCTGCTTCTCCCTCTGACCCTCCTCCCTCTCAGGCTCTCTGTCTCTCATTCTCTCTCTCTCAAAATAAATAAATAAAATTAAAAAAAAAAAAAAGAGAAAAGAAATCTGTAATTTATGTCCATTATTGCTGATGCTTCTAGACAAACCATCTTGAATTTGAAAATTATGTTTTCTAAGAACATACAAAACCTGTAAATCAGGTTTCTAAACATACTTTTCCTTATATGTAATTAATCAAGAGTAGATTTTTACCCGTTATCTTCATCTTACTAGGCACTTAATCGATGGATTCAGCCCTAAAGGTGGTGGCACTTTGAGTGTATCTAATGCTAATGTATTTGAGAAACTCATTCTTTGACTCAGAAAATAAATGCTACTATTGAAAAGTAGACATTTTCTTCTTGAAATATCTTACTCTAAATACAAAAATATTTGCATGCTTTGTCATGCTCAGAAATAATAGTTTCATGTGCTTTATTTATCAAAAAATTTTAAGTTTTTAACAGTTTTACTGTTCTCTGGTCATTGCAATACAGTGATAGGAAAACAGCTTCCAGCAGGCCCAAACACCTTGTCCGTAAATCAATAAATATGTTAGTGTTGATATTTTTATAATTGGACAAAGAAACACAATTTTCATCAACTATGATCAAAGCCCTGAATTTCTCAATAGGATATGCTTCTTTTGAAGAAAAGCAGTTATTTAATTCTTATTTGTAATTCTTTTAAAAACACATCATTTCTTAATTTTGTTTACATTACCATTTTATGCATAAAGCAAGACAAATTGTACTGAGTAAATTTCTTTTGAGAATTAATATTGACTGAGTACTTCAGCATGCCATCTCTTTTTTACCTGCATACCTGAAACTAAGTCATACTAGGAAATATTTTTACTTTTTAAGCTTTAACCACTTAGAGCTTGACAAAATTGATTAGCTTTTGAAAACTGCTTCCCTTCATGATGATATATTAACCAGTAAAACAGGCAAAGAAGGAATAAGAAGCCTAACATAGCCACTGAAGAGAGATATTTATAATGTTTTGCTCATATTAACTTATGTGAAATCTCATAAAAGTATGTCTGCTGATTTTTAAAATTAGTCAGGTGTACTCAGGGTTTAAAAAGATAAAATGAGCCAAAGTATTCAAAATTAGAACATTAGATTTAATTTAATAAAAATATATATTTCAAAAGTGACCTACTGAAGTGACATCAGCATTGGTTCCTATGCTTGGTTCCATTCCTATTCCAGGTTCACAGTCCCCCATAGAAGCACAGACTTAGCAATAATATATGCCCCTAATTACCTTTCTGAGAACCCCAGAAACCAATTAAGAAGTTGCAGCACCTCAGGTAAGTACAAAGCCAGAAAGAGCTGGATAGAAGCCAGTAAGAATATTGCTTGCATTTGTCCACCATAGTCCACCCCACTCCCTGGCACCGCACAGCATGATCAGGAGAAAACTCCACAAACTCTCAGGAGAGAAAGAGAAGCGCGGACTGTGAATCTAATGATGTGCTTTTTCAGAGGCTACTCAAGGGACTGGTTTCTGTCTTGACTGATGCAGAGCACTAACGTAATTGGCGGTTTAGTGCCAGACCAAGGGCCTCGGAGCAAAGGCAAGCACCCCTTCTTGAGGCATCGCTAGAGAGACTGTTTTACTGCAGGTAGTCACCAGGGGGCGTAAGAGATTACAGGATACAGAGAAGGGGGCAAACTTCTCTAACTGGGAAATTACCGGTACAAACCCAGAAAAGGTTTTAGACACTCCCTGTACTTAGGCAAATATATTCTCTTATTGGATAAGTTTACTTTTCATGTTGTTGACTATTTCTTTCTTTCTTTCTTTTTTTTAAATATTTCATTTATTTATTTGAGAGAGAGAATGAGAGAGAGAGAGCATGAGAGGGAGAAGGGGCAGGGAGAAGCAGATCCCCCGCTGAGCAGGGAGCCCGATGCGGGACTCGATCCCGGGACTCCAGGATCATGACCTGAGCCAAAGGCAGTCGCTTAACCAACTGAGCCACCCAGGCACCTGTTGTTGACTATTTCTTTTGCTGTGTAGAAGCTTTTTAATTTGATGCAATCTGAATTGCTTATTTTTGCTTTTGTTGCCTGTGCTTTTGGGATCATATGTTTAAAAAATCATTTCCCAGACCAATGTCAAGAAGATTTTATCCAATTTTTTTTCTGTTAGTTTTATGGTTTCACATCTTATGTTTAAATTTTTAAACCATTTCGAGTTGTAAATAATAAGAAATAAGGGTTCGGTTTAATTCTTGTGCACGTGAATATCCAGTTTTGCAATACCATTTGCTGAAAAGACTGTCTTTTCCCCATTATATGTTCTTGGCAACTTTGTTGATGGCTATTATCAAAAAGGCAAAGGGTATCAAGTGTTAATGTTTACACATAAATGAATGTTATTTAGTCTTAAAAAAAAAGGAGGGGTAGGGAATCTTGTCATTTGCAAACAGCATGGATGAACCTGGAAGACACAATGCAAAGTGAAATAAGCCAGACCCAGAGAAAATCCTGCACAGTCTCTCTCATATATGGAAACTAAAATAGTCAAACTCATCGAAGCAGAGAGCAGAATGGTGGTTGCCAAGGGGCGGGGGAATAGGGAAATAGGGAGATGTTGATCAAAAGATATAAAGTTTCAGTTATATAGGATATATTCATTCTTCAGATCTGATGTATAACAACGTGACTATAGTTAATAATACTTCATTGTATGTTGGAAATTTGCTAAGAGGGCAAAACTTAAGTATTCTCGCCACAGGCACACACACACCCACACACACATACACCCACCCACACAATGATAATAATGTGAGGTGATGGATATGTTCATTAACTTGAATGTACTGGTTATCTCACAATGTATATACATATTAAACATCAAATTGTACACCTTAAATATATACATTTTTTTGGTCAATTATACTGAAATAAAGCTGAGGAAAAAAAATGGAGACATTAAAACTTCCCCAGATAAACAAAAGCTGGGTGGGGTGGTTATTAATACTACACATGCCATATAGGAAATGCTAAAGGGATGCCTTCAAGGAGAAACAAATGGATGCTAGATAGCAACATGAAAGCATATAAAAATATGAAGCTCTCTGGTGAAGGTAAATATATAGATAGAGAAATGATCCTTTAGTATTATACCACTGGTGGTTGAATCACTTTTAATTCTGATATAGAATTTTTAAAAGTGCAAAAATAACTGTAAATTTATGAAAATGATATAAAATATAAAAAGATGTAATTTGTGAATCAGAAACATGAAGTGGGAAAGGCAGAAATGGAAAGGAATAGAGTTTTTTATGCAATTGAAGTTAAGTTGTCAATTTAAAATAGATTATAGGGCGCCTGGGTGGCTCAGTCGTTAAGCGTCTGCCTTCGGCTCAGGTCATGATCCCAGGGTCCTGGGATCGAGTCCCACATCGGGCTCCCTGCTCGGCGGGAAGCCTGCTTCTCCCTCTCCCACTCGCCCTGCTTGTGTTCCTGCTCTCGCTGTCTCTTTCTCTGTCAAATAAATAAATAAATAAATATTAAAAATATATATATAAAATAGATTATATAATTTTTTTTATTCTTATGTTAATCCCCATACATTACATCATTAGTTTTAGATGAAGTGTTCCATGATTCATTGTTTGTGCATAACACCCAGTGCTCCATGCAGAATGTGCCCTCCTCAATACCCACCACCAGGCTAACCCATCCTCCCACCCCCCTCCCCTCTAGAACCCTCAGTTTGTTTTTCAGAGTCCATCGTCTCTCATGGTTCGTCTACCCCTCCGATTTCCCCCGCTTCATTCTTCCCCTCCCGCTACCTTCTTCTGCTTCTTTTTTTTTCTTAACATATATTGCATTATTTGTTTCAGAGGTACAGATCTGAGATTCAACAGTCTTGCACAATTCACAGCGCTTACCAGAGCACATACCCTCCCCAGTGTCTATCACCCAGTCACCCCATCCCTCCCACCCCACCCCCCACTCCAGCAACCCTCAGTTTGTTTCCTGCAATTAAGAATTCCTCATATCAGTGAGATCATATGATACATGTCTTTCTCTGTTTGACTTATTTCGCTCAACATAATACCCTCCAGTTCCATCCACGTCGTTGCAAATGGCAAGATCTCATTCCTTTTGATGGCTGCATAATATTCCATTGTATATATATACCACATCTTCTTTATCCATTCATCTGTTGATAGACATCTGGGCTCTTTCCACAGTTTGGCTATTGTGGACATTGCTGCCATAAACATTGGGGTGCAGGTGCCCCTTCAGATCACTACATTTGTATCTTTGGGGTAAATACCCAGTAGTGCAATTGCTAGGTTAGAGGGCAGCTCTATTTTCAACTTTTTGAGGAACTTCCATACTGTTTTCCAGAGTGGCTGCACCAGCTTGCATTCCCACCAACAGTGTAGGAGGGTTCCCCTTTGTCCTCATCCTTGCCAACATCTGTTGTTTCCTGACTTGTTAATTTTAGCCATTCTGACTGGTGTGAGGCGGTATCTCATTGTGGTTTTGACTTGTATTTCCCTGATGCCGAGTGATGTGGAATATTTTTTCATGTGTCTGTTGGCCATTTGGATGTCTTCCTTGGAGAAATATATGTTCATGTCTTCTGCCCATTTCTTGATTGGATTCTTTGTTCTTTGGGTGTTGAGTTTGATAAACTCTTTATGGATTTTGGAAAGTAGCCCTTTATCTGACATGTCATTTGCAAATATCTTCTCCCATTCTGTCGGTTGTCTTTTAGTTTTGCTGACTATTTCCTTTGCTGTGCAAAAGCTTTTTATCTTGATCAAGTCCCAATAGTTCATTTTTGCCTTTGCTTCCCTTGCCTTTGGTGATGTGTCTAGCAAGAAGTTGCTGCAACCAAGGTCAAAGAGGTTGCTGCTTGTGTTCTCCTCTAGGATTTTGATGGATTGCTGAAGACACTTTAAATCTAAAGACACACAGAGGCTGAAAGTGAAATGATGGATAAAGATATGCCATGCAAATGGTAATCAAAAGAGAGGCAAGGTGGCCATATTTATATCAGATGAAATTATAAGTAAAAAACTGTCACAATATAAAAAAAGACTTTACATAATGATGAAAGGGTCAGTTTACCAAAAAATACAGCATTTACAAATATATGTGTACCTAATATCAATGCTCCCAAATATGTGAAGCAAACACTGCAGAATTGAAGGGAGAAATATGTCACAACAAAATAATAGCAGGAGACTTCAATACCCCGTTTTCAATAGTAGAACAGTAAGAAGAGTGAGACAGAACAAGGAGAAGATCAATAAGGAAATAGAGAACTAGAACAGCACTACAGATTTTCTTTGATTTACAATGGAATTATGTCCCAATAAATCCCTCATAAGTAAAAATATCATAACTGAAAATGCATTTAATACACCTAATCTACAGAACATCATAGCTCAGTCTAGCCTACCTTAAACATGGTCAGAACACTTGAATTAGCCTAGAGTTGGGCAAAATCATCTAACACAAAGCCTATTTTATAATAAAGTATTGAATAGCTCACATAATTTATTGAATACCATACTGAAAGTGAAAAACAACACAGCTGTATGCGTACAGAATAGTTGTTAAGTGTATCAGTTGTTTACCCTCATGATTGTGTGGCTGACGGTACTAGAGCTCACTGCAGCTGCCCAGCATCACAAGAGAATATCATCCTGCATATCATGAGGCCAAGGAAAAGACCAAATTCAGTATTTTGAAGTATGGTTTTTACTGAATGTGCATTGCTTTCATACCACTGTAAAAGTAAAAAACTCTTACGTCAAAATGGTAAGTCAGGGACCATCTGTATAGGTCAACTGTACCTAACAGACATGTACAGAACAGTCCACCCAACAACCACTGAATACATATTCATTTCTAGTGACATGAAGCATTCTCCAGGATAGACCACATGATGGGCAAAAATAGAAGTCTTAATAAATTTAAGAAAATTGAAATCATACAAAGTATCTTTCTAACCACATTAGACTGAAACTAGAAATCAATAGCAACAGGAAAACTAAACAAATAAATATGTGGAAATTAAACAACATACTCCTAAACAACCAATAGATCAAAGAAGAAGAAAAAAAAGGAAAAACAGAAAATATTTTGAGAGAAATGAAAATAAAAATACAGCATACCAAAACTTACAGGATGCAGTGAAAGCAGTGCTAAGAGGGAAGGTTACAGTGGTAAGCACTTGCTTTAAAAGAAAGGGTATGGGGCGCCTGGGTGGCTCAGTCGGTTAAGCGTCTGCCTTCAGCTCAAGTCATGATCCCAGGACCCTGGGATCGAGCCCCGCATTAGTCTCCATGCTGAGCAGGAGAGTCCATTTCTCCCTCTCCCTTATCCTGCTCATGCTCTCTCTCAAATAAATAAATAAAATCTTTTAAAAAAATAAAATAAATTAAAAAAGGATTATCTCAAGTCAACAATCTGACTTTGCACCTCAGGGAACTAGGAAAAGAAAAATAAACCAAGCCCAAGTTATTTGAAGGAAGGATATAATAAAGATTAGATTAGAAATAGAACAGAAAGACAATAGAAAAAATTAAGTTAAAAGCTTTTTTGAAAATATCAACAAAATTGACAAACCCTTAGCTAGATTAAGAAAAAAAAGAGAGAACAGTCAATTAACTAAAATCATAAATGAAATAAAAGGAATATAGAAAACTGCTATGAATAATTACCGTCCAACCAACTGGATAACCTAGAAGAAATGGATACATTTCTAGAAACATACAACCTACCAAGACTGTATCATGAAGAAATAAAAAGTCTGAACAGACCTATAACTAGGAAGGAGATTGGATCAGTAATCAAAAACCTCTCAACAAAGAAAAACCCAGAACTAATTGGGTTCATTGGAGAATTCTACCAAACATTTAAAAAAGAAAAAAATTGAAGTGGAGGGAAGCTTCTAAACTTATTTTATAAGACCAGAACTACTCTGACACCACCAAAAGATAAGCAAGGATTACATAAAACATAAAAATTGTGCGTCAAAGAAAACAATCGACAAAGTAAAAATGAAAAGGCAACCTACAGAGAGGAGAAAATATTTACAAATCATTTGTCTGATGATAATATCCAGAATGTATAAATAACTCCAGTAACTCAACAACCAAAAACAAAGAACCTAGTTTAAAAATGGACAAAGACTTGAACAGGCATTTCTCCAAAGAAGATGTACAATTCCCCCCAAAATATGAAAGATACTCAACATCACTAATTATTAGGGAAATACAAATTAAAACTACAATGAGATATTGCTTCACACCTATTAGGATGGCTTCTATCAAAAATACACAAAATAACAAGTGTTGAGAGAATGTGGGGAGATTAGAACCTTTGTCCATTCTACGTGGGAATGTAAAATGGTACAGCCACTTTGGAAAACAGTATGGAGGTTCCTCAAGAAACTAAAAATAAGATAACCTTATCATCCAGTAATCTCACTTCTAGGTATATATCCAAAATAATTGAAAGCCGGATCTCTAAGAGATATCTGCACACTCATGTTCATTGCAGCATTATTCACAGTAGCCAAGTAGAAACAATGTAAATATATATATCAAAGGATGAGTATGTAGACAAAATGTGGTTTATACATAAAATATAATATTGTTCAGCTTAAAAAAAAAAGAAACCTTGTCATGTGCTCCTACATGGATGAACCCTGGGTACATCATGTTAAGTAAAATAAGCCAGTCTCAAAAAGACAAATATTGTATAATTTCAGTCTAATGAAGTATCTAAAGTAGTCGAGCTCATTGAAATAGAAAGTAGAATGGTGGTTGCCTGGGGCTGGAGGAGGAAGAAATGGGGATTGTTGTTCAGTGGGCATAGAGTTTCAGTTTTGCAAGATAAAAAAGTTCTAGAGGTTTGTTGCACAACAGCATGAATGTAGTTAATGCTAGTGAACTATGCACTTAGAAATGGTTACAATGGTAAATTTTATGTTTTTTACCACAACTAAAAAAAATTTAAATGTGATTTTGTGATAATTATGATGTTTGAAATCTAAGAAGTCATATCATGATTTGCACGGCCATTCCGAAAGTACTGCCTGAGGACCGGCGAGAGTCCTTTTCAGGAGATCTGTGTGGGGTCAACATTATTTTCAAGTATACGAAAATGTTATTTGCCTTTTTAATAGTTATTCTTTTTCACATGCACAGTGCAGGCTACATGATGAATGCACAGTTATCTGGGAAGGCTACTAAAATAGTCTTTTTTCTCCTACATATCTGTACAAAGCCAGAATTTCTTCATACACTCCCACCAAACAACATACTGCACTAAAACGAATGCAGAAGTACATATAGGAATCTGACATCTTCTATTAAGCCAGATATTAAAGAGGATTACAAAAATGTAAAACTATGCCACTTTTACCTTTACAGAATTTGGGGGGGGGAATCAAATTTTCTTTTTAAAAATAAATAAATAAATAAATAATTATTTTGAATTGAAAATATATTATTTATGGGACCATGTATAGTGTTTCTTATTGTCATGTAAAAATAAATTAATGATGCATATAAGGTGAATATATTTAACAATATTTTACCACGATTCAAAATTAAAAATGAATTAATAAATATTTTTGAAATTACTGTTTTAATTTCTAATACTATGCATGTCAATAAGAAATATAAATAGGATTTTATTTATTTATTTGACAGAGAGAGATAGGGAGCACAAGCAGGGGGAGCTGTAGGCAGAGGGAGAAGCAGGCCAATGCGGGGCTCGATCCCAGGACCCTGGGACCATGACCTGAGCCAAAGGCAGTCGCTTAATGACTGAGTCCCCCAGGCGCCCCAAGAAGCATAATTGTTAACAATTGCTTGTTATGTTGCATCCTAGCTGTATTTGTAGTAGTTTGATACAAGGAAAATAAATACCTCCTCCTAAGGCAATGAAAAATATGGTGTTATAGAATTTGGGGGGGGGAACTTTTTATTTTAAAAAAGTAAAACACTGGGGGCGCCTGGGTGGCTCAGTCGTTAAGCGTCTGCCTTCGGCTCAGGTCATGATCCCAGGGTCCCGGGATTGAGCCCCGCATCGGGCTCCCTGCTCAGCAGGGAGCCTGCTTCTCCCTCTCCCACTCCCCCTGCTTGTGTTCCCTCTCTCGCTGTCTCTCTCTCTGTCAAATAAATTAAAAAAAAAAAAAAGTAAAACACTGGATGATGTGGGGGTTCAGATAAGCTGTACACAGACAGTAGTACTCAAAAGCTGTTTCATGAGGCCCATGAGTTCTTTTACTGCTATGAGTTCTTATCTCTGCCACCCACTTCTTCCCCACTTTTCTTTGCCTTCCATTAACAGAATATTTATGTTACCTTCCACTGGCATGATTCTCATAAGCAATGATTCTCAAGAAGAGGAATGACAATCTTTTTCTTTCTTTTTAAAGATTTTATTTATTAATTGAGAGAGATAGAGCACAAATGGCGGGGAGGGGCAGAGGGAGAAGTAGATTCCCCTGCTGAGCGGGGAGCCGGAGTGGGGGGGACTCCATCCCAGGACCCAGGGATCATGATCTGAGTGGAAGGCAGGCACTTAATCGACTCAGCCACCCAGGGGCCTCAAACTTTTTCTATAAAAGGCCACATAGTAAATATATTTGGCCTTGGGGGTCAGGCAATCTCTATAGCAACCACTCAACTCTGTCAGTGTACCCAAAAAACAGCCATAGGCCATGCGTAAATCATGCATACAACTGTGTTTCAATAAAACTTTACAAAGAGAGTCTGGAGTGGGTAGATTTAGTCCACCAGCCAGTTTGAGACCTGCTGTCTAGAACATCGCTTCCCGTTCCCTCGCCATCAGTAATACGTGTGAGGTGATTAGGGCCTTTTGTGTTTCCATACCAGAGTTGTCTCCTCTGAGGCAATAAGAACAACAAACAAGTGTTGATCTGAATAGATCACTGAAAATTCATTAAACATATTAGAGATGTTGTTGTTTTTTATTATTGTTCACAAAACTCTCCTCTACCCCTTTTTGATTTGGGCTCAGAAACATGAAACATGAAACTGATTGGGTTTTCAGTTAGTTTAACCATGCCCCGGTAGTGACAACCCAGTTACTGGAGATTACTTTGTAAACCATTTAAGGTTGAAAAGAATTTTTCTCCCATCCTCTATACTTGCTAAAGGTCACATATAGAAAATAGAATTTCACAAATTCCCAACCCACCTAAAAGTGTACCCTGTAGTAAGCAAATCCCCCCACAGTCATAAACACCGTTCTAGTGTTGCTATTTCGAAATTCGTTGCATTTCACAGTCCAATGGCTCAGTAAAAGCAATTTTCATTTTTACTTCCTGTATCAACTTGTGTGAAAATTTTTCCATGTCACAGAGGCAGTAGGAGGCAAACATTAAAGTACTTTATTATTTTACTCTCAGAAAAATAGGTTTCAAAGCACTGTCTATCTCAAAATGTTGACAGCCGAAGGACCAGTGAGAGGTAACCTAAAAAGCAGATTACTATACTACTATACATGTTAATACAGTAACACATTCTTAATTAATAAAAATTATCAAATCAATAAATTAATAAAAATTATTAATAAAACTCCAGCTTGTCTGGCTTACTTACATATGTTTTCACTTCCTTTCCTGTTCCTACCTCTTCTATCTTCCTTTACCTTTCTTTACTTCTTAGTCTCTTTACCATCTCAAACTACTTTTCTTACATTATCATTATCAGTGGTTCTGTTCACAAGTGCATCAAAACAATCCATGTTTACAAACCATGGGAGGAAATTCAAAGTCCACTGAGGGTTAGGAATAGGAGTTTGATTGTTTAAACTGCTGGAGAAGTCAATTTTCTTTTGCTCTCTCTGTTTTCCTTTTATCTCTTGTCCTTCTCTGGTCTTTCTCCAATTTATTCAAACTCTGCTGGTCAAAAACTTCCAAGATTACCTATTTTCTGCATCATTCTACACGAAATTCCTTTCATGTCTTTCAAGGCCATAAGTAATTTAATTCCACCACAATTAGTCAGTCCCAGAATGTTTCCTCTACCCAAGGCACACTAGGCATCTTATCCTCAAAGACTCTAAATTAATTTTTACTATGTCTTTGCTAATATTGAGCTATTTGTCAATAAGATATAACAATTTAAATTCTATCCACCCATTGAAACCCAGTTCAAATCTCAAATCCTGGAGCTATCCTTTCTCTCTACCTGCTTCTTGATTTCTAATTGTTCTCATCCCAAAACTCTCTTACTCCAAGTTAAAACCAACGTTCGTACAATGACCTACATATGTTTAATGATCTGGCTCTGACTTCATCTCCATTCACACCACTCCCACTATTCGGCCCCCTGATCATACATATTTCTGCTATGGGTCTTTGTACCTGACCTTCCCTCTGCATGACATAATCTTTTCCAGTTATCTGCATGGCCAGTCAATTCAGTTCCTTCATTTCCTTCAGATTTCTATTCAGTGAACCCTTCACTGGATACCTTATCAAAATTCCTCACTCCAACCTGTTGACATTTCACATACCCCTTTCCTCCTCATTGTTTCTACTTAGCATTATTTACTCTTTAATGTATTTACTTATTTATCTTGCTTATTGTCTGCTCTACTGCACTGTAAGCCATTCGAGAATAGGTATTGTTTTTATCAGTTTTATTCAATACTGTATGCTCAATGTCTAGAGGAGTACCTGAAATGAGGCGCTCCATTGATGTCTGCTGAAATTTATAAATGAGTGTCAGGAGCATAATTTAACACTTCATATTTCACCCTTTCCCTGGCCTTTATTATTCTCTGAATGATACTAATCTGCCCTAGTTAGATTGTCGGAACTTAAGGTCATGGCCTGGATTTCATCTTTTTGTGTTCCAAAATATCTAGAACAGTGCTAAGCAATAAGGAAAGAATTCAATATATACATACAGGTTTTGATATCTTATTAAGGTCTTGTAAGTGAAAAAGAATAGAAGGGAAAGTGAATGTGAATTTACCAAAAATAGAGTAAGCTCACTGTTGGGTTATGAGAGTTTTTGGAAAATTTGTTTCTGGTTAGAATGAAGAATTAAAAACCAAGTTTCATTTACTACCATCTCTCCTAGGTAATGCTCTATCCTTACTTAAACACTGAGCCTGGGTAATTCAAGATATCTTAAAATGTGAGGATGACAAAGGTGAACAGGCCAACAGAAAATTGAGGGAATGCTAAAGGGAGCTCTCCACACAGTCTAACAAAATCTTATGTCAATATTCCGTCCAGAATGAAAATAACTTCATGCAATATTAAATTAATATTAATATTAAAATATCATTTTACCAGTTTCAGACCCTATGGGTGTTACACTTTAATTGTATACAAACTTAAATTTTGTTTTTGTTAAATACTTTGCTCCACTTAGAGGCATTATTACCTAACAAAAGCCCTTAAATTATACACAGTGACCTCAATTTATTTATTTTATTTTATTTTTTTTAAAGATTTTATTTATTTATTTGACAGAGAGAGACACAGCGAGAGAGGGAACACAAGCAGGGGGAGGGGGAGTGGGAGAGGGAGAAGCAGGCTTCCTGCCGACCAGGGAGCCCGATGCGGGGCTCGATCCCAGGACCCTGGGATCATGACCTGAGCCGAAGGCAGACGCTTAACGACTGAGCCACCCAGGCGCCCCACACAGTGACCTCAATTTAGCAGTTAGAAAAATCTATGACTAAATGCATGTACAGTAGCTGGTCCAATAATAAATCAACTCCAATTAGTGCAGTAGTGACTACCAGGCAGCCTCCAGTAGTTAGAAATCTGTGGGGCTAACCTCAGAAAGCTCACCTGCTGAGAATGTCGAATTGTCTACAATTTAGCTGTTAAGCTCGTTTTTGTCTTCATATAGCTGCATGTGTATGAGAACCGACCCTTATCACCCGAGCTGAATCAGCAATCCAAGGAAACTGCTATTTGCCAAACATGTCTCCCCAAATCAGTTCTGTGGTGGGGATGCTGATGGGACGATATGATTTTTTTTTTTAAGAGGAAAGCTTTGAATCTGTAAGCGAAATATGAAATAATAGATGTATTTTGAAAGTAATTAGAATTATTACACAAAAGGTAAGATTCAGAACTGAGAAAAAGGAACCCCCAAAAGAAAAACTAATGTGCACACCGGTGTTCTCTCTCTTGTACATCACAAGATGTAGTTCCTTTCCAATTTCATAATTCTAGTCCCTCCATCCCTCCATTTCACCCGTAAAATGGTTCTGATCTCACCTTTTTTGGTGTGCTCTGCCTACCCCATCTGAAACTGCTCACTAACACTTTGAATAATCTTGCTGTCGTGTCTTTTCACTGCAACTGTACGACTGGCAACATTGCAATTGTGACTTAATCCCTTCGTCCCTTTCTTCTTACCTATGCACTTTCCTAAGCTCTTCTGGATAAAACTAAGCAACCATGTAGATTAATGACATTAAAAAAAAAATTTTTTTCAGACAGAGCTGGACCCTCAAATCTATTTAATAATGCATTTATTTGTTCTTACTTAGTTCCATCTTCCATTTCCCCTCACTGAGGGTTTCATTTTTCAAGCTTTATCTTGCCGCATAATCTTTTGGTAATTTAACTCGACTTCAAGTAGAAAACCGAAGTAATTAGGATTAGATATTTCCCATTCTCCATCACTTTTACTTATTAACATATCCTTATCCATATTTTCCTTCTTTTTTTTTCTAGTCTCAGCTAAAGAAGTCCCAGCTTCTATTCAGGACTAGTTTCCCTGTTTTCACTGAGCCTGAGTGATGGATCCAGTTTCCTCCAAGGCAATGCCCTTTACCTATTTCTTCTCTTCTTCCAGCCCTCCCTGCTGGCTCTTTCCCTTCAGCCTAAAACTTGCTCTTTCAAGACTCTTTGCTACTCACCTAAGCATCTCCATTCCATAAGAGAAGATTTTCATGAAGAAATATTATCCACTCACCTCACCTCCCATCATGACTGTAACTTCCATTCATTCTTCAATCCACCAAGATGACCTTCTTCCACCACTTTCTGCTCCCTGGGAACTATTCTGGAAATGAACATATGATCTTGATGTACCAAAGCCAATAGCCACTTTAAAGATCTGAATTCATTTAGAGACAGTTTCTCTCCTGTCTGCCTTGGCTTCTATGTTCCCACTGTGTCTTTTAGATTTCCAGGTCTCAGTCTTCTTGGCAGGATCCTTCTATGCTGGTCTCATCAGTCCAGCTCAAACCTCTCTCAAAGCATGTCTTTCTTCAGGTTATCCCCTCCACTATTTTTGCCAATTGTCCATTCCTTATCTTAATTCTATACTACCTCTTCCATATCTCCTTCCCAGTGAAAATATTCTTTCTCTTGGTCTCTGGCTGTATTGTTACCTCTTCTGTAGTATTTACTGAAACATTTTATCAAAGGTCTTTGTGTCTCTCTTCACCAAATTATAAATACCCAGATGGCAGATACCTGGTTGTGTTCACTTCTGTTTACCCTAACACACAGTGCTCAGTAAATTAAATTAAATTAAATAATTAAATTAAATTAAATTAAATATAAGTCTCGTACTCCTTGTGGTTTAGCCTATATTCTTCAAAAGCCATAACTCACTTAAAACTACCAGGAAATAAAGTAATTACATCACATAACATTGATATTCTTGAATACCTTCAAGGAAATTCCCCTGTCATTACCAGGTAATAAATTTTCTTTCTCACAGAAAGATTTCTTCCTCTACACTTAGAAATTGTCCAGCATACCAGTACTGTAAAAGAAGGAAGTTTAACATCTATAAAATTACTTGCTTAAAGATTTTTGCTTTAGAAACCTACTTGCCTTTTACTTCCCTGCAAAGAACTTAGGAAGAAAATTATCAGATTTCATATTTCAAAAGAGAGGAAGAGAATTTGTGATTGAATATCAATAAGGGGACACACTTATTGATTCTGCACTAGTACCCTAAGATATACTCTGAATGGGTCAGAATACCCCCCCCACCACCATCCACATGCTGTACAGGACTATTAACCAGGTGATCAGAGGTACATTCCACTGTGCCCACCCCCATAATCAAGTGATTCGCTTCAGCTTTAGCTGAAGGAATTCTCTTTAAAAATTGCCTCATGGTATCAGGAATCTAGAATGTGGCCTTTGAATATTGCTGATCAAATTTCAATTCTAGCTCTTTTTATCCGTATCTCCAAACAAGTTCAATAACATTTCTGAGCTTTATATGCAGCATGGTAATAAAAATAAATCCTTTTTGACAGGGTATTTATTAGGATTAAATGAGATGATGCTTCTGAAAGTATTTTGGAAGTATAATGCATTATTCAACTATTGGTAATTATTTCCATTTTCAAATTTGCCTTTCTTTCATGTAACCTTCCCATTTGGCCCTCTAAGCCATCCTATTGGATCCAGTCAGCATTTCTTCACCATTACACCCTGACAATGTTTCTCCATACAGACAGCTCCATGGATGTTAAGTTTTTCCTGTTTGGAGTCTGCTAAGTAGACCATTCTCTGACAGATTTAATTTTAAGAATGATTCTTTATGTCTTCACTATGCTTTATACCTCACCACTGGAAAATTACCTCAGGGAACATTTTTGTAAATTTACTAATAACCCCTCAGCAGCTAATGCTCAACACAAACCAGTTGATGAAATAAGCATTCAGTAATGTAACATAATTTGAAACCCTTGCCTTATTGCAATGATTCTGGGTTCTTACAAGTACCACATTCATGTTTAGTCAAGTTAGATGGTCCCAAATTTGGATAAATAACATTTTATTCATTAGTACTCAGATTCTTAGGTGATTTCTCTGACTTCAGTACTCAAGTGTCTGAGGTCTGAAATGGAGTTTATTATTGCCATTGTTAGTGAATTCTTCACATAAAACCTATAGTTATGGGATTCTATTAGTAATTACTTTTGTTTGCAAAGATAATAATGCCATCTCTGGGAATATTCAAAAAGCATCTAGTGCAATCTGGACACGCCCTGTGCATTCAAGTATTTGAATTCATTTTTGGCAACATTTTAAAGAATTTATCATTTTTTCAACTAAGGTAAGATAAACCCTCATTTGCCAAGCAAAAAATATATTTTCTCTGACATATGCCAAAACAATTTAAGCAAGTATATGTATGGACATAAATATCAGGGCCCTAAAAAATAAAATCTACATTGAAAATGTTGCTTTTCTTCCCATTACATGTAGCTACTATTGCATAGTCTGAAAACAAACCAAATTCTCTTTGACAATTTGAATGTAGAAAATACCATGATATCATGACAGATGTACAGCTAGATCCAAAGAGAATAGAGGTCTGTTCTAGATTAAAGGGAAAGATGTTTTTGTTGTGATAGATTTAGGAATCTTAAATATATACTGTTAAATACAGGATTTTAAGTGACAGGATCCATTTCTTTGATAATGATTTAATAAACAGTATATATTGTGGTACCTACATTCCAAGAGGTTTTATTCAGAAATTAGGTGGTACCTCCTCTAGGAATCCACTAAGAACTCATTATCCTGTTATAGGTTCTCGTCTTTGGTGTTGCTATAATATCCCATGCACATCTCCACATTTACATTTAATACATAGTCTTTATTTATGTGATTTTACCTATAGATCTGAGCCTTTTGAGTGCAATGCCTTTCTTATTCATCTTCAAAAAAATTGCACCTAGCCATAGTGTTTGGCACACAGTATAGACAGAGCAAAACAAGAAATGATTAAGTGAATAAATTAATAAATAATCCATAATCTGCCATCTAAAGGAAAAATGGTATTACCATTGATTTGACTCATTGTTCTTATTTCCTTATTCATTCCACTTGTAACAATCTAAATGAGAATATCACTGTACTTTTTATAAACCAAAAGAAGGGATGCCTGGGTGGCTCAGTCAGTTAAGCATCTGCCTTAGGCTCAGCTCATGATCCCAGGGTCCTGCGATGAGTCCCCCATCAGTCTTCTTGCTCAGCAGGGAGCAGAACCTGCTTCTTCCTCTGCCTGCTGCTTCCCCTGCTTGTGCTCTCTCTCTGACAAATAAACAAATAAAATCTTTAAAAAAAAAAAAGAAAATATATTTGAATCTTTATCATAAACTATCCTATTATGATTTGTATCCAGTGGTTTGCTCAGAAATCTTTAAGAGTTGGCTCTCTGAAAAAAAAAGAGTTGGCTCTCTGGGTTGGGGGTGGGGAGGAGGAAGAAAGATGAAAAGGCTTGATTTGTAGCATTTTCTTATTTCTCTGGTGTAACACTCCTACCATGGCCAAATTACCAACACCATGTCACTGACACAGAGTTGGGAAGAGATATGCACAGCTGGCTCTCCTGAGTTCATGAAAACAGCCTCCAGGACACCACTGGCTGCTCCTTCAACTAGGTTTGCTGAATTGGCTTCTCCTACAGGTTCTCAGTTGCTCCTTTCAAGGATCGACTTCAGTGGGGGGAGGTAATAAATCAAGGACATTAGGGCTAGCTGTAGGCTGCCAGGATCCTTAAAAACGTTATCTTGAAGTACAATTCTTAAGACCACCAATAAACCACAAGAATAATTATATCTAGTCTTTTTCAGGAAGCATATTTCAAAACTCATATAAAAGCATGAAAAGTACAAGATGAGTACTTTTGGAATCTATTTTGATTTGTACTGGAGAAGGCTGTATTGTAGTTAATAATTTCATCCTTTTGGCGGGGGGAAGTAGACCGTTATCTCAAGAAAAAAAATCCTGTGTTGTTTTATGTTAATGACTTCCTTCTTCATTTTTCAATTAATTTAAGCTTAGATTGTCTCTGCTAGTAAAACTCCAGAACTTTAAACATTTGTGGTAAGCCACATGTTTACATATTTATGCATCTTAGGTATCTTGGTTTCTGGCTTACAGTTATTAGAATCAAATGAGAAAAGACCAACTCAGCAATACTATAAACATCCTACTGACTGAGGCTTTGAAAGAAATTAAGAGTAATGAGAGCTATTTAATCCATAACCTGACTTCTGGTGATTCATTGAATTTTTTTTTAGCCATCTGGGCTCATGGAAATATTCTAAAATATTTTATTAGTGATGAAGTCCTGTGATTATTTTAAATCACAATAGTGATGAATATACAAGGGAGAGAGGGACTTCAGATAAACATTTGTGGACATCTTCGCTACCCATACTGTCAAAAATTATTTGAAATTATTCTGCAAAATATTGATATATGTAAAACTTTCAATAGTCAAAATGAAGTATATCAATGGCAATGTGTTTCTAATTTTTTCGTCTACAAGTAACCTTTGGAGTTCAGTAAACAGCACCATTTTTTCTAAGAGTTTAAGCTTAGTATATTTTTAGAGGAAGCAGGGTAATTCATTGAATTCTGGGTGCACATATTAAGTTCAGAAGTCATATCTTTCTAAAAATAGGAGTAAACAGAAATAGGCATCTTGAGCACAAGATATTACAAAGCTCTAATTCCAAAGACAGGCTGCTATTGCATTCAAATTATATGCAAATTAAAAATGGAACAGTATGCTTTTAATTGATTTGTGCCAGATTACACAAGATAAGAAGTTCTCAATACCAGATGAAATGAAACCAATAATTGGAACATCCTGGGGCCCTTAAATGCAAGCTTAACAGCCATGCTCATTTCAGTAGGATAATGAACCATCAGGAGAAGGTCAATTATGATCAACACGTCTGTTTATTAAACCTTATTGAGGCAGAAAGTTGTGTAATGTATTTACACAATTATATAGCCATATATACATTTATATGAATATGTATATACAAATGGTGTAAGGGAAAAATTCTCTACAAGGTATTTTTATAACTCATGATAAATGTTGATCATATTTTCTATGAAATCTAGATTTTGCCAGTTTGTACTCTTTGAAATAGCAAAGGCATATATCTCATTTGCCTTACTTCCAAGACCAAAATTATTTCTTGATAATGTTGGTGTTCCACAGAACAGGTGGTCAACATGTGAAAACCTTTTGAATCACTTCTTTTAATGTGAGTCTGGCTATTAATTAAATGCGACAGATTATCTAGCTTTTTAAATTTTTTTTTAAGATTTTGTTACTTATTTAAAAAAAAGAAGATAGTAGGAAGGGAAAAATGAAGGGGGGGACATCGGAGGGGGAGACGAACCATGAGAGACTATGGACTCAGAAACAAACTGAGCGTTCTAGAGGGGAGGGGGGTGGGGGGGTGGGCTAGCCTGGTGATGGGCATTAAAGAGGGCACGTATTGAATGGAGCACTGGGTGTTACATGCAAACAATGAATCATGGAACGCTACATCAAAAAAAAAAAAGACTCACACATCTTTTCTTGGGTATATGCTCAAGACAGGTGCAGGGCCCTCCACCGGAGGCTGTAGGATGGATCACGACACGAAATGAGCTTTAATGAACTGCCCACCTGGAGACATCATGCTTTTTAAATGTTTTCCCCATAGCTAAAGCTCCTCATTTTAAATACAAAGTTTTGGAAAAAACACATAATAAAAATCTTATTAGTATGCATTAATCATATCCCCATTTCTAATGTTCCATAATAAAAAATAAGCATAAAGAAACATACAGAAAATAATTTACAAGAACCCAATAATCTCTTACTCAGCTTAAACAGATTTGTCACTGATGTTTAAGACTGAAGGAATAAAAACGTTATGTCCCTCACAGACTCCATCCTATTGTTTCCCCCTTGTCCCAGAGATAAGTCACTATCCTTCTGTGTCTATTGTTCTCCTTCAAGTGCAGTAGACATTCATAGAACTTTCAGAAGGCATCTCCTAACCAAAATCTCTAGTGATATACACATGATTCATTATTCTCCCATTACTTAGGCTTAGAGGTAAGTATCATTGTTGGATTTTATTAACTCATTATATCACATTGAGTATCATTATTGTAATTCAAAAGTTTGGCATTTCTCTCTCAGACCATGCTATTTCTCTGCTATTTCACCTTGATGGGTTATAAGCAAATTATTGTTCATGCCACAAGATTCCTTAAATAATAAATGACCAGGAGATAGAACCTTGTTACTCTTAATGATGAAATGCCAAAAAAATGTATCTAATCTTTTATATCCATATTAAGATAAACAAAAACAGTAAACTGATTTCTGCTTTCATAATTCTACTATCTGATTCTTATCTCTTTTTTCATTCTTATTTCCTTGTCTTTCTATTCTCTAAGTGAAATTTGAATATTTAACTTTAAATTTCTCCTAAATTCATATCCTCCATGATATAGTTATGACTAGAGAACTGAATTTATTTGTGGTCTGGCATGTTGTGTTTGTATACCGGGTTGGTGGGATATGGGAATTGGTTTGGGAACACATTGCATCTCACTCATCTCACTCTTACTGGCAATCAACAGGTGAGGTGTTGGAGGCTGACAAGATAAAATCCCCCCGATCCCAATTGGATGTCAACATTATAGTACCTTGGGCATAAACAATAGAGCAATCTTGCCCCTGTGAATAGTTGGGTGGTTGACATATGATTCAGCTCCAAAGACCTCCTGGTTACTCTGGTGAGCTTTCACTATATCTGCTCACCCAGGTGTTCCAAGAGAGTTGAGTCTTCTCCACTAGGGCACAACTTCCTTAAGATTGACTGGTTTCTTGCCTCCTTAGTCATCCTCAGGTGACATCTCCTGATGTCTTTCTATACTCAAAGATACAAGCTGTCCTTTCTATAAACACAGAAAGGCCTTAAATTGTTCTCTAAGGATTGTGTTTCATTTTTTGTGAGTAGTAAGAAGAGCAGGAGGAAAGAAAACAAAATTGCTTCCATATCTAAATGGTCTAAATGTTTATACTTATTCATATCATATTTACTTTCCATAACAGTTTCATAAATTAGGTATTGCTTCTCTGTTTTATAGTACTGAACATTTAAGTAACTTGTTCAATGTTACTTTACTAATTAGAATTGAGTGAAGAAACAAATTTGGATGTGGCTGATTGTTAATCATAATATTATAACCATTACTGGCTTTGCCTGTACATTCCTAAAAATGAACATTATGGAGGCATAGGACATGAAGTATTAAAGATTGTAGAAACCTTGTTTTATTTTTAACATATGAAAATTACTTCTTTAGCAGGATGAAACCACACCTATATTCTTGATGAGGAGAATCAAAAACAGGCATTTTTCTTGGACAGACATTTACTTGTTTGATCTAAATGACAGAGTCAAGGATGACTCATATCACCAAAGAATTTTTATCGAAGTATGTTTACCAAAATACAGATTGTTTTAATCTAATCCTCTAAAATAACATCAAGGATTTTGTTTCCATATTGCTAAATTCACTTTTCAACTGACAATAGGCATGAATCATTTCATTTCACCAGTTAATTAGTTTGGTTACAAGCTACTGAAAATAGAGGCTTTGAAGTAGAAGTGCCTTTCAATTATATCTGTCTGAGTCGGTGCATTCCAAAAAGAAATGGAAATCACAAATTCAATGTGAATTAGCGAAAAATGGACCAATGAGTAGATAACAAATGAAGATTTTTTTTTTCTCTGTAAAACCCTTCTCCACAAGGGACTGAATCAAGAATCTGCCTGCTTTAAGCAGCAGAACTACCTGAAAAATAAGTAGAAGATTTCCTCCTTTAACCTAATCACTAGGATTTTTATCTGTGGTTTGCAAGCAATAGTGCCAGGTGCATGGTCTTTGAAGTACATTCTTAGAGTCATCTGATAGCCTTTTATCCAGTTATGATGCAGTTACATTCATTTTTTTAAAGATGAAGTTATTTACAAACATTTTCTCTTTTTCCACTGGTAATGTCGGAAATGGCTTCACAGAAGAGATGACAGCAAAGCAGGATTGTGAAACATGAATTGCAGTCAAATACAATTTTTACTATAAGGTGAGCGTGACTCAGAAATTAGGTGTTTTCACAAACAACCTAATCAGCACCCTTACTGTCCTTCCCAAACCACTGTCCAAGAGGGCTTGCTGAGCACTGTGCATGCCTGATACTGCACCAACCACAAACCAGAGCTGATCAGCATGCTCCAAACCTCTAATTATTTACAGAGTAGTGAGTGATTAATAGACTCTGTAGAAAAAAGAGAGAGAGAGAAAAAAAATATGACGAGAAGGAATCCAGAGTTCTTTTGAGGCAAATATCAAAACCAAGTAAAAGCTGATTTTTATATGTCATTTTTCTCAGCTGAGAATCTCAATTAAATATTCTCCAAAACATCAGTGTATGTTCCTGTTCACTGGGGCCACTTTAAAATACTTAAGTGTAGTCAGTTATCAAAAGCACACCAAGTAATGTTCAGTAGAGTTTTAACATTAATATGTCCTATTATTTTTTAATTCCCTAATAACAATGAATCAATCTATTTTTTTAAATCAATCTATTTTTGATAAAAGATACTCTAGTGTACTCAGAGAGCCACACTTCAGCTGTGAGCCCAAGGACTGCTCCCGATCACCTGTGACCCACTGAGAAGTCAGTTTTCAGGACCTCAAGTTCCTCATTTGTAACATGGGGCCTGATTTTACATGATTGTTAAGTTACTCCTCTATCCTTTAAAAAACTCTCACATTTCTAAAATTACTTAATAGTCATGAGACTTTGCAAAGCTACTCCACACAATATTGTTTATCAGGACTACTATCACATTAGATTCTGTCACCACTTAGAGTTAAAATTAATGCTGCTCAAACAAAGTTGATTCACAGAATCAGCCAGAGAACATAAATTACTCTATAAATTCAGTGAATTTTCAATTAAAAATCTGAATAGGGTTTATTTAACTCTTCAAAATGCTAACCCTAAAATTCACAACAAAAAGAATAAGACCAAGAGAAGTCATAACTAATTATCTAGTAGTTACTATTTGTCAGGAATAATTCTAATGCTTTACATGAATAAGAACACTTAAGTTTTGAAAGAACATTCTGATATAGAAACTATTAATGCTTTCATTTTGCAGATGAAAAATTGAGACACAAAAAGTCCAAGTAACTGGCCAATGTCGTATTGTTAAAATAAGATAGAATTGAGATTTTCCTCTAATATGCTATCTCCAAACATTTCATGGTAAGCCAGTACATTATACCACCTATATAGAAAAGTAAAATGGGAAGATTTGACTTAATAAATAGCATAATAGGATGAAATTACAATATTATAATTTTGGCACAGACAGATAGAGAAATGGAACTGAAGAGGTGGCCCAGAAGCAGATAGATGCAGATATGTCTACTTAGAATATACAAGAGATAGTGATTTTATACCCACATCACTAGAGAGATAATGGATTATTCAACACATGATGTTGGAAATATTGAGCTGCCAAATGGAAAAACAAAATATAAAAGAATATTTATCTTATATTATGAAAAATATAATCCAGAGGGAATAAACATGTAATTTAAAAGAACAGTTATATGTCCTCAGAGTAAGAAGAGTTTTTAAAATAACACACATGCACACACACACAAAGGAAACAAAGGAAAAGCATGATTCACTTCACTACATTGAAATTTAAAGCTTCTGTATGACAACAAAAACAAATACTAAACATAAGCCATAAATTGCAAAATTATATTTGTATTGCCTATAACTAATCAATATTTAATTTCTGAATGCATTATGTTTCTAAAAATAACAAAAAATAAATAAAATGAGCCAAGGATTTAAATAGACAGATCATAAAAGGAAAATCTGAATTGCCAATAAACATATTTAAAGCTCAATATTACTAGAAATTAAGGAAATGTTTATTAAAGCAATGAGATAGAGGCTCCTGGGTGGCTCAGTTGGTTAACCATCTGCCTTCAGCTCAGGTCATGGTCTCAGGATCCTAGGATCGAGCCCCACGTCAGGCTCCCTGCTCAGCCAGGAGTCTGCTTCTCCCTCTGTTCTCGTGCTCTCTCTCTCTTTTTCTCTCCTCTCAAATAAATAAATAAAATCTTAAAATAAAAACAATGAGATATAATTTCATACCTATCAAATTGGCAAAAATAAAAATATATGTTATATATGCATATAAAACTATATAAGATAATATCATATAGGCATAGACTTGGAGAAGCAGAACCTTGTCTGCATTGCTAATAGGCATGTATACAAGAATAACCACTCTGAAGAACAATTTGGTAATATCCACTAGAGCTAAGCATCTACTAAGAATACTAAGAATCAACAATTCTTTGTGCATGGGTATCTATTGAAAAATACTTTTAATATTGAAAAATGAAACAACCTAAATTTTGAATAGAAAAATGAATTAATAGTTAATCATTCTATATTTTTCTAAAATCCAGAAATTTGTATAATATGTGGTTATTAAAATATATTATATCTACATGTATCAACGTAGATAAATCTTGATAAATATGTCATTTACATAAATATGAAAACACAAAGTAATGCTATGTTTGCAGACATGATTATTATAGATACGAGTTTGATTATACATGATACAAAGAAGGCTTTCAATTTTATACCAATATTTTAGTTCTTTTTAGAATAATTTACTTAGTTTTTAAAGATTCATGTTGTAAAAACTACCAAACCATGTGTTAAATATGGATAGTGGGTACATTGTGTTTACTATTGTGTACCTTTCCTGTATCTTTTTAATATTTCACAATTTAAACATTTAAATTTTTTTTTAAAGATTTTTATTTATTTATTTGACAGAGAGAGACACAGCGAGAAAGGGAACACAAGCTGGGGAAATGGGAGAGGGAGAAGCAGGCTTCCTGCCAAGCAGGGAGCCTCATGTGGGGCTCGATCCCAGGACCCTGGAACCATGACCTGAGCCGAAGGCAGACGCGTAAGAATTGAGCCACCCAGGCGCCCCAGAAATTTAAATTGCTTTAAGCTAAGTGGAAGCAATGTAAATTTTATGGTTTTGGCTTTTCTCTGGTCATCTGAAAGACTGAAAATAAGCTCTTTTAACAACATCATTATCACCCAGCACAACAGATTTGATTTATACAAAAATATTTTTAAATTTACATACTGAAAATTCAGAAAGTAAATGTATCTTCAATAGCACATCTAAAGAAATTTCTTGACTTGGAAATACAATGTAAAACAAAGGAGTAAAACAATGCAGTTACAAATAGGTTGTAACATCTTACAAAATATCACATTTTTATTTATATATATAATACACACACACACATACAGAATTATTTTTTATTTTAAAATGCAATGCCCAGATCTTGATTTCTAAGCATTTTAGTGAGTTGAATAGTGTCCCTCCAAAATTCGCATCTACCCAGAACGCCAGAATTTGCCCTTATTTGGAAAAAGGGTCTTTGCAAAGGTCATTACTTAAGATGAGGTCATACTGTACTAAGGTGGGCCCTAAATCCAATGACCGGTGTCCTTATAAAGACAGGGCACAGAGAGACATACAGGGAAGAAGTCACATGTGATGATTCAGGCAGGGATTGGAGTGAGGTAGCTATAAACCAAGAAATGCCAAGCACTGTCAGCAACCAACAGAAGCCAGGAGAGAGCAGGTATGGAACAGATTATCCTTCAGAGCCTCCTAAAGGAATCAAGCATTGTCTTCTAGTGACACAGAGTAACGAAGTGAACAAACACACACACACACACACATACACACAGCCAAAATCTATGATGGGTTATGTCAAAGGGACGCACAAGCCAATCTGAGAGAGCTCCTAATGGCAAAAGCAACTTAAACAATATAATAATAAGTAATAATAATATCAGATTATCAAGCTAAACATAAAGTAAATCTCCATAAGGATATACTGACATAAGTAAATAAGTGAATAAATAAAACAATGGGAAAGAAGAGACAGTTCTTTCTTACAGAAGAATTCCAGTTAATCAGTGTAGAAGGAATTGCAGTGGGCATGATCCATTGATGAATGCTAAAATTTGTAGGTGAAACTTTAAAGAGAAACAAGATCTTTGCATAGCCCCAAAGTTTCTCCCCCAAATTTACTAAATATGGTTTCAATATATGACCACAAGTTCCTTGATACCCATCCCTCTAGGAGGTGTAAAGCCCTTCCCTTTTGAATGGGCTGGACTTGGTGACTTGCTTCTAGTGAATGGAATATGGAAAAAGAAAAATAGTAACTTTAGAGTAAGAAACCTGACAGACACTATCTTAACCAGTGATCAAGATAAACATCACCAATGAAAAGTTATGTAGATATCATGTTACCCTTGATATGATGCAATGGAAAGAATACATAATATCTGTGATATTCCTCCCCCCCAAATCCAAAACCTCCATCTAGTCACAAGAAAATATCAAACATATCCAATATGAGGGGACATTTAACAAATGACATTTAACAAAATACCTAACCAGTATCTTCAAAAGTGTAAAGATTATGAAGACAAGGAAAGACTGAGAAGTTGTCCCAGTTTGAAAGAGACTTAAAGAGACATGACAACTAAATGCAATATGAGATCTGGGATTAGATCCTGAAACAGAATAAAGGTAGTAGAAAAACTGGTGAAATCAAATCAAAGCCTGAGGTTTATACCAATATTATATAGTATATAATATTAGTATAGTATTATACTAATGTTAATTTCTTAGTTTTGACAAATATATCATAACCATGTAAGATATTAACATTAAAGGAAGTCAAAGGAAGAATATAGAGAAACTACCTATCTTTGTCACTCTCTATTGATCTAGAATTATTTCAAAATTAAAAGTTAAAAAGATGCATGGTACCAAAATTTTTATATATAATTAATTTCAGACTCTTTATAAAGCTCACTCATCATCTTAATTATATATGGGGTTAATAAATAGCCTAGCCAAGTAAATAATTTGTTCAAAGTCACAGGGCATATTAACAATAAAGGAAAAAATTTTACCAAAGATTAAAGGCCTATTTCTGAAAGAATAAAGAATATTTCTTTTGAAATAAAAGAACTAGAGTGACTAATAATGTATATATAGCAACACACCAGAAAGTCTCATCCAAAAAATTTTTGCAAGTATTTTATTAGCTCTCCCAAAGGATTGGATGTCATACTCAACCTAAGATTCCATTAAAAATTCAACATAGTTTAATTTCAAGACTTTAAAAAATGATGTTAAATTTTACTTTCCCTACCATAGGACATAGAAGATTTATGGATAATTTCAGAGGAAATGGTCCTTAGAATTAAGTGCATGAATTCATGCTGAAATGTTTGATTAAAGTGAGAAAAAGGACTAACTATTCATTCAGTGGCTAAGGTTCTCAAAAGGTTTGGAATGGTCTGTAAATATTCAAAATGGATTAAGGTAACCAGATTCTTCATGGAACACATTGAAAAAATATATTTAGAAACAAGGCTACCTCTGTGCCATAATATTCTTTAATTCATCTTTTCATTTTTTTATCATAGATTCCCTCATCGTCTTAATGTCTAGTTACTGCATTTTGGATGAAAGAAACTATCAAAATAAAAATTTAGTGATTGTTTTTCAAGAAGGAAAGTTGAGCTCTAACCAAATTAATATGTCAAGTCATAGTTGGGATCCTCAGAGCTTAATCTGCATACAGAAATGATTGAAAATGTTTCTTTACAACTTATCTTTTCTACAGTTTATTTGGGAAAATATATTATTAGTCAGAAGGTGAAACTAATTCTGTTTCATTGAACACAAATTAATTCCAGGCTGTGAACACTTTAGCTCCACACTCATTCACAAAATTTTATGATTTCTTTTAACTTTGGACTCCTTATACATTTTTGATGGTTGTCTTCTTTTGTGATTTGTAACTAAAAGTGACTGATTATGTTTTAGATTATGCTGCTAAATTATCTGCTCTTCATTTCCTGTTCTCATGCACCTCCAAATACACCCTATCAAGTATCTTTAGGATGCTGTCCTCAAGCGGTTTCCAGCACACAGGATCTGACTCATTAGCATTGTGTGTAAAAATGCCTGTTAAATGAAGAAAGAATGAGTCTAAGTTTTCATTCTACTCTCTGAAAAACTTAGGCTAACATAAATGAAATTGGTTTTTCACTTTGTAATGCTACTAATTTTTTCCTTACAATGCTGTGATATTCTCTTCCTACCTATCAAATATTTGATTGATTGAAGTGGGCTTCTTCCTTTTAATGACATTTCTAATACTGTTCATTGTCCAGAAAAATGAAACTCTGTGTGCTCTTACTGACTCATTATCTCTACACAGGCTATGAGCTTTAGTTTTATATGTTATCTGTTCTGAATCTTTTCCATTTATTGAGAAGAGACTCAATAAATGTTTAGGAACAAACCTAAGGTCAGTTACTATGAAATCAGGGACTGTAACTCAATGCAGTGACCAGACAGGTAATGTAAGTTACATGGACCAGCAGGGGTTCCATCCAATACAGCTCCTTCTCTAAGAAGCAGTACCACTTAGCTATGGCTAATTGTTGCCATGAGGGAAGGCACTCCTAACATTGGCAGATGTGCCAGTTTATCAGGCAGTGCCAGAAATTAGTATTTTTATTCAGAAGCTCCTGATTTTTAAATGCTGAGTCAAGTGTTTCTTTTGAGCTGCTTAAGCCAAACTCTAACATGTCTGCAGGCTGGAATTGACCAGTCATCAATTTGAGCCCACTGATAATTCATAATTACATTTTATAGCAATTCCCTGCTAATGCATAGAGAGTTGAAGCTGAAATCCCTCCCTCCCAAAGCCTCTTTTTAAAAGTTAAAATAAAAGAAAGCTTGTTAAGGGCCAATCCATGTCAAAGGAATGATTTCTGAAAATCTGGAGATAGATGAACTCTATTGTAATTTTTTAAAATTATGTTTTGAGAATCCTAGAGTTCAGAAAGATGTTAATAGGTGTTAAGGAATATAAATTCTGAAGAATAGGCTTTTGGGACTTTTAATTAAGCATAGTTTTTTAACTACATAGCCTCTTAGAATCTTTAGTATGCCAATATTAGGATTTTTCCTGAGTTCTACAGGGTCATTTGAATTAAGCTATCACTCAAAGAATGTTTCATTTCACTTTACATAAGCAGAGCCAACTACATGGAGAATTAGAGATAGATAAAGAAGAAAGACAAAAATTTTCTCATACATCCATCAGAAAATAAAAATTTAACAATGAGACCAATAATATTACAAACAAATAATCTCATGAGCTCTCCCTCATGTATCTTATTTTTCTATATAATCAATTCTTGTTAAGTTCATTTTGGGTTAGCCAGTAGTCTACTTTTGTGAAGATATCTGCCCCTGCACTAAAAGTTCTAGAAATCCTAACTTGGTTTTTCAGACAAGACTGACAGGAGTGTGCTCATGGCAGTGCCTGCTTCCACTGGGAAGTCTGTACTCATGAGACTGCTATATGGTTATTAATTGTCAAGAGTACATGGCATAGGGGTGACTGGATGGCTCAGTTGGCTAAGCGTCTGCCTTTGGCTCAGGTCATGATCCTGGGTTCCTGGGATAGAGTCCCGCATCAAGCGCTCTGCTTGGTGGGGAGCCTGCTTCTCCCTCTCCCTGGCTTGTGCTCTCTCTCCCTCTTGCTCTATTGCTCTCTCAAATAAATAAATAAAATCTTTAAAAAAAAAGTTTTAAGAGTAAATGGCACAGTCCTTATTAAGGCTTTCATTCTTCAAGACTCTGGCTCTGGTTAATTTATTATAGTTACAAGCAATATAAGAATTGAGGGTTATGGACTCCTTTTATCAGGTACTATAATACTAAACTATTGAGTAAATCTTTACATTACCCTGAGGGTAAGAACATACTATGGACAGTGAGGACAATGACAAGTTTCTAGAGCTTTCCAACTCATTCAATAAACTGTGTGTCACGAAGTCCATCAACTCACAAAGATACTTTAAAACCATGGATAATGTGTTCTATAATATCAACTTAGTGACAGTCATTGTGCCAATCTTTGCACATGAACATTAGTGTGCATCTATGCATACTAAAAAGTAATACTTGTTGAAATGTATTCATTTAAAGAACAGTTTACAATTACATAATAGATTAGGGAAAGTTTAGCTCCTTTGATCTATTCCATTGGCTTTCCCATATTGTGACTTAATAAAAAGATAACTCATGATAGTAGTGAACTAATTAAAAATAGTGGAAATACTAATCATATTTAGCTACATTCAGTCTCTCTCTCTTTTGAAGGTGAAAGAGTAAAACTCAGTGCTATCCAATGGTCAAATGGTGATCTCCAAAAATAGTTTGTGTGTGAAAAATCAAATAGTTGTATTATTCTGAATTTGGGGACTAAAGTAATTGTTATGCAAGCTATGAGCATAAGTCATAAATATCCACCAGAACACAAGAAATAGCTCCAGTCTTTGTTTAGTGTAAGAATGTTCAAAATGAGCACAGCAGCAAGTAATAATTATTAAGAATTCTAACTTTTTCAGAAGTGGGGAACTTTTGCTAAAAACAACCCAAACAACATCCATGTTGTTTTACATAATGGCTGTACCCACCAACAGTGCACCAAGATTTCCTTTTTTCCACATCCTCATCAACACTTGTTAACTCTTGTCTTTTTGATGATAGCCATTCTAATATGTCTGAGGTGGTATCTCATTGTGGTTTTGATTTGCATTTCCCTGGTGATTAGTAATATTGAGCATCTTCTCATATACTTGTTGGGCCATTTGTATATCTTCTTTGGAAAGATGTCTATTTGGTTCCTCTACTTTTTTCTTTTTCTTTCTTTTGCTACTGCATTGTACGAGTCATATATTTTGGATAGTAAGCCCTTATTAGATATGACATGCAAATAATGTCACATTCTATAGGATGACTTGTCATTTTGTTGATTGTTTCTTTTGCTGTGCAGAAGCTTTTACTTCGATGTAGTCTCGCTTGTTTAATTTTGATCTTGTTGATTGTGCTTTGGTGTCATATCCAAAAAATCATTGCCAAGACCAATATCAAAGAGTTTTCCCCTTGTTTGCTTCTAGTATGTTTATCGTTTTGTGTCTTACATTTAAGTTTTTAATCCATTTTGACTTTGGGTCATTATGATGTGTCAGTGTAGGTTCATTAATTATAAACAATGTACCACTCTAGTGGGGGATGTATTTCATGGGGGAGGCTGTGCATGTGTGGGGGGAGGGGCATATGGGAAATCTCTGTACTTTCCTCTATTTTTGCTGTGAACCTTAAACTGCTCCCCAAAAAGTATTTTTAAATAATAATAATAAAATTAGTTGCATACTTAAACTTTTTTCTAAAAAGAACCCCCCCCCACACACACACACAAACACAAATTTAAAAAAAAGCTTTCACCCATCAAAACACATCATTGAGGGATGCCTAGGTGACTCAGTCGGTTAAGCGTCTGCCTTTGGCTCAGGTCATGATCCCAGGGTCCTGAGATCTAGTCCCACATCAGGCTCCCTGCTCAGCAGGGAACCTGCTTCTCTCTCTTCCTGCCACTCCCCCTGCTTGTGCTCTCTCCCTCTGGCAAAAAAAAATAAATAAAATCTTTAAAAAAAATTTTTTTTAAGTTAAACACACACACACACACATCATTGAGAAAGTAAACAGAGAAGCCACCAACTGGGAGAAAATATTTGCAATACATATATCTGGCAAACTGCTTATATCCAGAATATATAAAGAACCCTTAACTCGATAATAAAAAGGAAACTAACCAATTAAAAATGAACAAAAAACTTTGTGAAAAGCCAATGAGCACATGAAAAAGTGTTCACCATAATTAATCACCATAAAACGCAATTTAAACTATACTTCACCCCAATTAGAATGGCTTAAATTGAAATGCCTGGCAGTGCAAATATCAGCAAGAATGTGTCTCTTAATGTAAAATGTTTCAACCATTTTGAAAAAAGATTGCTAGTTTTCCCCTGATCCAGCAATTTACACTTACTTATTCAAAAAAAAATGAAAACATGTATCTATA
This sequence comes from Neomonachus schauinslandi, assembly GCF_002201575.2. Classification (NCBI taxonomy): domain Eukaryota; kingdom Metazoa; phylum Chordata; class Mammalia; order Carnivora; family Phocidae; genus Neomonachus; species Neomonachus schauinslandi. Next base: position 92,076,519 of record NC_058410.1, on the reverse strand, counting down.
AGGCAAGAATGTTTACAGTAGTTTTATTCATAATGGTCAAAGACTGGAAACAATTTAAACATTCATAAAAGAAAGAGAGAATGGGTAAATCATGGCATATTCATACAACAGAATACTACTCAGCAAGAAAAAGGAATAAGCTATGCTGTACAGAACTACATAGATAATCTAAAGCACATATGGACGGAAGAAAGCCAGTCATAGAAAGGGTACAAATTATATGACTCATTTATATGAATTTCAACAACAACAAAAAACAATCTATAGAGATAGAAACCGGAACAATGGTTGTCTCTAGGTGAGGAACTGACTGGTGCACAAAGGAACTTGCTGGGGTGATGGAACTATTCTGTATCTAGGTAGGGATATAAGTTAAATGGGTGTATATGTTTGCTAAAACTGCATATTTAAGTTCCTGTGAATTTAAAATTTTTACAAATAGAAACATACATAAAAGGTAGAATACCTATCCAGCTATTGAGATTAATTACATAGGAAAATGGGCCTTCCACATATGTTTAATTGAGGAGCTTGAGACAGAGATTACCTGGATTATAGTGGTAAGCCCAAGGTAATCAAAAGGGTTCTTATAAAAGGGAGATGGAAGGGTCAGAGTCAGAGATGTGACAATTGAAGCAAAGGTTAGAAAGAAAGACATTTGAGGATACCCTACTGTTGGTAAAGAAAAACAGTTCAGTTTGGGATATAAGTTTTGGACATATCTCTAATTTATCAAAGTAGAGGCCTCTAAATGTCAGTTGGATAAACAACTCCAGGTGGTTCAGAAGAGAGGTATGGGCTGAATCTATGATTTGGAAGTTAGGAGCTTGCAGATAATACTTAAGAATGTGAGACCTGATAAAATCACCAAAGGACAGAGTAAGGACTTGCAAAAAACTAAGCCCTGGGGCACACTCAAAGCATGAGTTTTATTGAGTGTATTGATACATCTAGAAAAAAATCTAAAAGCAATTGGCATTCTATGATAATCTCCAGAGGTAAAAAAGAAGATTTTTGGATCAAGGGAAAATAGAAGCAATATACTGTATTTGCTAGAAAAGGGAAGGGACAAAAGAGCTATTAAATTGGATTTTTGGGGGGAATTAGAGAGTAAAGCTCCCATAAACTTAAGGTTAAATATAAATCAATAAAGGGAATATGACTTGATTGAAATACTTTTCAAAATTTTAAAATGTTTTAGGAACTAGTGAAGATGGAAAATCCTGAAAATGACAGTTGAGGTATTAATTCTATTTACTCATGCCGTGGACAAGAGATAAATATGCACATACATACCATAGTTGGTAACTGCCATTCAGTAATGTCCATTAATAAGCAAGAAGTTGTTATTACAGAGCTCTGATAATATGTTCTGAAGTCAAAGCCTTGTAGTTCAAGTAACCCCTGAAAACCTTTACCATACTAATATTTTTTTAACTATAGACAAGGTAGGGGAGGGAATCTAGAGAGACAGGGAAATGGGATAAGTAAAACAAGCAAAATTGATTACTTTGCCAAACTCTACAAATCCTATTTTGATGCATTAATACACACTATAGATGAGTAGACTACTTAATTAAGTAGGCAAATAAACATGACACTTAATGGAGGTGTGACAATCGAAAAATTTCACTTCTAGTGAAATTCAAAAAGATCATATTCAACCAAATATTATAGTGCTAGATATTTATGCTTTAAGTTAAATTTTTGGAAAATTAAATTACTTATAAAGTAAATTAGATTTGTTGATATATAATAAAATTGAGCATGCATTTTGAACATATCATATTGAATTATGTATCAGAATTTTAAGAAAACATTCAGATAAAATTCAGTTTTTCCTTACTTATTGGATTGCTTTGACAATGTATCCAAAGGAAATTCATCCATTAGACCAATGTTCATTAAACACAGACTATGTTCCAAGCATATTTACTGTTTTCCATAACAGAGAGACAGAAGGAAAATATATAAAGATAATATAAAGTAAGGGGGTAAACTAGCTCTCCCTAAGTGGTGATGAGGAAGCCCAGATTTGTGACATTTACTGATTTCCATGTTATAAGTACTCCCACAACTGCTGATTTCAAGCTACTAACATGAAGAGTTAGAAAAGATGTGCCCATTTAGCTCTTGCAAGCCAATTCAAAGTAGTTGTAGCATACCACCAGTTGGTCTAAGGTTATGCAAAAAGTGGACTTGGCTTTTAGTTATAATGGGCATCAGTCTGCAACTTATTCTCAATTGGTCCTAATATATATATAAAATGTATAACGTATTTATATAAAAGGAGATATTTATATAAATATATAATATATATCTCCAGCTAAATGTATATACCCATATTGAGAGAGAGAACCATAAAGCAAATAAGATAAAATGAGTAATAGCATATGGGAATGTTTTCTTTTTTTTTTTTTGGCTTTCGAAGCTTTATTTTATTCAGGGATTTTTTTTTTTTATTCATCATCTGTCTTTTTTATTGTTATGTTAATCACCATACATTACATCATTAGTTTTAGATGTAGTGTTCCCTGATTCATTGTTTGTGCATAACACCCAGTGCTCCATGTAGAACGTGCCCTCTTTAATACCCATCACTGGGCTAACCCATCCTCCCACCCCCCTCCCCTCTAGAACCCTCAGTTTGTTTTTCAGAGTCCATCGTCTCTCATGGTTCGTCTCCCCCTCCGATTCGCCCCCTTCATTCTTCCCCTCCTGCTATCTTCTTTTTTTTTTCTTAACATATATTGCATTATTTGTTTCAGAGGTACAGATCTGAGATTCAACAGTCTCGCACAATTCACAGCACTTACCAGAGCACATACCCTCCCCAGTGTCTATCACCCAGTCACCCCATCCCTCCCACCCCACCCCCCACTCCAGCAACCCTAGTTTCTTTCCTGAGATTAAGAATTCCTCATATCAGTGAGGTCATATGATACATGTCTTTCTCTTTTTGACTTGTTTCGCTCAGCAAAGTACCATCCAGTTCCATCTACGTCATTGCAAATGGCAAGATTTCATTCCTTTTGATGGCTGCATAATATTCCATTGTATATATATATACCACATCTTCTTTATCCATTCATCTGTCGATGGACATCTTGGCTCTTTCCACAGTTTGGCTATTGTGGACATTGCTGCTATAAACATCGCAGTGCACGTACCCCTTCGGATCCCTACATTTGTATCTTTGGGGTAAATACCCAGTAGTGCAATTGCTAGATCGTATGGTAGCTCTATTTTCAACTTTTTGAGGAACCTCCATACTGTTTTCCAGAGTGGTTGCACCAGCTTGCATTCCCACCAACAGTGTAGGAGGGTTCCCCTTTCTCCGCATCCCCGCCAACATCTGTCGTTTCCTGACTTGTTAATTTTAGCCATTCTGACTGGTGTGAGGTGGTATCTCATTGGGGTTTTGATTTGGATTTCCCTGATGCCGAGCGATGTTGAGCACTTTTTCATGTGTCTGTTGGCCATTTGGATGTCTTCTTTGGAAAAATGTCTGTTCATGTCTTCTGCCCATTTCTTGATTGGATTCTTTGTTCTTTGGGTGTTGAGTTTGATAAGTTCTTTAAAGATTTTGGATACTAGCCCTTTATCTGATATGTCATTTGCAAATGTCTTCTCCCATTCTGTCAGATGTCTTTTGGTTTTGTTGACTGTTTCTTTTGCTGTGCAAAAGCTTTTTATCTTGATGAAGTCCCAATAGTTCATTTTTGCCCTTGCTTCCCTTGCCTTTGGCGATGTTTCTAGGAAGAAGTTGCTGCGGCTGAGGTCAAAGAGGTTGCTGCCTGTGTTCTCCTTTAGGATTTTGATGGACTCCTGTCTCACACTGAGGTCTTTGAACCATTTGGAGTCTATTTTTGTGTGTGGTGTAAGGAAATGGTCCAGTTTCATTCTTCTGCATGTGGCTGTCCAATTTTCCCAACACCATTTGTTGAAGAGACTGTCTTTTTTCCATTGGACATTCTTTCCTGCTTTGTCGAAGATGAGTTGACCATAGAGTTGAGGGTCCATTTCTGGGCTCTCTATTCTGTTCCATTGATCTATGTGTCTGTTTTTGTGCCAGTACCATACTGTCTTGATGATGACAGCTTTGTAATAGAGCTGGAAGTCCGGAATTGTGATGCTGCCAGCTTTGCTTTTCTTTTTCAACATTCCTCTGGCTATGCGGGGTCTTTTCTGGTTCCATACAAATTTTAGGATTATTTGTTCCATTTCTTTGAAAAAAGTGGATGGTATTTTGATGGGGATTGCATTGAATGTGTAGATTGCTCTAGGTAGCATTGACATCTTCACAATATTTGTTCTTCCAATCCATGAGCATGGAACGTTTTTCCATTTCTTTGTGTCTTCCTCCATTTCTTTCATGAGTATTGTATAGTTTTCTGAGTACAGATCCTTTGCCTCTTTGGTTAGATTTATTCCTAGGTATCTTATGGTTTTGGGTGCAATTCAATGGGATCAACTCCTTCATTTCTCTTTCTTCTGTCTTGTTGTTGGTGTATAGGAATGCCACTGATTTCTGTGCATTGATTTTATATCCTGCCACTTTACTGAATTCCTGTATGAGTTCTAGAAGTTTTGGGGTGGAGTCTTTTGGGTTTTCCACATAAAGTATCATATCATCTGCAAAGAGTGAGAGTTTGACTTCTTCTTTGCTGATTTGGATGCCTTTTATTTCTTTTTGTTGTCTGATTGCGGTGGCTAGGACTTCTAGTTCTATGTTGAATAGCAGTGGTGATAGTGGACATCTCTGCCGTGTTCCTGACCTTAGGGGGAAAGCTCTCAGGTTTTCCCCATTGAGAATGATTTTCGCTGTGGGTTTTTCATAGATGGCTTTTATGATATTGAGGTATGTACCCTCTATCCCTATACTCTGAAGAGTTTTGATCAAGAAAGGATGCTGTACTTTGTCAAATGCTTTTTCTGCATCTATTGAGAGGATCATATGATTCTTGTTCTTTCTTTTGTTAATGTATTGTATCACATTGATTGATTTGTGGATGCTGAACCCACCTTGCAGCCCAGGGATAAATCCCACTTGGTCGTGGTGAATAATCCTTTTAATGTACTGTTGGATCCTATTGCCCAGTATTTTGGTGAGAATTTTTGCATCCATGTTCATCAGGGATATTGGTCTGTAATTCTCCTTTTTGATGGGGTCTTTGTCTGGTTTGGGATCAAGGTAATGGTGGCCTCATAAAACGAGTTTGGAAGTTTTCCTTCCATTTCTATTTTTTGGAACAGTTTCAGAAGAATAGGTATTAATTCTTCTTGAAATGTTTGGTAGAATTCCCCTGGGAAGCCATCTGGCCCTGGGCTTTTGTTTTTTGGGAGATTTTTGATGACTGCTTCAATTTCCTTAGTGGTTATAGGTCTGTTCAGGGTTTCTATTTCTTCCTGGTTCAGTTTTGGTAGTTGATACATCTCTAGGAATGCATCCATTTCTTCCAGGTTATCTAATTTGCTGGCATAGAGTTGCTCATAATATGTTCTTATAATTGTTTGTATTTCTTTGGTGTTGGTTGTGATCTCTCCTCTTTCATTCATGATTTTGTTGATTTGGATCATTTCTCTTTTCTTTTTGGTAAGTCTGGCCAGGGGTTTATCCATCTTGTTAATTCTTTCAAACAATGAGCTCCTAGTTTTGTTGATCTGTTCTACTGTTCTTTTGGTTTCTATTTCATTGATTTCTGTTCTGATCTTTATTATTTCTCTTCTTCTGCTGGATTTAGGCTTTATTTGCTGTTCTTTTTCCAGCTCCTTTAGGTGTAGGGTTAGGTCGTGTACTTGAGACTTTTCTTGTTTCTTGAGAAAGGCTTTTATGGCTATATACTTTCCTCTTAGGACTGCCTTTGCTGCATCCCAAAGATTTTGAACAGTTGTGTTTTCATTTTCATTGGTTTCCATGTTTTTTTTAATTCTTCTTTAATTTCCTGGTTGACCCATTCATTCTTCAGTAGGATGCTCTTTAGCCTCCATGTATTTGAGTTCTTTCCAACTTTCCTCTTGTGGTTGAGTTCTAGTTTCAAAGCATTATGGTCCGAAAATATGCAGGGATTCGTCCCAATCTTTTGGTACCGGTTGAGACCTGATTTGTGACCTAGGATGTGATCGATTCTGGAGAATGTTCCATGGGCACTAGAGAAGAATGTGTATTCTGTTGCTTTGGGATGGAATGTTCTGACTATGTCTGTGAAGTCCATTTGGTCCAGTGTGTCATTTAAAGTCTTTATTTCCTTGTTGATCTTTTGCTTAGATGATCTGTCCATTTCAGTGAGGGAGGTGTTAAAGTCCCCCACTGTTATTATATTGTTGTCAATGTGTTTCTTTGCTTTTGTTATTAATTGTCTTATATAATTGGCTGCTCCCATGTTAGGGGCATAGATATTTACAATTGTTAGATCTTCTTGTTGGATAGACCCTTTAAGTAGTATATAGTGTCCTTCCTCATCTCTTATTACAGTCTTTGATTTAAAATCTAATTTGTCTGATATAAGGATTGCCACCCCAGCTTTCTTTTGGTGTCCATTAACATGGTAAATGGTTTTCCACCCCCTCACTTTCAATCTGGGGGTGTCTTTGGGTCTAAAATGAGCCTCTTGCAGACAGCATATTGATGGGTCTTGTTTTTTAATCCAATCTGATAGCCTGTGTCTTTTGATTGGGGCATTTAGCCCATTTATATTCAGGGTAACTATTGAAAGATAGGAATTTAGTGCCATTGTATTGCCTGTAAGGTGACTGTTACCGTATATTGTCTGTGTTCCTTTCTGGTCTATGTTGCTTTTAGGCTCTCTCTTTGCTTAGAGGACCCTTTTCAGGATTTCTTGTAGTGCTGGTTTCGTGTTTGCAAATTCCTTTAGTTTTTGTTTGTCCTGGAAGCTTTTTATCTCTCCTTCTATTTTCAATGACAGCCTAGCTGGATATGGTATTCTTGGCTGCATAATTTTCTCATTTAGTGCTCTGAAGATATCCTGCCAGTCCTTTCTGGCCTGCCAGGTCTCTGTGGATAGGTCTGTTGCCAATCTAATGTTTCTACCATTGTAGGTTACATATCTCTTCTCCCGAGCTGCTTTCAGGATTTTCTCTTTGTCTATGAGACTCGTAAGTTTTACTATTAGATGTCGGGGTGTTGACCTATTTTTATTGATTTTGAGAGGGGTTCTCTGTGCTTCCTGGATTTTGATGCCTGTTTCCTTCCCCAAATTAGGGAAGTTCTCTGCTATAATTTGCTCCATTATACCTTCTGCCCCTCTCTCTCTTTCTTCTTCTTCTGGGATCCCAATTATTCTAATGTTGTTTCATCTTATGGTATCACTTATCTCTCGAATTCTGCCCTCGTGATCCAATAGTTGTTTATCTCTCTTTTTCTCAGCTTCTTTATTTTCCATCATTTGGTCTTCTATATCACTGATTCTCTCTTCTGCCTCATTTATCCTAGCAGTTAGCACCCCCATATTTGATTGCACCTCATTAATAGCCTTTTTGATTTCAACTTGGTTAGATTTTAGTTCTTTTATTTCTCCAGAAAGGGTTTGTCTAATAACATCCATGCTTTTTTCAAGCCCAGCTAGTATCTTTAAAGTGATGATTCTGAACTCTAGATCTGACATTGAACTAATGTCCATATTGAGTAGGTCCCTGGCAGTCGGTACTACCTCTTGTTCTTTTTGTTGAGGCGATTTTTTTCCATCTTGTCATTTTGTCCAGAGGAGAATAGATTAATGAGAGAACAAAATGCTAACAGGGTAACAACGTCTCCAGAAAATATACTCTAAACAAATCAGAAAACACCTGAAACAGTGGGAAAAGAAAGGGAAAGAGAGAAAAAAGGAAAAGAAAAAGATAAAGATAAAAACAAACAAAAACAGAACAAAAAAAAAAAAACCAGAATATGATCAAATATGATCAGGCTGGTACATAGATCAGTGCTGCACACTAGATTTTGGGTGTATTTTGCTCTGTTAGAAGAAAGTGCCTCCCAAATTTTTAAAGAAAGAAAAACTTATATATGTACAAAAATAAGGGTTGATATGATGAAGGGATGGAATATGACTGTAAAGATGAAAATTATAAAAAATTGTATAAAATGAATTGATAAGAAGTTGTTTGAAAAAAGAAAGAAGAGGATTTAAAAAAAAAAAGAAAAAAAAAAGGGAGAGAATGTGATCAGGCAGGAGAGTAGGAAAAAACCATACACTAGAGATTTAGGGTATATTTTGATCTGTTAGAAGAAACTATCTCAAAATTTTAAAGAGAGAAAAACTTACATATATATGCCAAAAATACAGGTAACTACTACAAAGGGATAGAATATGACTCTAAAAATGAAAAATAAAAATGTTTTTCAAAAAAGCGATGGATAAGATGTTGGTTGAAAAAGGGAAAAAGAAAAATTTAAAAAAAAAACGGTAAAAAAAATAATAACTTTGAAAGACTAAAGAATCATGGTAAAAAAAGCCATGAATTCTATGTGCAGTATTCCGCTAGCGCTGGAGTTCTGCCGTTCTCATTGATCGGTAAACTTGGTCTTGGCTGGCTGTTCTCGCTGATCTTCTGGGGGAGGGGCCTGTTGCCATGGTTCCCAAATGTCTATGCCAGAGGCAGAATTGCCCCGCCCTTGCTCAGTCCGGGGTAAGTAATCTGCTCGGGTTTGCTCTCGGGAGCTTTTGTTCCCTGCAATCTTTCAGCACAGCTTTGGAGGATGAGAGTGAAAATGGCGGCCTCCCAATCTCCGCCCCGGAGGAGCCGAGAACTCAGGGCTCCGCTCCTCGGTGAGCACCCAGAGAAAAGCAGTCAGTCACTCCCGTCTCCCCAGTCTCCAGCCACACTCCGTGCTCACCCGGCCTGTGACCGAGCATTTCTATCTCTGGTGCATGACCCCGTGTGGAGTCTCCAAACCCAGCAGATCCCTGCAGTGCGCTCCTGCGCCGCTCCTCCCAGGGGAGGAAGGGGAGTCTCCCTGGATCTGCCGCTTGTTGGGTCCCTGCTGGAGGAGCAGTGGCCCAACTGTGCTGCGGATCATGGTTTATGGCAACCCCGAGCTGAGAGCCCGCGCCCGGGCTCCGTCTCTGCAGCCAGCTTCCCTGCTCCCTTACCTGGGAGCTCTGCCGCACTCAGGCACCCCCGGTCTTTCTGTGACCCTGAGGGTCCTGAGACCACACTGTCCCATGAGGGTTCCACCCCTAGCTTAGCCACCGGAGTGATGTCCCTCAGCGGAGCCGACTTCTAAAAGTTCTGGTTTTGTGCTCCCCTGCTCTATCACTTGCCAGAAGTGGCGGACGGAGGCCCCCTCCCCCGCCATCTCTCCTCCCGAATATCGCCTCAGATTCACTTCTCCACATACCCTGCCTTCCAGAAAGTGGTCGCTTTTCTGATGAGAGAGTTGTTGCTCTTCTTTTCTTCGCTCTCCTGTTGAGTTTGTAGGTGTTCAGAATGGTTTGATCCCTATCCAGCTGAATTCCTGAGACCAGATGAAATCCAGGTCTCCTACTCCTCCGCCATCTTGCTCCGCCCCTGGGAATGTTTTCTAATGTTCTTTTAATTTTTTTTTTAAGTTTGAATCATTTCAAAGTAAAAAATTAACCAAAAATGAGAGAATGGACAAAGACTAATTGGAGAAGAATAGTTGATAAGACAATGTACAATTTAATATAATAAAGTAGATAAAAACAAAGACAATTATATAACCAGATGCCAAAAAATAATTTAAATAATATCCCCAATACATAAAATAACTTTGTACCATAGAAAAGAAAATGAATTCTAAAACATTGTACTCTAATAGCCACTAGAGGTGATGTTTGTCATTTTGAAACATTTTAATATTGCTATAGTCCATGAGTACTTCAAAATAATGAATAATCAATCAATATTATATTCTTAAATTATGTATTAAATGCACAAAGATAGATCAGAGATTTGATAATACCAGAAACTCAGCAGTGGGTAAAACTGATTGAATGTACTTTGTGCATGAACAAAAGAGTTTTTGATTTATTGACACTCTACAGATTAATCTCAGACCACATGAAGCAATGAAGCAGAGTAGCAAATTTAATTTGTGGGAATTTGAAAGAACAACCTGGGAAGTTAAAAAATTGATCATTCTTTAAAATATTTTTCCAATAGGGCATCAGAATAAAATAAGAAAATGTGACTCATAATTTTCTTTTCTTTTTTTTTTTAAAGATTTTATTTATTTATTTGACAGAGAGAGACACAGTGCGAGAGGGAACACAAGCAGGGGGGAGTGGGAGAGGGAGAAGCAGGCTCCCAGCTGAGCAGGGAGCCCGATGCAGGGCTCGATCCCAGGACCCTGAGATCCTGACCCGAGCCGAAGGCAGATGCTTAACGACTGAGCCACCCAGGCGCCCCGTGACTCACAATTTTCTAATGCTTAAGCAACAATGCCTTAAAAAAAATATTTTTATAAAAACATATTCCATGATGTAGATTGAAATTTCATAAACACATTTTTGTGCCCATATAAGTAAGGAAAAAAGTTAAGATTAATATTTTTAGTGAGGTGAATTTTTATAATTTGTACTATTTCATGAACATCCATACTGAAAGAAATGATTTATCTTAACATAGATCCCTATTTTATGGTCTTTTTGCGGCCATGTATTCTTTGAAACAGATGATGAAGGTACAACAAATACAAAAGGAAAGTCGTTTTTGTGCCTCAGTATTAACACTCCAAATGACTTTTTCCTATGAGTAAGTAAAGCCTTAAAACCTGTTTTATATAATGTGTTTTCTATTTGCTCTGCAGAGATGCCTTACTCCCCATTATATCCCCTTCTATTAAGGTGTTCTAGTCAAGATGTTCCTCTATAGCAGCTGGAAAATTATAAAGCCCGTATTTTATAATGAGGTTCAATACTAATAAATACCATTCATTTTCTCCTTCATATAATACAAAAAATTGACCATAATAAGGACATTTCCATGAACTAAAGCATAATAGAGAATCATCAATTAACTAGAATTACTTTCTCATTTTTCTTCCATATTCGGATTTTGAGGTAAGAATTCTATCACAAGACCAACAACCAAGTGCATTTCTAAGTTTTGTCCCATAATTTGAATAGATACATCCAACACCCCATTCATTTACATACAATACAATCCAGAGTTCACTGATATTCAGAAGGATGACCCTGAGACTGGACAGGTCCTTCAATCATCAACAAAAGAGTTAATTAAGAGAAATACACTGCATTTTTTACAAATATAATCCAATTTCTTGACTAAGAAGTATATTTAAAGTTTTGTGACAATGTTAACCAGAACACCCACTTATTAAGTAGTCTAGTTGATTAATGCTTTATTACTAAATGTAACAATAGTAGGGCACTCGACATTCAAGTCGATGACTCAAACCAATGACTAAATTTGTAATTCCTAAAAAGCTAGGGTCTCTAACATTAACAACAGCAGACAAAAATATTCAAAGAAACTCACAAAATGCACCAAAAGAAGTATTAATTGTTAAAAGCCTTGGAGTATAGAAAAAAATACCAAATATTAACTAGTATGTAGAAGCCAGTAAAAGAAAGTGATTTGGATTATAAATAAGATATTTGAATTTAAATTCAAGTACTATAATTTCTACACCTTGCATGCTGTGAATTGTGCAAGACTGTTGAATCACAGATCTGTACCTCTGAAGCAAATAATACATTATATGTTAAAAAAAAGAAGAAGAAGAAGAAGATAGCAGGAGGGGAAGAATGAAGGGGGTGAAAATTGGAGGGGGAGATGAACCATGAGAGACTATGGATTCTGAAAAACAAACAGGGTTCTAGAGAGGAGGGGGGTGGGAGGATGGGTTAGCCTGGTGATGGGTATTAAAGAGGGCACGTTCTGCATGGAGCACTGGGTGTTAAACACAAACAATGAATCATGGAACACTACATCAAAAACTAATGATGTAATGTATGGTGATTAACATAACATAATAAAAAAAGAAAGAAAGAAAAAGAAAAATATCCAAATAGAAAAATTTAGGTTCCTCTCTAACAAAATAAAACCCTTATTTCTTGATAGCTATGATATTCATGTTCACCTTTCTAATTCTGTTGGTGTAGTTATGTTATTAACATTAATTTCAAAAGCATTTAATGAATGGCACAGTTGACAAAGCAGAAAGATATGTTGTTTTTCTTTCTTTTTTTTTTTAAGATTTTTTATTTATTTGACAGAGAGAGACACAGGGAGAAAGGGAACACAAGCAGGAGGAGTGGGAGAGGGAGAAGCAGGCTTCCCATGGAGCAGGGAGCCCGATGCAGGCCCAATCCCAGGACCCTGGGATCATGACCTGAGCCACCCAGGTGCCCCGATATGTTGTTTTACAATCCCTTGGAATTTTTATTTAGATGAGGCTTCTGCATTAATAAAAGAAAGAAATGATACAGATTAAGTATCTGATAATAATATGCTTTCTAGGGCACCTGGGTGGCTCAGTCGTTGAGCGTCTGCCTTTGGCTCAGGTCATGATCCAGGATCCTGGGATCGAGCCCCGCATCAGGCTCCCTGCTCTGCGGGAAGTCTGTTCTCCCTCTCCCACTCCCCCTGCTTGTGTTCCCTCTCTTGCTGTGTCAAAAAAAATAAATAAAATCCTAAAAAAATAAAAATAATAATATGCTTTCTAAGGCAATTCTTTTGGAATGAGTATCATAGAAGAATACTTTTTTTGTGATTTTTAAAGTATTTACTAAGGATATACTTTCCAGTATGTATTACTTAAACATATATTAATACATATAAACATGTATTACTACAACAAAATAATCACATCCAAATATGTCTTGGAAAATTGCACATTTAAGGCTCTGAGAAGTCCTGAGATAAGGAAACAGTCCTATTGGAAGAATATTTAGGTGTATGCTAGCTCTCTTTTTTTAAAATATCATTTAAAAGATTCAAAGCAACTAATCTTGGAAGGATGTATGGTGTGTAAAGAACCATGAAGCTCACATAATTCAGTCTACTATTAAGACTGCATTAAGTGGAATAACATGTGTGGAATGACCAAAATGAAGATTGGACTTGTCAGTTCTTAATATTTTTTCCAGTTCATAAAATTTTCAAGAAAAATGACTTTACTGAAGGAATTGTCATACTTCTAGCTCTGCACCATAAAGAAGCATGTAAGATGTTTCCCATTCTAATTAATAAGGAGATAAGAGGAAAAATTATGCAGTATTTTAAAGAAGGAAAGGAATTCAGAAGATATAAAGGTAAGATGACTCCATGAGGCTGAGTTCAAATTATTAAGATGGATACAAAACAATCATGTATTTCCAGCCAAGACGTAATAACAGAAACTGGATTTACCTAACTGAAAAAAAAAAAAACACATTAAAAAAAGACAAAACACATGAAACAATGTCTTGAGATTAAATTAGACACCAGGCAATAAAGGTCAGTGCTCCCTGACAGATGGGAAATAAATGAGGTAAGCCTTAATGTTGCTCCAGATTACTGCCTGGGTAAAGTTTCCAAGCAACAGTGCAGGAAGGGAAATCCAAAGCAGAGTTAGGTGATCTTCTTAAGTTGAATAGACTGACATGGCAGTCCAGGAAGGCCAAAGCGTCCAGGAAGGCCAAAGCACCCAGAATTCATAGATAATAAAACACAGCACAGAGACAATTTTAGATATAAACAAGATTCCCATTTGAGTATTCAGCTGAGTACTGATCAATGCACACTTTTAAGGAACCTGTGCAAAACTGGGTAAAAAAACTACCCCAACAGATTAGAAGAAATAATCACCAAGGAATAGTGTTCAGGAATAGTAACTGTTTACATTAGCCAGAGTGAAAAAAAAATCTCATAATTCAGGAGGCAATGGGAAGAGTACTTAGAAAAGTTTTGCCTAGGGCACCTGGGTTAAGCGTCTGCCTTCGGCTCAGGTCATGATCCCAGGGTCCTGGGATCGAGCCCCATGTCGGGCTCCTGGCTCAGCGGGGAGCCTGCTTCTCCCTCTGCCCCTCCCCCTGCTCATGCTCTCTCTCTCAAATGAATAAATAAAAAAATTTAAAAAAAAAAAAGGAAAAGTTTTGCCTGATTTGGGGCAATAATTAGCTCGAGGCTGAGACCTGCTCATGAACTGCCTAATTTGTAGTTAAAGAAAGGAACTAAAAGAGAAAATTATTTCCAAGTAAGTTAACCACATCTTGAAATAACATTCAAAAATACTTGAAGAAATACAAATTATCCAGCACCAACAAGGCAAAGTCCCATAGTTGGTATCCAGTTAAAAATTACAGGCCCTCAAAAAGAAAAATACTATCCAAAATTAGTTTTAAAAACTCAACCAATCAAATCATGCCAAAAATGACACATACAGTAGATCTGTTATATAAGGACATTAGTAAATTATTAAAAATGTATTTATTCCATATGCTTAAGAAGCTATAGGATATTTGAACATATTAAGAGGTGATATGGAAAATATAAAGGAGATCTATATTGTACTTCTACAGATGAAAACTATAATGTCTAATAATAAATATATACTTGATGGGATAAATGACAGATTACACACTGCAGAAAATATAGCTGAAGGCATAGTAATGGAAACCATCCAAAATGAAACACAGAAAGAAAATTTACTGAAAAACATTGAGCAGAGCATCAGTGAGCTGTGGAACAACTTCAAGCTTCCTGATATGTTTATAATTAAAGTATTAGAAGGAAAGGAGAAGGGAATAGGGACACCAAAAGTATTTGAATTAATGGCCAAATTTTTTTTAACTTGATGAAAATTAGAAATTTGCAAATGGAAAAAGCTGAACAAACCTCAACCACAAAAAAATGAAGGAACCTACTCCAAGGCCAATTACAATCAATCACTTAAAATATCAATAGGGAGAAAGTTATGCAAGGAACCAGAGGCAAAAAGGCACAGAAAATACAAAGGAACAAAGATAGCAGATTTCTTGTCATAAACAAGCAAGTTCAAATAGTGGAGTAATATCTTTAAAGTATAAAAGAAATAATTCTGTCAACCTAGAATTCTTTATCCAGGGAAAATATCTTTAAAAAATAGAAGGTGAAATAAAGAATCTTTTACATCTAATGAAGTTCAAAATTATTAATAGACTTGAATATAATAAATGTCAAAAGAAAGTCTTCAGAATGCAGGCAAATAATACCAGAAGAAAATGTAGACCTGCAAAAGGAATGAAGAGACTGGAAATAGTAAGTAACCATGTGGATAAATACATTTATTTTATCAAAATCCTTTGAAGGATAATCAACTGTTTAAAATAAAAATAAAAATGTATGTGAGGTTTATAACATATAGTGAAATAAAATATATAGCATTAGCACAAAGTCCAGAAGGGGAGATATATAGTTTACTATTATAAGATTCTTATACTATACATGAAGTATGTATAATATCACTTAAAGGTAAGCAGTAATATCAAAGATACTATAAAACATAAACCAATGATTAAATTACCAAAAAAGAGCTATAGCGGGGCGCCTGGGTGGCTCAGTCATTAAGCATCTGCCTTCGGCTCAGGTCATGATCCCAGGGTCCTAGGATCGAGCCCCGCATCAGGCTCCCTGCTCAGAGGGGAGCCTGCTTCTCCCTCTCCCACTGCCCCTGCTTGTGTTCCCTCTCTCGCTGTGTCTCTCTCTGTCAAATAAATAAAATCTTTAAAACAAACAAACAAAAAAGAGCTATAGCTAATAAATCAACACATAAAATTACATGAAATAATAAAATACTATCTAATTAATCTCCCCAAAAAGCAGGAAAAGTGGGAGGAGAACAAAGAAAATATGGGACAAAGGGGGGAAAAAGCATGATGGTAGAATGAAACTCAAATATATCAATAAACAATTTAATATAACTGTTTAAACACCCCAATTAAAAGACAGAGATTGTAAGATTGTATGAATAAATAATACCTAATTGTATGCTGCCTATAAGAAACCCACTTTAAATGTAACAACCAATAGTTTTATAATTAAAAAAACAAAAAAACAGAGAAAGTACCATGTAAGAAAGCTGTAGTGGCTATATTAAATCAGACAAAATAGGTTTTAGAACAAAGAATTGTACCTGGGATAAAGAGGGTCATTTCATAATGATAAAGAGCTCAATTCATCAAGAAGACATAATAACCCTGAATGTTTATGTGTCTAATAAAAGAACTTCAAAATACACAAAGCAGCCACTGATAGAACTAGAAAAAAATAGATAAATCCACAATTATAATTGAAGATTTCAACACCTCTCAGTAATTGATAGGGCAAGTAGACAGAAAATCAGTAAGAATATAAAAGTTAGCCTAGACTGCCATGGCAGAAATCATTGCTGTACTTTTCTTAAGCTGTGTAGTTGAAATTTAAGAATGCTATAAAGAGGGTATAATAAAAAGAAAATTATTTTATGGGTTAGTTCAATAGGGGAGAGCTAGTAATTTTTTTTTCTTAGAAATTTATAACACCATATGATTTCACTCATATGTGGAATTTAAGAAACAAAACAAATGAACATAAGGAGGAAAAGAGAGAGAGGCAAGCAAGAAACAGACTCTTAACAAATGGATGGTTACTGGAGGGGAGGAGGTTGGGGGATGGGCTAGATCAGTGAAGGGCATTAAGGAGGGCACTTGTGATGAGCACTGGCTGTTGTATGTAAGTGATGAATCACTAAATTCTACACCAGAAACCAATATTACACTGCATGTTAACTAACTGGAACTTAAATAAAAATTTGGAAAGAAAAAAAATGTGTAACAACAAACCATAACTTTGTGTTACATATACTCATATTATCTGTTTTAGTTTTTCCTGATTTATATAAAATTATTTAACCTGTGCTGTTTTGAAGAATTCAGTAATACCTAGTGATAAAAAGTTTCCATAAAGTGGTTCTTATATACCTGCATTAAATAAAATGAAATATAATATGAGCATTGTATATTTTATAGTGAGAAAAGTACCAAGTATGCTATCTAGTACCTATAGTCTAAGAAAAATTTTTTAATTTAAAAGAGCTTAAATACTGATTGCACCCAGATAAAATTTCTCTTAATCATTAATAATATGTTTAGAATAGAAATCCTGACTTTAATCAGAGCTTTGTTGATTAAAAAGATAATAAAATACAATTAGAAAAAAAATCCTTTTAGGGCAGTCATTGTTAATTCTTTATAATAAGAGTTTGACTTTAGTCCTAGCAATTTCTAGATGAAAAACTCTTAGCACAAGCTTTCAGCATTAATGTATTAATGTCTGATAAGCAGTTAATTCTTCCATTAGACCATGCTTCCTTCATGATGGCAAGACTCATAAGGAAGGTGTGAAATTACTTTATCACACTTATTTCATAGAAGTTCTTTTACACAGACAACACGTTTTCTTTTTCTTTTTTTTTTTTTTAAAGATTTTATTTATTTATTTGACAGAGAAAGACACAGCGAGAGAGGGAACACAAACGGGGAGTGGGAGAGGGAGAAGCAGACTCCCTGCCGAGCAAGGAGCCCAATGCGGGACTCGATCCCGGGACTCCAGGATCATGACCTGAGCCGAAGGCAGTCGCCCAACCAACTGAGCCACCCAGGCGCCCGACAACACGTTTTCAAGGTATCACATGTAAGCAAATTCTAGTTTTAAAATAAAGCAATGAAGGGGCGCCTGGGTGACTCAGTTGGTTAAGCGTCTGCCTTTAGCTCAGGTCATGATCCCAGGGTCCTAGGATGGAGCCCCGCATCAGGCTCCCTGCTCAGTGGGGAGCCTGCTTCTCCCTCTCCCACTCCCTCTGCTTGTATGCTCTCTCTCTCTCTCAAATAAATAAAATCTTTTTTAAAAAAATAAAGCAATGAAGTAGATATATTTGTCTTTCATACCTCATGACTATTTTTGACACAAGATCCTATGTGTACATAATTTTTCTGAAGTCACTTTGGGGCACTGACCTTATTACTCTTACACTTTTCTCAACTTCCACACTAAATAGTTTTTAAGATATGAAGAAAAAGCCTTTATTCAGCAATTTACTTAAATTAATTTAAGTCCTCAAACTTAATTTGAACTTGAATCTTCAGGAGTCTGAAAGCTGTCAACTTTTCCTAAGAATACCAGTTAGGGAGGTGAAAATGCACATGTAGTTGAAGATCTATATGGAAGAACTGATTCAGTGTCCTTAGTTTAGGACACTGGTTATAAGTTCTTTATACCAACATTTTCTATGCTCTAAAAAAGAAATACTAAGGCAATTACAAAATAAAATAAAATATAAAATTAATTTCTATTAAAGTAAAATATTGTGTGAATGCAAATTAACTGTAACATCATAGAATGAGATGCATATTGAAAGATGTTACATACAGTAAGTTGATGATTTATGTAAATGAGGTATTAACTTTCAGTTTTAAAGCTAGCATAAACCATAAAGACTATCTGGAAAAATTCCAGTTGGCCTAAAAAGTTGGGAGACACCTCTGCTCCAAATCATGTCAGTGGTAGAGAAAATATACTAAAAGAGCTAACTAGGGGTGCCTGAGTGGCTCAGTCAGTTAAGCGTCTGCCTTCGGTTCAGGTCATGATCCCGGGGTCCTGGGATGGAGCCCTACATTGGGCTCCCTGCTCAGCGGGGAATCTGCTGCTCCCTCTCCCTCTGCTGCTCCCGCTGCTTGTGCTCACTCTTGCTCTCTCTCAAATAAATAAATTTTTAAAATCTTTTAAAAAAAGAGCTAACTAAAAGTTATTATTGGGGTGTATTAAAGATGACTATCTCAAAAGATTACAAGCTGAGCAAGTGCAAAACCTTGATTGGACAATAGTTGTAGAGTAGCTATACTCCAATCAGGGAGCAGGGAGTGGAGGCCAGGGAATCAAATTTTATAGAGTGATTCAAACTCAAAATGCTACAAAGCAGAAAGTTAGGCTTATTATTAGAAACCAAGGTTAAAGTTTTCCCTTGAGATTGAATATTTAAGCAACAGTTACCAAACCACTATAAGAAATACAGTCTAGGGGCGCCTGGGTGGCTCAGTCGTTAAGCATCTGCCTTGGGCTCAGGTCATGATCCCAGGGTCCTGGGATCGAGCCCCACATCGGGCTCCCTGCTCAGCGGGAAGCCTGCTTCTCCCTTTCCCACTCCCCCTACTTGTGTTCCCTCTCTCGCTGTGTCTCTCTTTGTCAAATAAATAAACAAAATCTTTAAAAAAAAAAAGAAATACAGTCTATAATGGAGATAGAAAACTCTGGTTTGGACTGAGGGGTAGGTCAGGGACTATTATGATGAAAGAAACCATAAAATTGTTAAAATACTGGACAGGTAGCATTAGGAAGAGAAAAGCAGTAATTACTAGTAGAATATAAACATACAAGTAAAATAACTCTCATTCAAATTGCAAATGCAAAACAAAACTCCTAAACATGAAAATATTTAACGCTGAGAAAAACAGCTGCCAAAATGTGCTAGTCAATTATGAATTTATTCCATATGTATAATTAGATAAAAACTGTTGACAGTGATTTAAAAATAAATATATTTATGTTCCTCAAAGATACTATATGACATCATAACACTATTTTAAAAGTATACCTACAGAACATGAAAAGATGTTTGGCATCAATAGCCCTGAGGAATATGCAAATTAAAAACACTATTAGATATCACTGCACATCTATTATAATGAATAAAATAAAAAGTATTGACAAAATGCATATTACTGGCAATACATACATACATACTACACTCTCACAAATTGTTGGTAGTGATGCAAAATATTATAGCCTCTCTGGAAACTGTTTTGGCAGTTTTTTATAAAATTAAACATATACTACCATATGACCTAGCAATCCCACTCTTGGGTATATACCCTAGAGGAAGAAAACTTGTGTTTATTAAAAAAAAAAAAAAACCTGTACGCAAATATTTACAGAAACTCTATTAAAATCTCCAAAACTGTAAACAACCCTAATGTCCTTCAACAAGTGTATATATCTAAAATTGGGTGGCTCAGTCTGTAGCATCGGACTCTTGGTTTTGGCTCAGGTCGTGATCTAAGCGTAATGAGATTGAGCCCTGCCTCAGGCTCTGTGCTCAGTGGGAGTCTGCTTGGAACACTCTCTCCTCCCCTAAAATAAATAAATCTTAAAAAAAAAAAACTATACCACAACCACACTGCATTATTCTACATATACCAACCTGCATTTGTGAAGATAAAACTTTATAAGGTAGGGCAAAGAGCAATTGCTGGGATCTATAAACATGAATTCCCAGGGCTCAAACAGGTAGAAATTATTTAGATTCCATTGATACAACATG
Organism: Neomonachus schauinslandi; assembly: GCF_002201575.2. Classification (NCBI taxonomy): domain Eukaryota; kingdom Metazoa; phylum Chordata; class Mammalia; order Carnivora; family Phocidae; genus Neomonachus; species Neomonachus schauinslandi. The sequence continues at coordinate 92,056,199 of NC_058410.1, read as the reverse complement.
ATCAAAAAGATAAAGGTATAGTGATAGAGAATAGCTTACTTGTTACTAGGGGTTGAAGATTTGGGGAGAATATGTATGCAAAAGGATATCATGGGGGTGGATTGTGATGAAAATGTCTGTATCCTGATTGTAATAGTAATTACAATGTAAGGGTAAGAGTCAAGAATTATGCACATGAGAATAATCAGTTTTACTGTATTGATAACTTAAAAATTAATACACTCATAGTATATAGATAATATATGCATATTACCTAGAAATTCTGCTTTCATCTGCAAAGGAATAACTAGTATAGGTCTTTATTCCCAGCTAAAAGCAATTAGAAACTGGACAAAATATGTAAAACAACTACTGTCAGACATTGAACCAGAGGGAGTGAAGGACTTTGGTACATAAGGAAGGGAAACAAATAAGAGGAGTCCTACAATCTCCTAGATAGACTTCACATAAAATTAGACACTGTGAGAGAAAAGATTAGTGACCTTGACATAGCAATAGATAATATCCAAATTGAATACAGGGGGAAAAAATACTGCCAATGAGGAAGGAGGAGGAGAATAAAAAGGATGAGGAAGATGGAAAGGAGAGGGCAGAGAAGGAGGAGAGGGAGGTGGATGAAATGAAGGAGAATAAGAAAAAGGAAAACAAGGCAAAGGCAGAGGAAGAGAAGGAAGGAAGTTCAGGAACGAGGGACACAATATTAAATAGTCTAGCATATTATATATGTAACTGAAACTCCATGAGAAAAAAGAGAAAGAAGAGAGTGGGAAAATATTTAAATAAATATCGGGGAGAATTTTCAAATTTGATAAACATTATAAAATTATGCATTCAAGAAACTCAATAAAACCTCAGCAGAATACACTAAAACATATCAGGGCACATCATTATCAACTTTCTGAAAACCAGTAGTAGAAAGAGAATTTTAAAAGCTACTAAAGAACAAAGACACAAGACACATAGGAGAGCACAGTATTACTAGACTTTTGGCATTGCAAGCCAAAAGACATTGGAATGAAGTTTTTAAAGATTTTTATTTATTTGAGAGAGAGAGTATGCTGGGGGAGGGGAGAGGGCAGAGAGAGAGGGAGAAGCACACTGAGCCCTATGACTCGGGGCTTCACCCCAGGACCCTGAGATCATGACCTGAACCGAAGGCAGTCACTTAACTGACTGAGCCAACCAGGTGCCCCTGGAATGAAGTTTTTAAATTGATGTAATGTATGGTGATTAACATAACATAATAAAAAAAATTATAAAAATGAAAAAAAAATTGCTGAAAGTCAAGGGAGAATTTCATTCACAGCAAAAGAAGAAAAAAAAACTTTCAAAAGTAAAAGTGAAATTAAAAAGAATTGTTAAGTTTCTCAGGTGGAAGAAATGATGCAAGTTGAAATCATGGAACTACAAAAAGTAATAAAGAGCACCAGAAATGGCAAATATGTGGGTAAATACAATAGATATTTTTTTCTCATGTGTAAATTATTTTAAAAAACAACTGACTGCTTAGGGTGCCTGGGTGGCTCAGTTGGTTGAGCGACTGCCTTCGGCTCAGGTCATGATCCTGGAGTCCCTGGATCGAGTCCCGCATCGGGCTCCCTGCTCGGCAGGGAGTCTGCTTCTCCCTCTCCCACTCCCCCTGCTTGTGTTCCCTCTCTCGCTGTGTCTTTCTCTGTCAAATAAATAAATAAAATCTTTAAAAAAAAAAAAAGAATATACAACGGGGAAAGGATAGTATCTGTAAAGTAAAATAGTGACAATGAAGAGCAGTATCTGTAAGATGGTGGAGTAGGAGGTCTCTATCCCACAACTCCCCACAAAAATGAATCTTTGGCAGCTATCCATGGGGAAAAAGTGCCTTTGGGGGCTTTGGGATCCAAGAAGGAGGCTACAAAACCCTGGTGGAACCCAAGACTGAGCAGGGCTGCTTTGGCAAGCAGGCTCATGTACGACTGGCAGGTCTGCCAACCATGGTACTGGTTGTGGGCTGGAAGCAGCTCTGTCCGTTTGTGAATTTGGCTCCAGCCCTGCTTGTTCACATTCTATTACCAGCCTCTTCTGCCAAGGGACCAAGAGGTGCTACACTCATCAGTAACTCTAGTAACTGACCTGCCAACCTCAGACCCAACTGTGGCCCCTACTGCAGTCCCTTGACTATATTCCAGCCCTGCTTTATTGAGGTCCTATGGCAATCCTGCCTGCTCACCCAGAGACCTGCCCAGGGACCCCCAGATGCACCTCCAGTAATAATCCTGCAGAATTGGGACCTGACTGTAGTTCCTGAAACAGTCCTGTGGGCTGCATTCAGCCCCCCTTTACCTTCATTTGGAGGCAGTCCTGCTGCCCAAGGATCTGCCCAAGGACCCAGCAAAAACTATATTCGTAGGTCAATATCCCAGACGAACATAGATACAAAAGTCCTCAACAAAATACTAGCAAACCAAATTCAAAAGTATAATAAAATGATTACACACCGTGATCAAGATTTATTCCTGAGATACAAGCATGGTTCAACATATGCAAATTAATAAATGTGATATAGCACATGAACAGAATGAAGAATAAAAATCATATGACTATCTCAATATATGTAGAAAAGGCATTTGACAAAAATCAATATGCTATTATGATAAAAATGCTCAAAAAATTTAGTACAGAAGGAATTTTTCTCTACAGAATAAAGACCATATATGACAAGCCCACAGCTAAAATAATAGTCAACAATGAAAATGTAAGTTTTCCCTCTAAGATCAGCAATAAGAAGGATGCCCATTGTCACCACTTTTATTCAACATAGTACTGAAAGTCCTAGTGAGACCAATTATGCAAGAAAAAGAAACAAAAGGCATCCAAATTAGAAAAGGAGGAAGTTAAATTGTCTCTGTTTGTAGAGGACATGATCCTACATATAGAACACATTAAAGAGTCCACCAGGGTCCTAGACTGTTAGGACTAATACATGAATTCAATAAACTTGCAGGACAGAAAAATAAATACAGAACAAGCATTATATAATAACAACAAATTATCTGAAACAAAAATTAACAAAAAAATCACATTTTACAATAGCATCAAATATATATATAAATACATATATCATATAAATATATAATATATAAACATATATATAACATATCAGATGTTATATATAATATATAAATATATATTATATGAATATATATAAATATTAAAATATATATATTTATATAATATATATTTAAGAATAAATTTAACAAAGGAAGTGTAAGATTTATACCTGAAAACTAGAAAACATTGATGAAAGAAATTGAAAAAGATGGGGCACCTGGGGTCCTGGGTGGCTCAGTAGGTTAAGAGGCTGGCTCTCGGTTTTGGCTCAAGTCAAGATCTCAGGGTCCTGGGATCAAGCCCCACGTCAGGCTCCACACTCAGTGGAGAGTCTGCTTGAGAATCTCACTCCCTTTCCCTCTATCCCTCCCCCTGCTTGCACTATCTCTCTCTAAAATAAATAAGTAAATCCAGGGACACCTGGGTGGCTCAGTTGGCTCAGGTCATGATCCCAGGGTCCTGGGATTGAGCCCCAAGTCCCTCTCCTTGCTCAGTAGGGAGCCTGCTTCTCCCTTTCCCTCTGCCTACCACTCCCCCTGCTTGTTCTCTCTCTGTCAAATAAATAAATTAAATCTTAAAAAATAAATTAAATAAAGAAATAAATCTTTAAAAAAAAGAAATTGAAAAAAACATAAATAAATGGAAAGACATCCCTTGTTCATAGCTTGGAAGAGTCAATAGTGTTAAATATCCATACTACCCAAAGGGACCTATAGATTCAATGCAATCCTTATCAAAATTCCAATGGACTTTATCACAGAAATAGAAAAAATAATCCTAAAATTTATGTGGAAATACAAAAGACCTTAAATAGCCAAAGCAATCTTGAGCAATAACAAAGCTGGAGATATCGCTTTTCCTGATTTCAAAATATAAAGCTACAGTAATTAAAACAATATGGTACTGGTATAAAGACAGACATTTAGATCAATGGAACAGAATAAAGAGCCAGAAATAAATCCACACATTTATGGTCAACTGATCTTCAACAAGCATACCAAAAATACACAATGAAAAAAGGATAATCTCTTTAATAAATGGTGTTGGCAAAACTACCTATCTACATGCATAAGTATAAAATTGGACCTTTAACTTACATCATATACAAAAATCAACTAAAAATGGATTAAAGACTTAAATGTAAGATCTGAAATTGTAATACCACTAGAAAAAAACTTAGGGAAACATCTTCTTAACACCAGCCTGAACAATTAAGCCGTTGGACATGACCTCAAAAGTATAAGCAACAGAAGAAAAGATAGTTAAGTGGGACTACATCAAACTAACACGCTTCTGCACAGCAAAAGAAACAACCAGCAAAGTGAAGACACAACCTATGGCATAGGAGAAATTATTTATAAAGTATGCATCAAATAAAAATCAATATCTAAAATATATAAGGAACTTGTATAACTCAATAGCAAGAACAACCTGATTAGAAAATGAGCAAAATAGACATTTCTTGAAAGAAGACATACATATGGCAAACAGATATATGAAAAGGTGCTCAACAATACTAATTATCAGGGAAATTCAAATCAAAATCACAATGAGATATCTCCCATACTTAGTAGGATGGCTATTATCAAAAAGATAAAATATAACAAGTGTTGGTCAAGATGTGAAGAAAAGAGAAAGCTTGTGCTTTGTTGGTGGGAATGCAAATTGCTAATGCCATTTTGGGAAATAGTATGGAGGTTCCTCAAATAAATTAAGAAGTAGAGCTGCTGTATGATTCAACAACCCCACTTCTAGGTATATATCCAAAGGAAATGAAATTAGGATCTCAAAGAGGTATCTGCACTCTCATGTTCAGTGCAGTGTTAATCACATGAGCCAAGATATGGAAATAATCTAAATGTCCATCTATGGATAAAGGGGTAAAGATGTGGTGTATATGTATAGGATGGAATATTATTTACCTTTAAAAATATTATTTAGCTTTAAAAAAGAAAAGAAAGAAATACAGACATTTGTGACAACATGGATTGTGACAATATGGAAGACAATTAGGTTAAATAAGCCAGAGGCAGAAAGACAAATACTACATTGTCAGACAAGACAAATACTGCGCTTATATGTGGAATCTAAAAAAGTCCAATTCATAGAAATGGAAAGTAGAGTGGTGGTTACAAGGGGCTAGTGGGAGTGGTGAATGGGGAGATGTTAGTCAAAGGGTATAAAGTTTCAGTTATGCAGAGTGAGTTAGTTCTGAAGATCTAATGTACAGTATGGTAACGATCGTTAATAATACTGGATTGTGTATCTGATATTTGATAAGACAGTAAATCTTAAGTATTCTCACCACATACATGCAGAAAAAAGATAATTATGTGAGATGATAGATATGTTAATTAGACTGATTATGGTAATCATTTAACAATGTACACATATATCAAAATATAAACTTATCCAACTTAAATATATACAACTTTTATTTTTTATTATACCTCAGTAAAGCTAGAAATAAATAATGACAATGAATTGTGGAGCTTGTAACATGCATCGATGTATAAGGAATGATATAATAGCACAACGGAAAACATTAAAGAATATCGTAATGTCAAGAGTTGATGGAGATGTAGGATGAAATAAAAACTCTAATACATTTCTTGTAAAAATGTAAATTGGCACATTTTGGAAAATATTTGGTAATGCCTGGTAAAGTGGAAACTACACTTAACTGATGACCCAGCAATTATACTCTGAAAAGGTGGAGGAACATTTGTCTACTGAAGGAACTCACCCAAATGCCCCCCCAAAAATATCTATAAGAAAGTTTATTGCAGTGGAGATATAATGGTGAAGACACACACATACACGCGAAAGAGAGAAAAATAACAAAATTACTCTGAACAGGGAAATGGACAAGCTTAGATGAAATGCCTGCTTGAATTCACATAATTAGTAAGGAATCCAAGAACAGGATCCTGGTGGGATTGGCCCTGGACTCCTTGTGGTACACCAGAGAAACTATGTCTAGTAAAATACACTTTCACAAAGAACTGAATTGCAGGATACAAGGACCATGCCAAAGGATTCCTAAGCAAAAAGAGAACTAATAAGAACAAACTATGTAGCTAAAACTCTGTCTCAGATATAGTAAGATTAAATAGAGTACAATGTCTCTTTTTTGTCTTTTTCTATTCTGTGCTGACAATTCATTAATTCAATATGTATTGAAGTCCTTGAACTCATGCAAATGCCGTATCTGTTCCATTTGTCTAGTAAAGAATCCATCAAACTATTTGTTGGTTCGCAACCTTGGAAGCTCCCTGGGTAAAATCTGAAACTGGCCCCTGCACACCGAGGGCAAGGAGAGACTGAAGAAAGAAGGAGGCCACTCCAGGCTGGGAGGTGGCAGGTTTAATAAGCAAAGGAACTTACTTACAAGGCTTGAATTGAGTAGCTGCAAGACAAGTAGGTCTCCAAGTTGGCCTGCCAGAATCTTATAAGATATATAGAGGCCTTAATGGGGTTCTTCACTCACACAAAGCATCCAGATGGTCTCACCAACACATTGCTTTCTCAAGTCTGCATCCTTCAAAATGGGTCCCACTGTAGGAACAGTGGGCGGAGTGTACATTCCAAGGACAGGGGAGGGTGTAAGGAACTTCAGATTACCCAGGCCCAGCTCTGAAGTCAACCAGTGGTCATGTCTTCTCCATGACCTCCTCCAACACGATCTTTAGAGTGGTACTTTCAGACATCATGCCAGGTGGGTCAGGTGTAATGACCAGTGAGTAGCTGAGATATTTGGTCTGGGGAAGCTGTTATCTTTTCTTAGATTATGCTTCAGAAGGCACATTCAGAAGCTAAAATTTGTATCTTATTTATCTGCAAAGTAAGCAGTTTGTGTGGGAAATCTTCTGTTGGCTTGCATTTTTTTCTGTGGAAAAGAAGGACCCAACAGCAGGACTCTGGTCCAATTGGTGTAATCCATATTCTTCTGACACGGCCTTGGTCACAGCATCTATCTATACATATTAATTCATTTTGTGAACACTCTGTTTAGGAACACCTACTCAAAAATTACTCATCTGATGGGTGCCTGGGTGGCTCAGTAGTTAAGCGTCTGCCTTTGGCTCAGGTCATGATCCCAGCGTCCTGGGATAGAGCCCCACATTGGGCTCTCTGCTCGGCAGGAAGCCTGCTTCTCCCTCTCCCACTCCCCCTGCTTGTGTTCCTGTCCCGATATCCCTCTCTCTGTCAAATAAATAAATAAAATCTTTAAAAAAAATTACTCATCTGTTAATTTAAAAGTAATGACTGAATTCCTTACACTTCCCACTGTTTATCTGCTACCATATCTGCAGTCAAGACTGGATCAAAAGGTTTGCTACATCTTAATTTATTTTCCAGTGTAAACAGAAAAATTCCCTTTGTCCCTTTGACAATCTTTATATGCACAGCTATTTTAGAACTACCAAATTTGAGAAGGATTTTCCCTTTGTTTAATGTTTTACTTATAGGAGTTAACATCTTTATACATATCAGCGCCCAGTGTTATGATACTATTTTAATTTAGAAACAGATGACCATTATTTCACTGTAAGGCATTTTCCAGATTTATAGAGTCATAAACCTGAAGGCATTTTGGGGATGTTCACAATGGAAAGCAATAAGGAGCATCAGTATAATTATAACAAATAGAAATGTTATCTTGCCTGGCAATTGTTTTATGTTTCAGCAGTTCTCCTTTTCTTTTAGTGAATTCACTGAAAGGCAAGGTTATTATGGATATTCTGCATTTAGATGCTAAGTAGCCCTTGATGATTAGATGAATTCCAAAATCTTGAACTGCCTAATTCTCAATCAAAAGGTAAAATATTGATTTCTTCTTACTTAAGAGTGATTCTTAAAAATTCTATGATGTGTTATTAAGTTCAATTGATCAAAAATAATATTATAAAAGATAAGTAGTGATCCTCTTCACATTCAAATATTTTCTTCTCTTCCCTTCTTAAATAATTGATTTCTAAATTCAATAAGCAATCTCTCAACTGAATGCCAGTGATTACCAAGGGGTAAATTAGTATAAATGCATATCCCCCTATAGGAAAAAATATCTTATTGATGATGAATCAGTGACATCTCTTTTAAAAACAAGAGATTATTATTATTGCTATTATTATTATTATAAGCTAAAAACAAATACTTTTACTCTTACCAACATTTTCATATTTAAATCATAAGGACTTATATGAGCATACCAATATATCAATGCACACCAGTCCTTTTTTATTTGAAATACAGTTATTTTTCCATTATTCAGAAAACAGAAAAGTACTATGGATAATTTAATAGCAAGTCAATGAAATTCCTCTCTGTATTAAGATTGCATTTTGTAATAAGTTGTATAGCAGATTGTCATTTTTAGGTCTTTTGACTAAGCTAAAATGAAGGGATTATTTTATTCCCTAAGCACATACATGTTCACTAGATTCGGTAGATTAAAACAAAAACAAAAACAAAAAAGAGTGCTGTAAAGGCACCCTGGACAATTACACTCAAGTCCTTGTACATGGAAGTTTTACTGTGTACATTGCCAACAAAGAATTAATCTGGACCCAGGCTTCCTTCAGTCAGGATTTTCAAAAAGATTCCTTTTCAAAAAATATTTCTTAAACTCCTTTATGCGTAGCCTTCTGCTGATTTGGGGGAATACAGAAAAATACAGGTCTCAAATTGAATATAGCTTAGATAAGGAGCTAAGATATCTTTCCATCTAAAGTTCTTTCTACTGAAGTTCTGTCATCAGCATTCAAACATATTCACTCTCATATTATTAATGACAAATCCTTTCTTGAACCTAAATCTCCTTTTTTTATAGCCCTATCTTGCTCCTGACTTAACCAACCTTTGTGAGAAACTATTTACCCACTCTGTCTCCATCTCTATATTTGGGCTTTATTCCAATGTCCCATCCACATTATTAAATCAAATGAACAATCTTCACTTGCTTGGTCACTCAGAAGCTTTTACACACTCATTCTCTTTATTCATCTAAAAGGCAGCCCTTGGCTTCCTAATTTCATACCAAGGTCCTCTTGTTCTCCTTATCCACATTGTGCTCTTTACAATTGGCTAGATATTCTGACTTTCTCTTAATTGATCTCTTCAGACAAATTCATTTATTCCCATGGCCTCAGTGAATATTTTTATGCTAGTAACCCCCAACTCTTCAGCCCAGGTCTTTTTCCTGAGGTCCTGACCCATTTATCCAACTACCTACTAGAAACCTTCCCTTTTACATTTCCCAGTCACCTCACACTTGACATATCTAAAATTGACCATATTTTTGACTGCCAGATCTACTCCTCTTTTAATGTTAATTTAGCTGATGGCCCCATCTACCTCATTGTTCAAAGACAGGTGATCCTTAACTCCTTACTTTCTTTTACCTCCTGTATATATTTAATCACCAAGTCCCATGGACTCTCACTAGTGAACATTTCTTGCATCTGCCTTCTTTTCTTGGATGCCACTGTGGGATACCCTAGTCCAAGCCATGCTCACCATTCCAAAAGCTTGCAACTGTTCTTCAATCTATTCTCCATATTTTACCATAGTCTACATATCAGGCTTAATGTCTTTTAATCCTTTGTCATTGTTTTTATGATAATGTTCAAAATCTGTAATGCATTTGGTAAGTGGATAGGAAAGGATTAGCAGCAGGCCTGTAATACATTCTCACTATGGAAAGTCTTGGAAATAGAAAGAAAGATGACCTGGTCAAATCCCCTTGTAAACCTGTTATTGACAGATCTGCTGTCAAGTATATCATTGGCATTTACTAGTGAGAAACTCACTATAGAATGCTTTTAGCAGGATGTACCAGGTTTGTATAGGATTGTTAATGGCAAACAAACATGAACTCGGGATTTATGGGGCATGGCTTCAGGAAAAATGTTACATAACCTATGTAATGACCAAAGTAATTCCTTTTTGTGTAAATGATGATCCTGTGCATCATTTAGATAGTTCAAGTTTAAAAAGAATATATTTTAATATGTCAAGAAGGACCTGTGGAGTTACATTGGTTTTACCAAACTTCTCTATTTTGCCTAGTTTTTGAGATTACTTACATCCTTAATATTACTAGTAAAGCTTGACACCATAAGATTTCTGATTCTTAAGAGTCTGATTTGACAGTATGATCCTTTGAGTTAATTTAATAAGTCTTCATGCAGGTTAGTTTATTTTAAGTCCTTGAGCCTCATCTTTTCTCCATCATAAACACTATAATCCAGGCTTACTGGACTTCTTGGACTCATTTTGATTCCTTTTTTTTTTTAAGATTTTATTTATTTATTTGTCAGAGAAAGAGAGAGATTGAGAGAGAGAGAGAGCACAAGCAGGGAGAGTGGCAGGCCGAGGGAGAAACAGGTTCCCCGCTGAGCAAGGAGCCCCATGCAGGATTCAATCTCAGGACCCCGGGATCATAACCTGAGCCGAAGGCAGATGCTCAACCAACTAAGCCACCCAGGCGTCCCTCATTTTGGTCCCTTAAGTGAACTCATGCTTCTGTCTCACTCTGAGTTTTTGAACCAGCTGTTTCCTTACCTGGAATGCTATTCTCTTCACTCATCTTTCTGCCTTCTTATTCTCTTTAGCAACCATAGTCACTTACTCTCTTTGTCTGTTAATCTCTAGTTTTCCTATACAATTTCCTACTGAAGACTTTCTGACCCTATCTGTATGTTACAATAACATCTTCTACTACTTCTTCAGTAACATTGACTACAACTATAAGACTTTGAGCTCTGTGAAGGAAAGAATATCATCTTTTCTAGACACCATTCTTAAGCATAGCTTAGCAAAGCTTGTTACATAACAGGTGCAGAAATACATGTTGAACAAAGTTGACTAATTTGGAACGTATCAAAATTGTTAGCCTAAAATATCTCATAAGCAGTTGAGATTTCAGAAAGCTCTTTATTATACTTACAGCAGTATAAAAAAACAGGTCTAGAGAAAATGTTTAAGAATACATCATTCTATTTTCATTTCTTTTCTTGTTTCATATTATCTGAGAGCAAATTTTTTCTACCCATTATGTGACCTCAGGAAAGTCACATAATCATTTAAGTTCTTCACTATTAAATGAGTGGTAATAATATTTTTTTAAATGATGGCAAAATAAATGTATTAGGATAGTCGCTTTAAATATAAATAGTCTTAAAATTGAATAAATGCCATTTTCATAAGATGTTTTTGTGTGTGCCTTTATTTTTTTAAAAGTACATGTAGAATATATTCCAACCTTCAATTCCTAATACAAACTACACCTGATTTTGTATAAACATCTGTCTGCTTTATATTTACTACTCTCCTTACTTTCACACAATATTCTCAAGGTATGACAGCAAGTTTGATAATTTATATATGTGTTTCTGTCTGTTAAAAAAATGCTGAAGGACCTCCAAATATATTCTTGTTAATACACAAAAAAGCTAGGAAGTATATTAGAAATGCAAAATGTTACAGCCAAACAATAATAACAATTTTTCTACCCTCCAAAAGGCACATTACTTCCCCTGTAAAAGAGCCTTCATGTATTATAAATTCCTTCCTGCATTACCAAAGTTACTCTATCATCATCTATACTCTTATCTGATTACCTAAATGTATAGGATGGACATCAGTCAATACTCCTGGAAAAATGCAATGTCTAGTGGGCTTTATGATTTTAGAAACAAGATAAAAGCCTTATGACTCAAAGAAAGCAATCAAATGCATTTTTGTAGCCACAAGCATCATATTTACTTAAAGGATTGTGACTATAAAAGCAAATCTCTCTTACTGGAAGCCAGGACAAAAGCTGTCAGGGAACAGGGTAGCAAATAGCTCTGAAATTGTTTTCTCTGCTTCATTTCAAAAGCTTAGGGCCACCAATGTTTGACCTTTTACAAATGGAATGGTTTCCTGCAGGTCTTGGTGCTGCACTGAATGCTGGTGGTGGTATGGGCTTGATGCAGTCATCAAGAATGGTAAATATGCTCATCACTGGTGCATTCTTCTGCATCAAGAACATTTCTCATTCAGTGACATTTGCTGGTTTCCTCTAAGAAAAGGTGATTCTATTTTTTCCCCAAACATTTTCCCTCTAGTCTCTTGACCGAGCAGGGCAAGGAAAATTGTGTAATTGTCCAAAATGACTCCATATAGCTTAGTGTAAGGAAAATAAAGTCAGGTTGAACAAGAAGGCATTTTACTGAGAACTTGTGGAGTCAACCTGTTGTCTTTTTTATTTGGTAATGGTGAACATAAAAATATATTTGAGGATTATTGCAATTTGCTATCCTTTTATAAATTATATATTAACATTAATCTCAATCTCTGGTGTTACGGTATTTGCCTTAGTTTCCAATACACAGATATGGAAATATTAATGTAGGATAATCTGTGGACAGTTTTGAAAGTGAACTATCTATGTAATATAATTATTTATAATATTAGAAAGAGGGGTGCCTGGGTAGTGCAGTCGGTTAAGCTTCCAACTCTTAGTTTCAGCTCAGGCCGTGATCTCAGGGTTGTGAAATCAAGCCGCATGTTGGGCTCCGCACTCAGTGTGGAGTCTGATTGAGATTCTCTCTCCTTCTCCCTCTGCCCTTCTTGCTTGTGCTCTCCAAATAAATAAATAAATAAATAAATCTTTAAAATATTGGAAAGAAAACACTAAGAAAATAAAGGTCTATCTTATATCTATGCTCTCTAATATACAATACCATATTTAGCTTCTACAATAATATTACAGCATACCATTATGAACTTCTGAGTGCCTGTCATGTGTTAGACTATTTTATTTTTGGTACACATCTGTAAAGTAGTGACCATTATTTCCTTATTTTTCTGGTTGAAAAAACTATATGAAATACACAATTGCTCAGGTCAAATGAAATGGTTAGTAAAGAAACTGGAGGCCAGATTGGAGCCTGGGTCTTTCTGAATCCAAATCTCACGCCAGGAATGTTTTCAATTGTATAAACTATCTGTGTTTGTACATCGTGAAAATGGAAGACATATTCTTGGATTCTATTTCATCTGTTTTGAAATAAGAAATTAATAAGGGAAGAATTATTTTTGCAAGTTAGGATCCCTCTGATCAGAGCTTTGGGCAACTTCCAGAGGGTACTTTAATACTCAACAAGTATTAACAATGTGCTAAGCTTCATGTTAAATGCTTTGCATCCATTATCTCATTCAACCCTCATCTACGAGGAGGAAATTATTATAATTGCCAATTTACAGAAAGGGGAACTGATAATTAGGAGATATCTTTATTCTCTATTTTTCTCCAGATCTATTCTTTGCATTTTTCTCCCCTGTTCTGCACCTTACGAGTCTGACCCCTAAGAATTTCTTTTCCTGGGCTCCATGGCCCTTTGACTCCTGGTTGAGCTTGGAAGGTGGAAGAACTAAGAGGGGATAGAGTGTAAGAGAAAAGGTAAGGAGATCAACTCACCTTGCTAAGGTTCTGGCAGGGACTGCCTTTCTTCATGACCATAGCTCAAATTAGTGGTCCCACTTCTGTGTCTCCAGCTGTCTCTGTGATATGGTCGCACCTTTCCCTCTCCGTTCCTTTTCAGGCCCCAGGTGGAAACAGCTTCCTGCTATTGCTAGTTCTGGCTTTTCATTACCTTTTGTTACTCCCGAATTCTGCACACCTTTGTTATGTTCTCTTCAATTACATCCTTTGAAGTATGCCAACTGTTGACTACTGGGAACTTGACTGACATAAAAAGGTTAAGTAAATTGCCTTAGGGTTACTTGATTAGGATTTGGAGTTCTGGAGTTCAACTCAGGTTTGTTTGATGCCAACACCATTAACCATTCTGTCATTCTGCCTCACAGATTAATCACAGGGAAGAGAATGAATTGCATCTCAGCCCCTAAGGATATTTGCATTTTTTTCCCAGAGTCTACTCTTTATTTGGAAAAAGTGCCCCTGACAGTGAAGATACTACTATCAGGGAACCTGACCACAGGTCATAAAAAGCAGTTCAAATCTGGAAGATCTGGCCAAGCAAAAGGTCATTGAGCCGGTAGAAAAAACTTTTAAAAGTTAAAAAGGAGCCATATTACTCTGGCAGTGGTTAGAGGGATTACTGCTATGAACTTCTGCTGGCCATCCCACAAATTCAGAAGGCTCTGTGCAATCAGACCTCCGTCTCAGATACTGTCCTATTAATTCATCAAGGCCCATACACAAAAATCTAATCATTATTTATCTCTTCAAAAATTATGCATTAAATGCCTACTATGGGCTAGGCATTGCATTAAATGCAGGTCATATAAAAATGACAAGGAATCTGCCCACAAAGAAATCACAGAATAGATATGCAAACGCATAGTCCAGAAGTCTAATTGGAGTTACAGTCGCTATGATTGAAACTTTTGTGGGTTGCTGTGGAAGAACAAGACTGAGTATTTCTTCACTCTTATCCTTTTCCCTGGTGTCAGCCAACAGTGTCACCCAGCTACACACTACTTTTCCCCTAATGCCTAAAATTCATGACCCAAGCCCTATGCTATAAAACCTTAGCAGGCCACATTAGCCAGGGATCATGGAATAATGAGTACACATAGCATGCTGAACTGCTCTTCAGGAAACCCTTAGCCCTTTCACATTCTAACATCTCTCAAAATGATGACTGGGTTTGGGTCTAAGTCTACAGAGCAATTGTTTGGAAAATATTTTAAATAATAAATACCTACTCTGAAGTTTAGTCAGATGTAAACCAAGGACAAGTGTCTTATAGTCATCATGATTTTACTTTCTTTTAAGAAGAGATGGAAACAGTTCAGAACAATACTTCTGACTTGCCTTCCCATTGTCCCTTCTTTTCCTATCTCCACTTTTCTTCCCATTTTCTTATAACTTTCCATCTTCTTTTCCCTGCCTCTCTGCTCTCCCCAAGTCATCTTTCCTTCCCTCCTCTTCCTCTTTTAGTCAACCATTATATATAGGGTTATTTCATGAGAGATTCAACAATGGATAAAACTGATGGATAAAAGTTTGTTTAGTAATAGTGAAACAGCTCCCGCAAAATACTAATAAATTGAAAGGGGGGAAAAAAGTGAAAATATGGTGGGAAAACATGGCAGATACCAACATGACAAGGTGAACAAGGATTCCACTTGTGACTACATGATAATGTGCTGGAGAAGTGCACAAAGAAGTTTATAGCATCATTTTAGTAATATGATTGCTAAGACTTTATGAAATGGATTTGGGCGTGAGAAAACTGATGGATACAGGCTGAGGGTCATGCAGCCTCATCCAGAATATAAGGGTTGTACTCTTTAAGGCTCTCATGCCCATAAAACACAGGGAAAGACTGAGAAACTGTTTCAGATTTAAAACTCCAATGTAAAACATACAACTGGATCAGATTCTAGACAAGAAATTAAAAGGAAACATTGTTGGTGCAGTTGGAAAAATTTGCATGAGTTCTGTGTCTGGAAATGGTTGTAATATATCAATGTTGATTTCCTGATTTGGAGAATATACCCTGCTTGTATAAAAGAGTGTTCAGGTTTTGGTGAAATACATATGATGAAATATACACTACAGCATTTGTGGTGAAGGGATATTATTTCTGCAAGTTGCTTTCAAAAGATTCAGAAACAGACTAATAATAATAAAGTGTATGGAGGTATGGGGGGTGTATGTTTGGGGGGGTAGCAAGCAAATCCTATACATTTCTAACAAATTCCCTATCTTGAGTAAAAGGTATATTGGGGTTCTATGTACTGTTCTAGCAACTTTTCTATAAGTTTGAAATAGTTTCAATATTAATTATCTTAAAAAATACTGCTGGGCTTATATCCAGTCAGGTAGGAATAACAAAGACCAAATTTGCACTCTAAATTAAACAACTAAAAAACCAGATAAAGCATATTAAGTAATAAGTTTTAGACATTGGGCAATACACATCAGTTATAACTGTTGATCTCTGAGAAAGGAAAAAAACACAAAATGAAAATTCTCCATATTTGGTGAAAACTACCATTTACAAATCCGGGAACCACAACAACCTTGAACATATGATAGTCAAGTTGCTTGATACCAGTGATAAAGTGAAAATTTTAAAGCAACCAGAGGGGAAAAAAACATATTACATATTGAGGGAAAAAAGAAAGGATGACAATAGATTCTTATTTAAAAGAAAAAAGCAACCCAAAAGATGAAGGAGTAAAAGATGTATCTCTAAAGTACTGAAACAAAAAAGGTGTAAACTAATTCTATATCCAGCAAAAATGTGTTTTAAAAACAAAGGTGAAATAAAGACTTTTCAAACATACAGAAGCTGAAAGTATTCTTCATCAGAATCTGTTATTCTAGAAATATTAAAAGATATTCAGGTCAAAGCAAAATGATGTCAAATAGAAATCTGGATCTACACAATGGAAATGTTGCCAGGTGAACTGGAGAGACCCGGAGCCTTGGGGCCCTGACCCAGCTTATCCCGAAGGAGTTACCGAAGGTTCTTGGTCTTATCTTGAGGAAGAATTCAAGGACAGACATGCAACACAGTGGATGAATGACACAAGCAGGCAAGTTTATTAAAGTGAAAAGTACATTCTCGAGATATGAAAACTGGCAAGCTCAAGAGACAGAGATGCTTGCTCTAGGGATTTAGGTTTCTTTTATTGACAGTTGTTAACTAGGGGGTGGAATATTGTTACTTCTGGTGGGAAGCAGGGTTTTGTGCTTTTTCTTCCTAATTTGGTGAGGGGGATCTTGTCATGGCATCTGCCATCTTGGACCTGTCCAGTTTGATCCAGGTTCTTGTGGAGGGCTGCCAGGACACAGGGCAGGCCTCTGACTTCCTGATAGCTGGCTATGACTTCCTCATTGCTGGCCTCCAGGCTCCTGTTAGAACTAACTGCCTACACCAACAGAATAAAAACCACCAAAAATGGCAAATAGAAAGTGAATTTTTAATATTTTTTAAATACCTCAAATGATAATTGACTATTTAAAACAAAACAGAATAGAGAGTTTTTTGAAGCTAATAAGCCAAAAAACAGATAAACAGAATCATAAAAATACTAAATCCAAAAGAAGGCAGAAAATGAAGAAAGGGAAGATGATAGATTAGACAAGCAGAAAATAAACAATTATATGGTAGTTTTAATCTCACCAATAGCAATAATCACATTAAATATAAATTAACTAAATACCCTGATTAAAACACAGTTGTCAGACTAGATAAAAAAACAAGACTTAACTGTATGATACCTAAATTGAATGTAACCAAAAAACATTAACTACCAACTTGGTGAATACAGATCTGATTGGGAAATAATTCAAAATTTTGAATTATTAACATTTCACTGATATTGCAAGGATTTTAAAAAATAGGGGTGTGTGTGTGTGTGTGTGTGTGTGTGTGTGTGTGTGTGTGTGTACATCCCTAGGGAAAAGATACCAAAACCTGGGAGGAAGATTTGAATGGAGTCCTTCCCCTTCATTTTATTTTATTGTTATCTATCAAAACTCTACCCTTCTTCAAGGTGCACTTCAATTGATACAATTCCATGAGAAGTTTTCCGTCAGGAGTAAAGAGTGGGGAACAGAATTCAATTCATGTTGCTTAGTTCTCTGCTGCTGCACCAAAAACCTGCCTTCTCAAATTTTATGGTTTACATCTTTTTGGCTGGAGGGGGAAAGTTGTTTTAAATTCCTTCCAAAAATTGTCTTATTTTTCATGAGAAGCTAGTCGGTTTCTGGTGCTTGTTATCATAGTACTTGGAACTCCAGTGTATTGTTCACCTTCTGTGAATGCTGTAATCTGCACTATAAATATTCATTTGGTAGAGATATTTCTCTTTCACAATTATTGAAGCAACTATTTTATTTAGTGAATTTACTTAGTGAAATGAGCACAGTCAAATAATTTATTGAATAGAAAACAGGAAAATAAACTATGTGGTTTTCCAAAAAGACAGTTTAAACATACATGAACCACAAATACTGTGTGTGTGTGTGTGTAAATTGGTATATATATGAGATAATATATGGCATAATATATATGATATATATATATATATCATATATATCATATATCTATCAATTTCCACATGTTTCTGTTGTGAGATACCAGTCTCTACTGATGGGCGAAAACCTTAGTTTAGGAACCTCAAATAGAAATTTCTCAGTTCCGATTTTAGCTCTTTTTTGTTGTCCTTATTAAATATCGACCTCCCATCCTCTTCTGGGCACTGTGCCCATTCACACCTACTCATTTGCTCCTGGGATCTGAGTAGACAGGTCAACTGCCAAGAAACACATTTAGCTTTGTTGTCTGTAATTACTACAAGTTAAGAATTTAAAGTCACCTTAAAGTTACGTTTTAAGTTATCATTTTTATAGTTCCAGTAATTTCTATTCCTACTGTCAGTGCAAAAATTTGTAGAAATTTGAGGAATCAGAGATTTATATTCAAGTCTCTAGTATTTGCCTTTAAAAATCACCTGCCACTGTAGCATACTAAAAGCAATTTCTCTCTACTACAACCCTAATGGATGTGGTGATATAGAATTCCCTACTTTCAGTGGGGAAAAAACGAAGTTCTGGGCTAGTTACTGCTTTAAAAAGTTGACCTACAGCTATTTTCTTTACCTTTTAAAGGAATGACCAAATAGTCTCCTCTATATAGCAGTAGCTCTGGGTGAAATAATCCACTTGTCTCCTTCCTGATTTTATTCTTTTTAAATTCTCTCTATAATATTTTAATCTCAGCTGTACATGTTATTTACATTATTGAATTACAATGAACAAAAGGAAGTATGTTTTTAAGAGTGTAATAAAAGACATCATATTTAATTTGAAGCTCTCTCTCTCTCTCACCCTCGCTTTGCTTAGTTTTGGGAATGAGTAAGGGCACACAGTACTCTCTTTTGCACTATGTTTGACTTTCTGTACTTCTTATACTTATCCCCTAGGGTTGAAACCATGAGAAGGCAGAGAAAAAAGCATCTTCTGTGTGTCTTTCCCTGGCAAGGTTGCCACTTTTTTATTGTTGGTCTTCACCGCTGTTGTAGCTCATTATCTATGATTTAGGGGGGCCCTGTGAAAGACCTGCAGGCCCTGATGATGAGGGACTCCATCCCAAGCAGATTCCCTAGGTATCTATGATCCTTTGGAAAACAATTCTATCTTCCTGTTGCCCTCTGTGGGCAACCTTAAACTTCTTATGTCTGATCCACACATCTTGACTCCGGTCCAGGTTGAAGTCTTCAATACAAGGCCAGTAGAAAGGGGCAGGATCCACCTTCTGTACTGCTTCATAACTGGGAAGTCAGTGGACTATTCTTTTCCATTCTCTGCCTGGTCATATCATGAAACCAAGAAACACATTCAGCTTTGTCCCCTACCATCCTCCCCACTGCCTCCAGTAACATGGAGTAGGTCAATAAACTCAGTGCATAACACATGCCCACTCAGGAATGGCATGTCTGTCTTTGGTTTGTGCAAAAGTTTTCCTTTATTAGCTTTAAAGAGGGGGAACCAATCAAGTACCATTTCCCTCATTTTTAACAATAATCCCTCTTTGCTCTTCCCATTCCATGCTTTTATCTTTTAAAAGAAAGTAGACAATTAGTTCAGCTTCTCTTACTACTGAAGTGAGCATGATAATTTCATGCCAAGAACTGTGCCATTTTTGAAATTGTCCCTGAAAACTCTATTAATTTTCTCACCGGGATCCATTTCTAGATCCAATTCCTGCAACAGTTAGTAATCGCTTGAGACAGAAAATGATCCCAAGTTATTTCCCACCATGCTGCCACGCAAGGTGAGAGAACTGCAAGAGCTCATGTAGGAACGCTGATACAAGAGGGGGACTATCACCGAACACATCTTGCTGCGTGGATAAGGACTATAAGAGGTTTCCTGTGGGTGAAAGTGACCACTTTCTGGAAGGTAGGATGTGCGGAGAAGTGAATCCGAGGCGATATTCAGGAGGATGGATGGCGGGGAGAGGAAGCCTCTGTCAACTGGCTACCAGCAAGTGATAGAGCCGCAGAGCCCAAAATCAGAACTTTTAGAAGTCTGCTCCACTGCGGGTCCTTGATCCAGTGGCTAAGCGGGGGGTGGAACCCTCGCAGGACAGTGTGGTCTCAGGACCCTCAGGGTCACAGAAAGACTGGGGGTACCTGATTGTGGCAGAGCTCCCAGGTACCTGAGCGGGGAAGCCGGCTGCGGAGATGGAGCCGAGGAGCGGGCTCTCAGCTCGGGGCTGCCATAAACTGATCTGCGGCACAGTGGGGCCACTACTCCTCCAGCAGGGACCCAACAAGCAGCAGATCCAGGGAGACTCCCCTTCCTCCCCCAGGAGGAGCGGCGTGGGAGCACATCACAGGGATCTGCTGGGTTTGGAGACTCTACATGGGGTTGTGTGCCAGAGATAGAAATGCTCAGTCACCAGCTGGGGGGGGAACAGAGTGAGGCCAGAGACCGGGGAGACAGGAGTGACTGACTGCTTTTCTCTGGGGGCTCACTGAGGAGTGGGGCCCCAAGTTCTCGGCTCCTCTGGGCAGAGATTGGGAGGCCACCATTTTCACTCTCGTCCTCCAAAGCTATACGGAAAGCTTGCAGGGAACAAAAGCTCTCGAGAGCAAACCCGAGCAGATTACTTAGCCTGGACAGACAAGGGTGGGGCAATTCCACCGCCGGCAAAGACATTTGGGAACCATGGCAACAGGCCCCTCCCCAGAAGATCAGCGAGAACAGCCAGCCAAGACCAAGTTTACCGATCAGTGAGAACAGCAGAACTCCAGCGCTAGGGGACTACTGCACATGGAATTCATGGCTTTTTCCCCATGATTATTTAGATTTTCAGTTAATTTTTTTTAACTTTTTCTTTTTTTTTTCTTTTTCTTTTTCCCTTTTTCAACCAACATCTTATCAATCCCTTTTTTAAAAATCTTTTTTTATTTTTCATTTTTAGAGTCATATTCTATCCCTTCTTGGTAGTTAACCTTATTTTTGGTATATATATAAGTTGTCCTCTCTTTAAAATTTTGGGATACAGTTTCTTCTAACAGACCAAACTATATCCTAAATCTCTAGTGTATGGCTTTGTTCTAGTCCTTGCCTGATCACATTCTCCTTTTTTTTTTTTTTTGTAATTTTTCTTCTTTCTTTTTTCAACCAACTTCTTATCGGTTCCTTTTATAAAATCTTTTATAATTTTCATCTTTACAATCATATTCCATCCCTTCATCATATTTACCCTTATTTTTGTACATATATAAACTTTTCTTTCTTTAAAATTTTGGGAGGCAGTTTCTTCTAAGAGACCAAAATACACCCCAAATCTAGTGTGTGGCACTAATCTATTCATCAGCCTGATCATATTTGATCATATTCTTTTTTTAAAAATTTTTTTATTGTTATGTTAATCCCCATACATTACATCATTAGTTTTAGATGTAGTGTTCCATGATTCATTGTTTGTGCATAACACCCAGTGCTCCATGCAGAACATGCCCTCCTCAATACCCATCACCAGGCTAACCCATCCTCCCACCCTTCTCCCCTCTAAAACCCTCAGTTTTTTCTCAGAGTCCATCATCTCTCATGGTTTGTCTACCCCTCCGATTTCCCCCTCTTCATTTTTCCCCTCCTGCTACCTTCTTCTTTTTTTTTTTTCTTAACATATATTGCATTATTTGTTTCAGAGGTACAGATCTGAGATTCAGCAGTCTTGCACAATTCACAGCACTCACCAGAGCACATACCCTCCCCAGTGTCTATCACCCAGTCACCCCATCCCTCCCACCCCAGCCCCCACTCCAGCAACACTCAGTTTGTTTCCTGAGATTAAGAATTCCTCATATCAGTGAGGTCATATGATACATGTCTTTCTCTGTTTGATTTATTTCGCTCAGCATAATAATGTATTGTATCACACTGATTGATTTGCGGATGTTGACCCAAACTTGCAGCCCAGGAATAAATCCCACTTGGTCATGGTGAATAATCCTTTTAATGTGCTGTTGGATCCTATTGGCCAGTATTTTGGTGAGAATTTTTGCATCCATGTTCATCAGGGATATTGGTCTGTAATTCTCCTTTTTGATGGGGTCTTTGGTTTTGGGATCAAGGTAATGGTGGCCTCATAAAATGAGTTTGGAAGCTTTCCTTCCATTTCTATTTTTTGGAATAGTTTCAGAAGAATAGGTATTAATTCTTCTTTAAATGTTTGGTAGAATTCCCCTGGGAAGCCATCTGGCCCTGGGCTCTTGTTTGTTGGGAGATTTTTGATGACTGCTTCAATTTCCTTAGTGGTTATAGGTCTGCTCAGGTTCTATTTCTTCCTGGTTCAGTTTTGGTAGTTGATACTCTCTAGGAATGCATCCATTTCTTCCAGATTATCTAATTTGCTGTCATAGAGTTGCTCATAATATGTTCTTATAATTGTTTGTATTTCTTTGGTGTTGGTTGTGATCTCTCCTCTTTCACTCATGATTTTATTGATTTGGGTCATTTTTCTTTTTGATAAGTCTGGCCAGGGGTTTATCCATCTTGTTAATTCTTTCAAACAATGAGCTCCTAGTTTTGTTGATCTGTTCTACTGTTCTTTTGGTTTCTGTTTGATTGATTTCTGCTCTGATCTTTATTATTTCTCTTCTCCTGCTGGGTTTAGGCCTTTTGATGGCTGCATAATATTCCATTGTGTATATATACCACGTCTTCTTTATCCATTCATCTGTCGATGGACATCTTGGCTCTTTCCACAGTTTGGCTATTGTGGACATTGCTGCTATAAACATCAGGGCACATGTACCCCTTCGGATCACTAAATTTGTATCTTTGGGGAAAGTACCCAGTAGCACTATTGCTGGGTCGTATGGTAGCTCTATTTTCAACTTTTTGAGGAACCTCCATGCTGTTTTCCAAAGTGGCTGCACCAGCTTGAATTCCCACCAACAGTGTAGGAGGGTTCCCCTTTCTCCACATCCCTGCCAACATCTGTTGTTTCCTGACTTGTTAATTTTAGCCATTCTGACTGGTGTGAGGTGGTATCTCATTGAGGTTTTGATCTGAATTTCCCTGATGCCGAGCAATGTTGAGCACTTTTTCATGTGTCTGTTGGCCATTTGCATGTCTTCTTTGGAAAAATGTCTGTTCATGTCTTCTGCCCATTTCTTGATTGGATTCTTTGTTCTTTGGGTGTTGAGTTTGATAAGTTCTTTATAGATTTTGGATACTAGTTATGTCATTTGAAAATATCTTCTCCCATTCTGTCGGTTGTCTTTTGGTTTTGTTGACTGTTTCTTTTGCTGTGCAAAAGCTTTTTATCTTGATGAAGTCCCCATAGTTCATTTTTGCCCTTGCTTCCCTTGCCTTTGGCGATGTTTCTAGGAAGAAGTTGCTGCGGCTGAGGTCGAAGAGGTTGCTGCCTGTGTTCTCGTCAAGGATTTTGATGGACTCCTGTCTCCCATTAAGGTCTTTGAACCATTTGGAGTCTATTTTTGTGTGTGGTGTAAGGAAATGGTCCAGTTTCATTCTTCTGCATGTGGCTGTCCAATTTTCCCAACACCATTTGTTGAAGAGACTGTCTTTTATCCATTGGACATTCTTTCCTGCTTTGTCAAAGATTAGTTGACCATAGAGTTGAGGGTCCATTTCTGGGCTCTCTATTCTGTTCCATTGATCTATGTGCCTGTTTTTGTGCCAGTACCATGCTTTCTTGATGATAACAGCTTTGTAATAGAGCTTGAAGTCCAGAATTGTGATGCCACCAGCTTTGCTTTTCTTTTTCAACATTCCTCTGGCTATGCAGGGTCTTTTCTGGTTCCATACAAAGATGAATGGATAAAGAAGATGTGGTATATATACACAATGGAATATTATGCAGCCATCAAAAGGAATGAGATCTTGCCATTTGCAATGACGTGGATGGAACTAGAGGGAATTATGCTGAGTGAAATAAGTCAATCAGAGAAAGACATGTATCATATGATCTCACTGATATGAGGAATTCTTAATCTCAGGAAACTGAGGGTTGCTGGAGTGGTGGGGAATGGGAGGGTTGGGGTGGCTGGGTGATAGACACTGGGGAGGGTATGTGCTATGGTGAGTGCTGTGAATTGTGCAAGACTGTTGAATCACAGACCTGTACCTCTGAAACAAATAATACATTACATGTTAAAAAAAGAGAAGAAGATAGTAGGAAGGGTCAAATGAAGGGGGGGGAATCGGAGGGGGAGAGGAACCATGAAGGGGATAGGGAATGGGTTAGTCTGGTGATGGGCATTAAAGAGGGCACATATCGAATGGAGCACTGGGTGTTATACGCAAGCAATGAATCATGGAACACTACATCAACAACTAATGATGTAATGTATGGTGATTAACATAACATAATAAAATTTTTAAAAAAGAATTAAAAAAAACTGGAGGTATTCTATTGGCTCTCCTGGGTCTCCAGCTTGCTGACTACAGATCTTATGATTTCTTAGCCTTCATAATTGTGTGAGCCAATTCCTTATAATAAATCATACACACACACACATACCCTCTTCGCTCTGTTTCTCTGGAAGGGAACCTTAATACAGAGCATAAAAAAACCTTTACTCAACTGCAAAGCATACTTTTATCTAATTCCTCATTCTCTAGACCACTTGATAAAAAAGATGAAAGAAATAATGACGATCTATCCAGCAGTCAGTGAAGGAGCTATTGTTAAATGAAATGAAAACACAATATGGACATTTGTTTCTTCTACTCAATATTTGAATTTAAGATTAATAGCAACTCTTGTCAGAAAACTGTGAAATGAAAAAAAAAAAAGAGAACTGTGAAATGTGCATACCTAATGAGTTTTTTAGAATTGGGAAAGTAATGTATAACTTTTTAGTAATACAATTTCCCTGTCATACACACACACACACACATACACACACACACGTATGTTAATTCAATTAAAAAACATTAGGAGTGTGAATTTTTTAAAAAGACTATTAGAAACCTAATAACTTGTGCTAACTCTGGAATATATTGTTCTCAGAGGGAATTTCATAGTATAAGAGTTATTGTTTGAAAGCTATATAAAGTGTAAACATGATATATTACCCACAGTAGTTAAAATTTGTAACAAAAAAATCCTGACAAAAGAAGATAAACAGCTATATATATCACACATCAAATTAGTCAAGAAAATAGTAAAATTGGTTTTGGGGACTATATTTCCTAGAAGAGGGGTGTCAGTATATGATTTAGTCAGATTATATTTGACAGTGTCAACAACACATAGAATACTGTATAAGTTGGCATTGGGGAAAAATGATGAATCTTAAAATAATCTTAGTTAATATTTTAGCTATATCTTAAATCAGCCTCTTACCTACCTATTTGCAGTTTGTCCCAAGCATCACATTCCTCAAACAGGATTTGAAGATCATAAATATTTTTAAGAGTAAAATATTAAACCCTTAAACTGAACCAGATAATGATCCTAATAACATATTTGAGTATTTGAATTAAGAAAACTAATAAGTCGGGACACCTGGGTGGCTCAGTCAGGTAAGCATCTGACTCTTGGTTTTGGCTCAGGTCATGATCTCATGGGTGTTAAGGTCGAGCCCCGAGTGGGCACCATGCTCAGAGCTCAGTGCGGGGCATCTGCTTGAAAATTCCCTCCCTCTGCCCCTCCCCACCTCTCATGTATACACACACTCTCTCTTTCTCAAATAAATAAATAAATCTTAAAAAAAAAAACTCATTGGGGCAGAAAATGAAAAATTCTTCCCTGAGAAACTGAGAATGAAACCTCACCCTCTGCAGTATAGGTAGAGTACACATGCTCAATGTTCCAATAGAAGGCAGTTATTATACCCACTGAGTAAAGCCACTCCACATGCTTAGACTAACAGTAGCATGACTGGTATGCTTATCTGCCTTACATAAAAATTTCATCAGCTTTTCATTAATTATGTGGTCATTATTCATTTTCCTTTAGTCACTTCAAGTTAATTTAAGCTACCTTGCATGGTGAAAATAGATAATATTTTAATATTTTAAAGTTTCACTGTCCGTGTGGTGTTTTGAGCTCACAATTATTTTCTGAGATAAAATAATACAACCTTTATCAAATGTTATTTCCCTCAAATGTCATAATACCTAAAAAAATTAAGTGTGCCTTACAGCTTTAAGGATTAGGCATTTTTTTCATAAATATAGTTTTTAATGTAGTTTTAGTTTTTTTAAAGATTTATTTGTTTATTTTAGAAAGAGAGAGAGAGATAGAGAAAGAGAGCACAGCAGGAGGGCCAGAGGGAGAGAGAGAATCTCAGGCAGACTCCACACTGAGCACAAAGCCCAACATGAGGCTCGATCTCATGATCTTGAGATCATGACCTGAGCCGAAACCAAGAGTTGGACACTTAACTGACTGAGCCACCCAGGTGCCCCTTTAACATGGTTTTTAAAGTGATGGACATTAAGGAGGGCACATGATGTAATGGACAGTTGGTGTTATAAAAGACTGATGAATCACTGAACTCTATCTCTGAAACTAGTAATATACTATATGTTAATTAATTGAATTTAAATAAAAAATAGTATAAAAGAAAAGAAGAGAACAGAACTCACAACAGACTGAATAAGTTATCTCTTGGTGTATCTGGGCAATGTGTGGAGGAGTTTTCTAAGTGGGAAATAATGGGCTTTCTGCTAAAAGGGCTTATGAGTAATTAAACAATTCTTTGGAAAAAATAAAAATATTATGAATAAAAAAGTAATAATAAAGTCAATTTGCCTTTACAGTTTCTTGTGA
Organism: Neomonachus schauinslandi; assembly: GCF_002201575.2. Lineage (NCBI taxonomy): Eukaryota > Metazoa > Chordata > Mammalia > Carnivora > Phocidae > Neomonachus > Neomonachus schauinslandi. The sequence continues at coordinate 92,029,314 of NC_058410.1, read as the reverse complement.
AGTCTAGCCCAAACATTTTTACATTACACATCATTTGTGTTGCCTTACATGGATTAGGGATTTTATTATTTATTTATTTATTACTTATTTATTTATTATTCTACACTATGGAAATTCTTCTTCTTTCTTTATTTATTTATTATTCCACAGTATGAAAATTCTTGGTTTCATAATACTTCACATATTTGTACAATTCATAGGTATTTTGTTTAAACAAATACAAAAATTAACAATTTTTTTATAAAGTACTTGGAAATTTACCAGTGTAATAATCAGAAAAAAAAAATGTTAGATTTATGGTAGATTCTACTCTCATTCATGGCTTCCACAGATTTTTTTTATTATATGAAACAAAATTATAAGGAATCCCATCCCTTTTGTAAGAAACACTTCTTCCACAAGTCTTTCAAGTTTTTTTAGTATGTAAAACACGCTTTACCTGAATATAAGCATAGCATAGACATATTTTTTTAATTTGCTGTTTTCTTTCAACATCATACAGAAGTATGTTTCCGCATTATCAACATTTTTCATACTTATCTTTTTAGTGGCTTGAAGTTATTAAATATTAAGTGTTTTGCAAATATCCCATTAAATTTGGCATCATAATTCACTAAATCAATTTTTATAGAACATTTCAACAGTTTGAAATTCATTATTATAAGAAACGTATTCATGAAGATCTTCATGTATACAGATTTATAGATATTTAATTTTTTTATTTTAAAAATATAAATTTTCAAAAGAGAGATTACTTGGACAAAGTGTACAAAGATGTTTGGTGTTTTGATATGAACTAGCATATTACCTTTTTAAAATGTTGTAACAATCTACATTGTTACCCATAACATATATCAATTTTATAATAGCCAATAGTTAGAATTGGGAACTATAGTTGCTTTTAAACTTTATTGATTTAATAGATATGGAATAATATTTAATTGCTTTTTAAACAAGTTTGCCATACGTGAAAATTGAGAATTTTGTGTATTTGTTTACTAGCATTTATTTTACGTGAATTATATTTACTTAGTATTTTTCCTATAATATAAAAAATAACTCCTTATATATTTATATTTGCCTAGCATATGTTCAGTAAATATACTCCAAAATTGCATTATTTAATTTTCTCTATGATATTTCATCATATAGTTTTTAGTATTTATGGCCTTAATTTTTAATATTTTCTTTAATATTTCCTTTATGGATGGACTACTTACGCATTTATTATTTATCCAAAGAGCATAAATTTTAGCTTTAACTTATCCAGAAATAAATACTGGTTCAATATTAAATTCTATTTTATCAGTTATTTTGCTCCATATATTATACTGGCATCAAGGACAGTAACTTTAAACAGTACATTATACAAAAGGAATGTGAACATTTGAATGAGAACACCAATTGCATAAAAAAGCAATTGAAGTTGCAACAAAGCTCACATATTTAGTCCTCTCTATCAATTTTTTTGTCCAAATGACCCAACAGTACAGTTGGGAAATTTCAGCACCACTGTGCATATTAGAGAGGGACTCCTCCAGCAATTCTCAAAGGAAGTGTGTGCGAGGTTGAGAGAAAACTTGGTTATAGCTCAACTAGTTTTCATTTATTACTCTGTGTGAAATCTAAGAGATAGTGAAAAAAAAATTCCTATTTCTTCTTTGTCTTTCCCTAACCTTGCAGAACTCAATTAGCATCCTCTATGCAGGAGAAATGCTGGTGATGGCTCTAAACATTAAACATCTAAAACTGGGTTTAGAGACAAAGGTTCATGAGTGAGCTGCTTGCAGTCCATATACACTGCTACTACGCTGAGGGAATAGGCCTTGGAGAGAAACAAAAACACAGATTAGTTCTTATGAGGGTAGGTCTCTAATTGTGTCCAGAAAGACATGAAAGGGAGATTGTTTCTGGATAAAGAATTTTATTAAGATCTGCAATCTCTGATATAGTATGCCTCAATTACCAATAAAGATTTTCTTTTGTAAATGTTTGAAAATAGAGGAAAATCAAAAGGAACAAAAGAAGATTCATTAAGTCAAAAGAGAGGAACTTAAATGAAACATAAATTTTGTCATTATTTGTTAATAAATCTAAAAGACTCATAGGCTTTTATTTTTCTACTGTGTCAGTTGGAGAAGATGAAAGTACAATGATCTTCTCATTTCACTGAGAATACTAAGTATTTAAACCATTTAGGCATTTGAGATGTCAACTTCACTGTTGTTAAAAGATAGAAAAACACAGCTGAAAGAGAATCAATCTTCACAACATTTTTTCACAGACTGTAGAAAGAATTTCTAGTCTTGGGAGGTTCATAAGACCATAATGCCCCTTTGTTCAAAATGTACTATCATGGGCATGTGTATTTAACAGAGAACAGAACAAGTTAATAATAGTTATGAATACTCACTTATCTATCCAATTTACACAAAAGAATAAAATTGACATTCTTGGGAAAGTTCTCATTTTAACACTTTACCACCTGAGATTATTTAAACAAGTCTTATGATGCAAAAGAGTATCTCCCCGCCAAATCTGCAGAGAGAAACTATACTTCCTTCATTATTCCTTAGACTCATTTCTTAGTTATGCAAACTTGAATTTCTAAGGGAAGTATCTGGAATTTCATTATTTAGCATTATGAGAAAGAAATCTTTCTATAGAATTCAATTTTACTGGAGGAAATAGAGAAAAGACTGAGTAAGATATTAAGAATCTTATTTAATAAGGTGTGCACTTAATAAAGAACCTGTATCAATTTTGCACAAGAACCAATGTAAATATTCAGACGACTAGTGAAACAAAGTTCCTAAAAGAAGAAGAATGCATTTTAAAACAATCCAAACAGTATTTACTATAAAACTTAACAGTGTATTGCGTTAATATATGATGACTATGCTTGGTACAGAAAAGGAACAATTTGGGGAAGGAAAGCATTATCGGAGATGTAAAATATAACTATTAAACTAATAACCTCAGTGCAGCAGTAAGGAGCCAATTAGATATGGCAAAAAGCCGGATTCCCAAATTAAAAGTCAAGAAGAGGAATTTTCTCAGGGAAGAACGGTGAAAAGATAGACTGAAAAAGTATATGAAATGGATATAGAAATTGATATGGAGAGCAAATCTAAGCTATCCAATCTGTAAATAGTAGCATTACCAAAAGAAAAGAAAAAAAACAGTGAAGGTCAAAAAAGCAATTGCCAAAGAAATGGTAGTATCACTTAAATTTGGGGGAAAGAAGAAAACATCTTTCATTTTCATATTTGAAATTGTTCTGGTTTTCTATTGTTGCTAACAAACTACCTTAAAACTAAGTTGCATAAAATGGAAACCATTTTGTCAGGTTCACAGATTTCTGCAGGAGCAGTTAGTCTTTGCCCATGATGGTGGAGTCCTAAGCTATGGCAGTCTGAATGGTTTTGAAGGCTTGACTCAGACCATGGGTCTGGGGCCTTCAATCTGGATGCTGTAAGGGTTCCTCTCTGCTTCATGTAGCATCTGCTGGGGCTGGTATATGCAAAATAGCTTCTTCATTTGAGTGTCTAGTCTTGGGCTGAGAAGGCTGCAGTAGGTGGGATGGAGTTACTCCAACATCTCCATCTCTCCCCATATGACCTTTCCTTGGGGCTAACTTGGCTTCCTCATGGCATGATGGTCTCAGGATTGTCGGACTTCTGACCTGGCAGTTTGGCGCTACCATTATAGAAAAGGCCTGGATAGAAGTTATGAGGTTTCTTATGACCTGGCCTCAGAAGTTCCATCATTTCTGCATATTCTGTCCATCAAATAAATCACTAGGCCAAGAACGATTCAAGGATAATAGGACAATGCTGAATGGAGGAAGTAGCAAATAATCTGTGCCTACCTTTATCACAGAAGCTGTCATTTAATGAATTTCTTCTAGAAGAGTATCTGAATTTGAAAGATAAAGAGATAATATAAGCATCTGGTGAAGAAAGAGAAATCTAAACATTCAAGAAAAAGGAAATAATCCTTGCTTCAGACTTCTCTTCCACAGCAACAAGAAGTAGAGAATATAATCTATCATGAGAGTAGAGTTTTGAAGAAACAATATTAGCAAGGAAAGTCTCTTATTCACATCCAAATCATTTTTCAAACGTAAGATCAAAAGAAAGATACTTTTTGGGGCACCTGGGTGGCTCAGTCAGTTAAGCGTCTGCCTTCAGCTTAGGTCATGATCCCGGGGTCCTGGGATTGAGCCCCATGTCAGGCTCTCTGCTGAGCAGAGAGCTTCTCCCTCTCCCTCTGCCTGCCTCTCTGCCTATTTGCACTCTCTCTCTCTCTCTATCTGTCAAATAAATAAATAAAATCTTTTTAAAAAAGTATACTTTTCAATATTCAAAGATTTACAAAAAATGCCAACAACTTTTCTAAAACTTGTGAGCAATGGAACTCTTATTTCTAAGTTAAGTCTAAGTGATTATTAATATAGATGAGAGAATTAATGTAACTGTTAAGAAAATGGTGTTTAAGAAACTTAATCATGTAAATAATGATAATATTAATTAAAAATTTTAGAGCATAAAGTCTGGAAAGTGGGAAGAAAATGAGGCAAGATAACTAGAAACTTATGTTATTGAGACATTATTTCAATATCTATGCATTATTTCATTTTTATTCTTAATGGGTTTTAGGTGTACAGATGCAAATTTTTCTAGTTTTCTGTTTTTGTTGAGGCAATCACTATTACAACAAAAACATGAATCAATTCCAAAAGCACAGAAAAAAGGAACCAGAAACAATTTGATTAATGTTTCAAAGAGCATAAAACACAAAGCTAGATTGAGGATAAGTAAACACACACATATTATAAAACCTTATAGTTGGAATAAAAACTTCAAAACTTTTAGTTATCTTGATAAAAAAGAATGGGTTAAATGTCCAAACTACCAGATATGAACTAGTTACACAAGGGACACTTGAAATAAATAACTCATAAAATCCAAAAATAAAGAATTAAGCAAATCCAATTTAAAAGAAGGCAGAGATATTAATAATATCAGAAGAACAGAAATGAAGACAAAAAATTATAAAATCCAGTTATTTTAAATTGATGATAGCATACAAATGAAAGTATGAAATCATAAATTTACATAGCAAAATATATAGGATAGAAACTCTTAGAAACCCAAGAAACTGGGGGGTGGCGCAGTTGGTTAAGCATCTAACTTGGTTTCGGCACAAGTTGTGGTCTCGTGGGTTGTAAGATCCCCACTCTCAGTGCACAGTCAGCTTGAGATTTTCTCTCCCCCTTCCTCTGCCCCACCTACTCTTGCTTTCTCACTCTCTGTCTTCCTCTCAAATAAATCTTTAAAAAAAAAAGAAACCCTAGAAACTGACTATATAATTGATGCAATATCCTTTAACATGTATTTTTTAGAATAAGATATTTTAAGTATAAAAAAAGATAAAAATCATACAGTAAATCTAAATGACATAACTCATAAAGTTTCAACAACTAACTTCCTAAAATATAGGCCATGTACTATATACTTAATATCTATACTTAAATATACTGAAAAATGTGTATCTCTTTTCAAATAACCACTGATTAATATAATCCTCAAGGGAGGGAGAAATTTACAATCAAACCCTGTAACAAAAATCAAATAAATGTGGATAATAAAAAAAGAACCAAATAAAGTATAATTATGTAGAAATTGTTAAAAAGTTATTTTAATGGTGAGTTTCTAATTGGTGGTTCAGATTTAGGTGATTGATAGGCATCTTGACATTATTTGTAAAATTTTGAATAATTGTGCATATGTGTGTATATTTTTTGGAGGAGAGGCTCAATGGCTCTCACAAGTTCAATGACAATGATTCCTACACATAAACAAGCATTACTCCTTCAAATAACCCTCACTTCAAAGAGGGGATAAAAATTGCTGATACAAATGATTTGTAAATTAACAAAAACTCTGCTATATAACAAAACTTAAAAACTGTGGTCAAAGCTGTATATCTGGAAGTTTATAGTAATAAGTATTTATATTTATATTTATCAAATCAAAAGATTGATTTTATATAGCTTTGTGAGTTTTTGGCAAAGTATATTGATTTTCAAAGACAAGTAGGTAGAAGATATTAATAAAAGCAGCTATATATTAAATTAGACACTAAAAAATAACAGTGAAATTAATAAATAAAAACCATGAGTTCTGTTTTGAAAATCCTGATAAGTTAAGCAAACCTCTAGCAATTCTAATCTAAGGGAAAAAATGAATGAAAAGAAAAATGTATGCATAACAAAATATTAACAGATTATAGTTACTGATTCAAAAGACATCCTAAAAATTGGAATGCTCTATATAGCTTTAGCTTTAAATTATACTATTTTAATAAAATGGACACATTTAAAAAATAATAATATAAATTGTGAAGGCTTATTCAAAAGGAGATAACAAATGTGCATAGATAAATAATTATGGATCAAAATTTAAAGTTTTCCAAAGAACTAATTTAATTATTAAATGTGTGTTAAGGAATGAGTGTTAGGTAAACTCTATGTTACTTAATTTGTTACAGAGTACTAATAAAAATGCATGCTTTTTTTGAAGAAGAAACTGACACTAATCTCAAGATCTAAAATAAGTAAAAATAAACTAGAGGCAAATGTGTCTCATTGTAGATATGAATATCTTAAATATCTTATTAGTTGTATCCAGCTATGTATTATTTATACATCATGTCCAAATAAAGTTTATTTGAGAAATGTAATTATGATGGTACATGAGATAATTTTAACAAATTTCACCCTACTGATACAATAAAGGCGAAAATGTATATCATAATTTTATGGGTAGTGAGAAGTACCAGAAGCTTCCTGTGACCCTCCTACCTGCCAGTCTTTTTACTCCAAATCTGGCAACCAGCTGTATGTGGATAAAACTTGACGGATCCTGCCTCAGCTGTACCATCCTCTATCTCTGGCTTTCTGCCCAGGGCTTCTTTCCTGCCAGGACGGGAGGCCTATTCTGACGCATACAGGAAGATGAAACTGGAGTGGAGTTAGCCATCCACAGGTCATAACTTGATGAATGGGGGGTTCACTGAGACCAGAGGATAGATATTTCCCTCTTCTGTCTCTTAGAGAGGCAATTCTAATGGAAATTCTACACAACTCATCTGATGGTCTCCAGCAGGATCGAACTTCAGTTGCTCAAGATGCTGGACCAGCTCAGTAACAAGCACATTACTTTCCCCCACATTCTGGGGACCCACTCCTACCTTGGGATCGCAGTATCTATAAGGATTTTGCTGATGAAGAGGGTTTTGACATCTTTGAAAAATTCAGTTGTGATTGTACTTTGCGATATTAGGGAAGTAAAAAATTACAACCCAAAGAACATGCCAATTCAAAAAAATTGGATTAGCTAAGTTTATTATTGAGGTAGGAAAAAAAAAGAAAGAAAAAGAAAACTGGATTGCATGAAGGTAGCCCACGATGGCTACAGAGCTGTAGTGAATTTCTGACTCTATTTTATGAAATTAAAGCTACAGTTGTTACATCATTGTACTACGAGCAAACAGTCAGTACCTGCTTGATTTGCATCAACAGTTACATTAAGTTTAGTCTGACATGATGATTTTTGTAATTCTTTATCAGTACCTCCTATGGTTACCCCTGACAGTGCATCTTCTTGACAGTACATATGGTGAGTCAGTCTTCAACATTCTTCAGTAAGATTAAATTAAATTAAATTTCCCACAAGCATTCCAACTTTTGTTGCTATTTATAGTATCAGATTTTTTGCACAACTTGCATTGCAGTGTTAATTTCTTTTAAGTTTTTCTTAATTTATATGTAGCCAACAAGTCCAAAAATGTATGCATGACATACATATGAAAGCAATGATTCATGTTCCAATGGGGTGAATTATAAAATTAAGTATATTAACTTTAGATTAATAGCTTTTGAAAATATGCCAGTGATTCATAGTTAAAACGGATTCTTGGTAGCTATGTGTAAGGATTCTCCATTATATAAAAACTTGACAAATTATTGGTATGTTTTAGTAGCTTATTTTTTCCAAGTACTTTACAGTTTGATAGCTATTCTTCAGCTCTTTTCATTTTTCCCAATTGGTACCTAATGCATAATTAACACTAGGGAATTGGTAGTCTAAAGTTTTGAGTTGGACTTTTTCTTCATAGCTCAGTATGTCTCTTGTGAATATACATTATTATACATTATATTATTCTTACAGGTTAAACCAGGGCCAATGGAAGTAGTACCACCTTCCCATACAATGTTTCTAATATAAGATATACATATCACACCAAGCCCATTACCCATCAAAGTTTACTCATGGGGTATTCATTATAGGGTATATGTAGAACTGTTATATTGTAAGAACAGGGTTCAATTTGCCCCCATCCAATAGGCCATTTCTCATATTTTGCACTGTCAGTAGTAACATTTGAATCAAAATTAATTAAATCTCCTTGAGTGACAAGTACTCGTCTAAATGTATTTGCTCCATGTCAATACAGGAGAAAACTTAACACCCTTTAGTGAATATTGGTTTTGTGTGTGTGTGTGTGTTTTAGCAGTTTCAACCTGCATACACCAAATGTCAACTCTTGTATGTATAATATGAGCAACCGATTTACCCCATTGTTTATTATCTCTATAAATAACACCATATCCAATACCTAAGTGTTCTTATAAGTAAGTAAAATCATTAGTAGGTCAGTACTAGTAAGTAAATCTTTTAGTGATTGAATAGCTATTGATCTATGGTTATACATAAGGTGAGGGACTGTGACAATTCTTTAGCTATATTTTATTGCAACAAAATTTAATTCAAAGCTGTCCAATTCCAACTGCTTCTCCCATTCCATTCTGACTGTACAATTGCCAGGTTAGGTTATACCAGTTGCATTAGATTATGGTTCCATCCTGTTTGCATCTGAATGCAGTATTGTTAACTATGGTCTCTATGCTGTGCAGTTGATCTCTAGGACTAATCACTCCTATATAACTGAAACTTTGTACCCTTTGACTAATACTTCCCTGTTCCCTCCTCCCCCCGACCTTGGCCACCACCATTCTACTCTCTGTTTCTATGAGTTTGAAAATTTTAGACTCCTCATTTAAATGGAATCATGTACTATTTGTACTTCTATATCTGGCTTATTTCACTTAGCATAATGCCCTCTAAGTCCATCCGTGTTGTCACCAGTGGCAAAATTTCCTTCTTTTTTTAAGGCTGAATACTATTCTTTTGTATGTATACGTCACATTTTCTTTATCCATTCAGCAATTGAGGGGCATGTCTTGGCTATTGTGAACAATGTTGCATTGAACATGGTAGTGCAGATACATTATTTTTAAAACTATTATTACTTTCTCCATGTCATTTTCTCCTCTTCTGGTGCTTTTATTACACAGAAATATTACTTCTAGTCTTGTCACTCATATTCCTGAAAATATTTCTCATTCTTTGCATTTGTTTATCCATCCTTTTTTTTTTTTCTCTTGGCAGAGTTCATTGATACGATATTCCAGCTTCTTGCTCTAAAGTGGTAATAGTGAAGGCAGTGATCCTCAGAATGTCTTATGTGGGGCCTCCGGCAATGCCTGTCCTCCATCAGTGACATGCAGGCCTTTTATTTGCCAGTCCCCCCACATTTTCCAATCATTTCTGTCTCCACAAGCCTATCTCATGGTTTTGTTTTATGTCTTGAAATACATAAAATACATCCTGATTCTATAGCATCTCTAGATTGTGTTTAGTGAAGGAAGTCAGAAGCACATCCTGTTTTGCCATCTTCTCTTAAATACAAACTCACCAAGCATTTGTTTTCTTACCCATCAATTTTGTGCTATGCAGTTTTTCTTGGGTGAACAAAAACAAATAAATAAATATAATATACATAGCATATTTAAAACTAGTTTGCAACTGCCACATCTCATTTCAATTGCTAACTTCAATTTCAAACTATTTGATTTTAATTTGGATATATTTTTCTTTTCTAAAAGTGTATGTAAATTTATATGAATTTATCTTAATTCTGAATAACTGGAGACACTATGTTCTTAACATAGAAAGGAAATACTAAATGTCTATCCAAACCTTTTTTGACATAATTTGCTTTCAATTCTACTCGTAAAATGTGTCAAGATATATTTTTCTCCTGCTACTAGTACCTTGGGAAACATTAATCTCAGAATAATTGAGAAACACTGGCTAAGCTGTTAATTTTAAATGACACATTGTAACTGTCATTTAAATTGATAGTTAGAGCTATAATTGAGAGTAATAGTAAAAAGGTAACTTCCTTATCATTGAATATTTAGTGATTATTAAATTACTTATCTAATGCAACCTTGAGCTGTTTAGTTGCTTAAGAGAAGATATCTGAATCTTAAAACAAAAAGGTAGACACTTTGTTCAAATGGATTTTTAACTTTTTTAAGGGTGATACTTCATCTTTTATGTTAAGTGCTTGCATCCAAATTTGGAGACTAAATATCTTTCAACGAAAACCTCTAAGGCAATGCAAATTGTCCTGAAATTTATAACTAGTGAATCATAAATCCTGGGAAATCTGAAGAGAAAAATTAAGGAACAAGGATGTTAAAACATGCACTGCTCTGCTTAGGTATGTTAAACAGGTTCTCTGTTTCTGTGCAAAAGAAATCATTTCAGTAATGTAGGTATAGTGGGGAGAAGTATGGTTAAATTTTGTTCATTAATCTTATGATGTAATTATTTTATGTAAAAATGTGTGTGTGTGTGTGTGTATGTAGAAGAGAGATTGATATTGAGAGAGAATTTTTAATTAATTGGGGAAAAACTGCACTCATTCAGGTTTTCTTGTAGAATGACAGCAAGTGTATTTCCAAAGGGAAAGCACTCATTGGTTGCAATGGAAAGATTCTAAAGATAGTATTTCTACTATTCAAAAAGGGATTTTGAGTGAACAATCATTACTCCCCAAAACTAAAATACTTTGAATATTATATGGACCACATCTTTATATATATTTCTCAAATGATCTCTCTGATGAAAAATATCTAAAGTTTTGGTTCCTCTTTGTAAATTAAAGAGATACATTGTAAATTACCACTTCATTTTACCCTGTGTACAAAGAACATCTTCCTTTTAAAAGAAAAAGCAGTAATAATCCCACAAGAATATCTTCATGATTTTAGCAGTTCAGTAGACCTTATATGTTAACAACTTTTTAAATTATGAGTTTTTAAAGATATTCAATTATTTACAAAATTGCAATGTGTAACTGTATAATGAAAAGGACCAATGATAATGATTGGATTGTTTCTTTAATACAAAGTGAATTTTTTATTTGAGGTATTTTAATTTACAGATTAAATTTGCCTGAAATGCTCAGGGAGTGAAAAAAAATTTAAACTTGATTAATTGCTTCTTTTCCCTACTATATTGTATTCATACCAATGTTTACTTTTTAATTTGAATACAAATTTATAGAATTATTTGTATAATTTAAAGAATTTCTGAAGTACAATCTTTTCTCCAAAGATTTGTTTGGTCAGAGCATAGCTACCTCTTTCTACAATGCTATTTAAGTATATAACACACCTAAATTATACACTTGTCCATCATCTTTAACATACATTTCCCATTATGAATATGATATAAATAATTCATTTCAAATAAATATTTGGTAACTCTCAATTAAGTATGAGGCACTATTTAGGCACTGCCCTAAATACCAAAGTACAAATGACAGAGCCCCTGATCTCTAAGGCAACACACGATAAAAGCTCCCTGCTCCAGATTGCATTAGCTTATTTGCTTCTCCTTCCTTTCCTTTCTTTTCCCTTCTATTCCCTTTCCCTTTTTCTCCTTATTTCTTTTCTTCCCTCCCTCCCTTCCTTTCTTTTGTTCATTGAAAATGTAAATCCTTAAATAGGACAGAAACTTATGAAGCACTTTTCTTTGTGCAAGAAAGTATAATATAAACTTTAAAGTGCTTGCTATGGTGGTCTCAATACAAGTGTGCTGGAAGAGGCATTCTTAATAGCATTTTAAAATTGAGTAAATGAGAACCAAAGAGATAAGTAACTTATAAAATCCACACACAGCAAATAAAATATTTTATCACTTTTGCCACAGCATGATGAAAGGACCACCCATTGTAACCTAAGTTCAGGTAGTTAGTTCATAAATGCTTATTAAAAATAAAAGTCTGCACTATTCAGCTTTATTTAATCTCTAAGTATTTATTATAATATTTCCAAATTTTGAAAGACATGAACATTTCAAAATATAAGTACTGTTCTGAGCTATGTGCATTTTAGATAGCACAGTCCTCTCTGCAATGAAGAATAAGTATTTAGCTTCAAAATGGTGCCTATGATGAAAGAATATATATCTGAGAATAATAAAGACTATGTGTGAATTCATGTATTTGACGTGACTCTTTCATTCACTTCTTTAAGTAGGAGAAACAGTAAGCTAACAAATATTTGTGCTTTTTTCCATATTTTTGTTAACTGCTGCTAGGAGTCATCTGTACAGACAGGAGCTACAATTCCCAGATTCCTTTGAGGCTAGATGGAGCCATGTGACTAGTCTTTATCAATGGAATGAGAGAAAAGACATGTATCATCTCCACGTCAAAATGAGTAAGAATTCATCCTCCAGCATCTCTTCCCCTGTGTACTTTCTGGCAGAATGTGATAGTGTCTCCTAGACTAATGATAGGACAGAAAACTTACCCAGCCCCTAATGAAGAACACTTTCGTTACACAGCTGTATAAACAAAAAAATAAATTTTTATTGTAAAAAGGCACTAACATTTTCAAATGTGTTAGTTGTAGGAGCTATTATTGGCTTACCTAATACAAGTTGCTTCCATCACAAGCTCTGTTGTCACTTATGTCCCTCAATGTATGTGATTGACTTATTAGTTCATTTTTATTCATTCTTATTGTTTAGAATGAACAAAGAGTAACTGGGAATTCTTTAATGTAAGAGTAGAAGAAAGGAGTAAATGATCCTAGAAAAATCAAGACAAATCATAAAAAGAATATTAAGAATTTGATAGAGTAATTCCAAGAGTCAGTGAGAAATGCATGGAGAGAAAGATCAGAGACTTCTAAATGGCATACCCACTTGACACTAATCGTTTGAACACTCTCAAAATGAAAATTTACAAATCCACAATCAAACAGAAAAAATACACCTGGTCTATATGGAAGAAAAGCTATCAAAATATAAATAGATATTAGGCAGGTTTTTTTTTCCTGGCACAGAGTTAGGTTGAAATCAAATAAAAGAAAACAAATGGAGAAATACAGGGCTCAGAGATGTGAGTGGAATATTTCCAAAGCTCTACAAGACATTTGGAAAATCATACACCTGAATCAACAAATTGGAATTCAGAAGATGCTCATACAAGGCTAGAAGTGGAAATTTATTTTCATCATGCAAAGAAAAACAGCAGAAACGTCAGAAAGTGCTGTTGCTGTCCAGCGAATAGCAAGGAAGGCTTTCCTAGGCCTCTTTCTGGAAAGGTAGAAATGTTCAATGAGTGAATGATCTAGTATCCTTTATGTAGGTCTATTTCAGTAGAGCCTTGTTCCTTTGTTTGTAAAGTTCATCAAGCTTTTGAAACCAAAGAGATTTGAGTTTTATAGATTGTAGCTGCAGAAGGAATCTTTCACAATAGTGTAGAACAACATTTGATTATGAACTATGTGATAATGTAAGTGTCATTTGGATCATTCGGTGCCTGGGCCATACCAGCTGTGTAAGGTTTTGGACAGACTCCCTATTGTACTCTGTAGAGTGTTATATTCTTCTTCTGTGATGCAAGGTGAAATCCAAGGCTCTGAGAGGACATAGTGATAGAAAGCATGCAGGAGCTTTTTCTTTTTAAATATTTGCATGCTATCATCCCCAATTCATCCTGTTTACAGTATACAATGAATTTTAAATGGATATTATTTTAACATAAATTTTTTCATAGATTCAGACTAAATTTTAACCCAGTTTTTCAGATCTGTATTTTAAGTTTCTCTTCAGTTTCTCTGGAGAAAAAGATCCCATGGCAACTCATGCTTCTTAAAAAAAAGAAATTTCAGCATTTCTTAGTGACTACTCCAAATTCCAGATGCCATATTGTTGAAAGCAACCAGACTTCAGAACTGTATTGCAAACTTATTCTAGAGGCTCTGTACTAATTAATGACAATGCTATTTCTCTTAATATATCTTTACTTAATGTATTTTTCCTATATTCTATATATTTTTTTTAAAGATTTTAATTATTTATTTGACAGAGAAAGACACAGCGAGAGAGGGAACACAAGCAGGGCAGTGGGAGAGGGAGAAGCAGGCTTCCCGCCGAGCAGGGAGCCCGATGCGGGGCTCGATCCCAGGACCCTGAGATCATGAGCCGAGCTGAAGGCAGACGCTTAAAGACTGAGCCACCCAGGCGCCCCTATATTCTATATATTTAAAAGCACAATAAATTTAAACTTGAAATGAGAATAGGAATTATGTGTGCCCATATGTGTGATGAAATTTTGACATCCCTTAAACCTAGCATAGGAATAAGTTCATAGAATTCTTTATACTGGATTTTAGTAGAATAGTAAACCAAAAGGCTCATCAGAAGTCATCTAGCTTTATCCTATAGTTGGAGCACCTAAAGCCTAGAGAAGAGAAGTGATTTACCCAAGGTCACATAAATTAGTGCAGAGCTAGAATAAAACTTCCATTACATTCTCCTTGTATTATAAGGCACTGACTTTCATGGTTTGATAACTAGCTACACGTAAAGATTCCTTAAAGCAATGGAGAAATTTCAAAGTGTTCTTATGGCCATTATCCTCAAATAGAAGGGTATATAACAATCACCAGGGAAGTTTGTTTAAAATGTAGTTTTCCTGAATACTATGGCCAAATATTCGGATCAGAAAAGTCCAGTGTGAGACCAATGCATCTGTTCTGATACAAGTGGCCTGTTGACTACTCTTTACAAATAGTACATGTTGAATAAATAACTTTCTATAATGCCTTTTATATCCTTGCTTCAATAAAGAAACTCCGGCTTAATGTGTTAGTAACAGATTTGTTAACAGTAAGTAGTGTACTCAGAATACCTTACAAATTTTGTCATTAAATTGAAGGTTTCCATGATTTTGAACACTTCTCAAATGACATATCACCATCATCAGATTCATCATGCTTATGTAGTCATATTTGTGAATTACTAAATATTCACTCTAGTTCATATAAAACTTCTATTGATACTTTTTATTTATAAGTTATATAAATAATCTCATACTGCCCTTGACATTTTACTCTGAGGAAGGCAACTTGTCTACCAACAGTTATATGTTCCTTAAAAAAATAAACATCTCATTTAATTCACCCAATAAGAAATGGAAGTATTTCATAGAGTCACTCAAAGAGATAACTCAATCCTCTTAGTTTCTTTTTTTATGGCAGAACCTATAATTACTTTTTTCAAAAGCTATGTACTATCTAGTTAGAATTGAAATACTGATACAACCATTTAAGAGTGAAAAATCATTATCATTCTCCATGAAAATCTAGAATTTACAGGAATCATCTGGAAATACAAATGCCAGCATCTAGTTGTTATTTTCAGTTAGGTAATATGCCCTGTTAGGGTAGTATTTGTTCCCTAGGTTGTGATGGCAAAGATTATTTTATTGAATATGTGCTGGACCTACATTATCCTAATCATTAACATCCAACAATTTTTACAGCATTAAGTCATAAATTCCTATGTGAAGAATAAGAAGATAATTTGTTTTTACTCAATGTTCCTTAAAAGATATTTTACAGGGTTCCCCCCCCCCCCACTGGATTTCATTTCTTAGGTAAAATAAAAACCCCATCCCAAAGTCAAGCTGAAAATGTAACATGTTCTAAGACAGAGTAGATTTACAGAAAGCATTTTCCTAACCAGAACTGCTAAGTCATAAAAGAGATAAAGTGCTAATTAACTTACATGAGACAGCTGATATTACATGAGAAAAGCAAATACTCTTATCTGAGATTTACTCTTTTTTTGGGCTTTTTGGTTTAGATGGATAAATGTTTGAATATCTGATATAATAAATAGTTCTGGGAATGGAATCTTCTGCATTATTTGACATTCTTGCTAACTTTCTGACAAAGGGTGGTGTTATTTTAGGCAATTTTTCACTTTCTATCATGAATTTTATGGCAGTGTGATAATTCTATTAGTCAGTGATCAACTCTGTGCATTAAAGACCTAATACCACTTTATGACCAAATCAAGAAGCTATCTATCTTTAAAATCTTGTTTTGAACAGAATATTAAGCCTGAATTATTCTCCTAAATTTTGCACTGTATTATAGCCTCTGTATTGAAATGCAATTGATATTCTGTACATTGATCTTATATACAACCAACTTAGTATGCTTTTTATTATTTCTGAGAAATTCTCTGAGAACTAGAATCTTTTTCATGCTGATAATTATATTATCTACAAATGTTACCCTTCTTTTTCCCCCACTTTGCTGGAAAATTTCAAATATCTACCTTCTTCAAATGTAGAAAATAAAATAATAAACCGCCATGTACCTTTCAATCCTATTCAACAGTAATCAAATCATAGCTGGTCTTGTTTTAAAATATTCTATGATACCATTTTCATGCCTTAAAAAATAAAAAAATGATTCCTTAGTACCATCAACATTCAATCAGTGTTCAAATACCTTCAATTGTCATATATACACTTGTATTTTTATAACAGCTTTATTGGGATATAATATATATGCAATAAAATCCACCATTTAAAAGTATACAATTCAGATGTTTTTCGTATATTCATGAAGTTGTGCAATCATAACCACTCTCTGATTTTAGAATATTTCATCAACCCCCAAACAAATCTCATATCCATTCCCCCCATCCCCTAGTAACTACTTAAATTCTCTCTATCTATATGGATTTTCCTCTTCTGGACATTTCATATAAATGGAATCATAGAAGATATGGCCCTTTGTGTCTAGTTTCTTTGGCTTAGTATATATTTTCAAAGTGCATCCACATTGTAGCATGTATCAATGTTTAATTTCTTTTTATGGCCAAATAATATTCCATTTTATGGATATTTTGTCTAGGCATTCATGATATGATGGAAATTTAGGTTATTTCCACTTTTTTGGCTATTATATGAACATTCATGCACAAGTTTTTGTGTGGACATATTTCAGCTCACTTGGGCATACACTTAAGAGTGGAATTTCTGGGTCTTAAGAGTGTTTAACATTTCCAGGAACTGCCAAACTGTTTTCCAAAGCGGCTGCACAATTTTACAACCCCACTACCAATGTACATCCTCTACATTCTCACTAACATGTCTTAATGTCTGTCTTTTTTTATTCTAGCCAACCTAAGTGGAGCATGAAGTGACATCCTCTACATCCTCACTAACATGTCTTAATGTCTGTCTTTTTTATTCTAGCCAACCTAAGCGGGGTATGAAGTGATATCTCATTGTGGTTTCTACTTGTATTTCCCTAATGACTAGTAATGTTGAGCATCTTTTCTCGAGCTTCTTTGTTGTATATCTTCACTGGAGAAATGTCTACTCTAAACCTTTCCTGTTTTTAAAAATTGGGTTACTTTTCTTTTTTGTTGAGATGTAAGAGTTCTTTATATATTTTGGATCTAAGTCTCACATCAGATACATGATTTGCAAATATTTTCTCTTATTCTTGGATTGTCTTTTCACTTTCTTGCTGATATCCTTTGAAGCACAAAATTTTTAATTTTAACATCCAATTTATCTGGGTTTTATTCTTTTGTTATTTGTGCTTTTGGTGTCATAACTAAGAAATCACCATATAATCCAAGGTTATAAAGTTTTACTTGTAGGTTTTATTCTACCAGTTTTATTGTTTTTGTTCTTACTTTTAGATCTTCAATCCATTTTGAGTTAATTTTGTGCATAGCATGAAGCATTGGTCAAACTTCATTCTTTTGCATAGACATATAGGTATTTTGGTACCATTTGTTGAAAATATTGCTCTTTCTTCATTGTTTTGGTACCCTAGTCAAAAATCAGTTGACCACAAATAAACAATTCCAGATATTTTGCTTATTTCTGGACTCTCAATTCTATTCCATTGGTCTATATGTCTATTCTTACGTTAATACATCCTGTTTTGATTACTGATCTTTGTAGTAAGTTTTGAAATTAAGAAGTGTGAGTCTTCCAACTTTGAGTTTTTAAAGATTGTTTTGGTTATTCTGGTTCTCTTATATTTTCAAGTGATGCAAAAGAAAAGTCATCTGGGATGTTAATAGGAATTGCCTTGAATCTGTAAATCAATTTTAGGAAGTATTGTATTTCTGTGCACTAGCAATGAACAAACAGAAAATGAAAATAAGAAAACAATTTCATTTATAATAGCATCAAAAAGTATAAAATATTCAGGGATAAATTTAAAAAGCAAAATGTAAAACATATTCTGAAAACCACAAAAAATTGTTAAAAGAAATTAAAGAAAACTTAAATAGGAAAGTCATTTCATATTCATGGATCGGATGAAAATATTGTGAAAATGTCAATACTTCCCCAATTGGTTGAAAAGACATTTAATTCCTTTCATGAATTTGAAGATAGTTCCCTCTTTTCAAATATCTTTGGGCTGTTGAGAATTGTCTTTGTTTATTCTTGCTTTACTCTATCCTATTTGGTATGAATTAATTTAATACCTACAGATTCTTATTTTTCTTCAGTTAATGGAAAATTCTTAGCATTATAATTATAGAAACCTCAACTTCCTTCTCTCCATTCTGTCCTCTGAAGACACTCATTAGACAAATGTTAGATATTCTGTTTTCCTCCATAGCTTTTAACATTAAAAAATATTTTCCGTCTTCTCTCTTTAAATAATATATTATGGATAATTTTTTTTCAGATCTTCCATTCACTAGTTTTCTTTGTGTCGTGTCTTCTTACCTATTTAGTTCACCCATCCTATTTTTTCTCAACTATCTCATTTTTTTTTCTGAAGATTTCATTTGGTTCTTTGTCAAATCTGCTTCATCATTTTTGATAGTCTCTTATTGCTCAGTTTTGTGATCCCACCAGTCTTTTTTTAAAGATTTATATGTAGTTATTTTATATTCTGCTTCTGATATTTCTAATATCTGATGTCTTCTGAGGGATTTAAATCTCTGTTTTTCCTGATGATTCTCACTCCTGGTGGAAATTTTCTTCTATGCTTGGTCATCTCTGACTCTAATTCAGATGTCACTAGTTTTATTCAGTGGCAATTCTGAGGCCCTTACTTCAGAGAGACTATACAATTGCCTTTGTCAGAAACCTGGAGATGTTGCCAACCTTGGGCACTCTAATCCTTTTATAGGATTTCAAATTTAAAGCAGTAGTATCAGATTTAGCTCTAACAAACTGCCCGTGGCCCAGAACTAGAAATTCAGTTACAGTGCAGATATGGTCACTCACTCACAGATCAAGCTGTTATTGGCATTTTCTTAGAGTTCAAGACTTTTTGCTCCAGCTTTGTTTGTTTGTTTGTTTGGGGAGGAGGGTCTTCCAGCTTCCTTTACATCTGCCAACCCAGAAATGTCTTTGGAATATCTTTCACCCAAAAACTAGTTGTTTTGCTTAAGAGGCCTTTAGTAGTGTCTCATTTGTCAAACTGACAAAAGTGTTGTATTTTTAGTTATTAATTATATGTTTTTAAATAAACTTAAGGTAGATTTATTCATCCATAAAATAAGGATAACGATAGTGTCCAAATAATATGAAGGTTATCTGAGTTAGTGCTTGCCAGATAAAAAGTATTTAATAGATAACAATTATTATCATTACTAGTTTCAATATTAATATTACACATTATTCATGTTATATGATACTTAAAATTAAAACTCAGAGATTCTCTGATGATATCAAAGGTTTTCTCAAGAGTTTATGTTATTTTGGTTGATCAGATTCAATATAGGTGTTTTATTTGTGTTCTCCTAGAATGTTGATATATTTTACTATATGTAAAAGCTAAGAAATACTAAAAACATTTTAAAAATACAAAGCTCTCACAAATTATTAATTCAGTGATTTTTAATAAAGTAGTTTATATGATACAAACAGACATATGTATTGAATTACTATTTGGGAAGGTAGCAAAAATGTTTTACCTAGTAAAATTTTGATTAATTAATCCACTCAATAATATTTCTTGAGCCACAGTTTGTAAAAGACTGCACTTCATGATGTGTGGAATCACCTATATTCCTTCAGTCGAGAATATTTACAATATGATTCAGGAGACAAACACATTAGCTATTTTAAAATAGTCTATGTTATCCAGGTGTTAAACTCAATCTAATTGATGATAAAAATAAATGATTTTAGTATCAATATGTATACAGAAGCAGGAGGTCAACAGAAGGTTAGGCCTGGTGTTCAGCAGCCCAGGGCCTTTACAAGGAATGAAATGACTTATAAGTAATCAGACCCACATATGGGTAAACACTAGCAAATGACATCTCTACCCTGCCATCAAACCTACCAGTGATGCATAAAAACTATCACAGTCTTCCTACTCATACATATATATGTATTCAGAACTCGTATTCTTATTTTATACACAAATAAATTATAAATTTAAATTAGAAACCAAAGGATTTACGCTTTAATTGGTACTTTGTGCTTAGTAGTTTGTTCTGAGGTCTTCGTAAGATAATGTCACAATTGTTGTACTGCCAATATTTCATGAAAACACTGACTATTGTAATGGCATACATTAGCAAAGCTAAGAGAATGAATAAAGAAAACATCTGTTAATCACTTTCATAATTAATTATTTCAATACCAAATTACAGGATGCATAACTTGGTCTCCATGTATGTGTCCTGCAGTACAAAATAAACACATAAATGCAGAAAGATGTCAAAACCATAATAATAGTATCCAAATATAGCCAAGCAACAAATGTAACACAGAGTGCCAATGTAACAAGTCATGTTTTCTTTTTTTATTCTTCTCATTGTCATTCTGCTCTATCTCAGAAGGGATATATGAAAATATTCCTGAGACATAGACCAAAGCCATAAAGCATACAAAGAAAAATCAGCATCTCCCAGAAGATCAATTTATTACATTAACAAATTTCTTATACATGAATTTTCATATTTTTATGGATCATAATGATGCATGAATGTAATTACATTAGTGATTTTCACATATTAGCAAAATAATGCCTATCTTTAACAGTGAAAGTGTTTGATTTCTTTGAAATACAGCCTACAAATTACATACATATTAAAATAATCATGTTCATTTCAATAGCTTATGATACCACAAGTATAAATTATAAACATAAATTATAAATTATAAACATAAATTATTTATATGTATTGTTTTCATTTTAAATATATGGTTTCAATGCATATCGGTGAATTTATAGTTCACTATCAACATAATTTTTGTTTCCAAATAGGCTTCTAAGTTACTATATCTAGTTTACAAAAACTTTAATATTTTCTGTCTTTCTGTCATAGGCCCAGACATGAAAATTAACCAAAAATCAGTAAGTATATTGTCAGTCAACCAATTGGAAAATGCCAATCCTTCCAAAATAGTCTTTTTTAATTTTTTTTTTTAAGATTTTATTTATTTATTTGAGAGAGAGAATGAGATAGAGAGCATGAGAGGTGGGAGGGTCAGAGAGAGAAGCAGACTCCCTGCTGATCAGGGAGCCCGACGTGGGACTCGATTCCGGGACTCCAGGATCATGACCTGAGCCGAAGGCAGTTGCTTAACCAACTGAGCCACCCAGGCGCCCCTTCCAAAATAGTCTTGCTGATTATTATCATCATCAATTGTGTTAAGAGGGCATTTTCTTAAAAATAATTAGCTTTCTTTATTTTAATTATTTGACTAGTATCTTCAGATTTTAAAGGTCTCATTAATTTTTTTGGCCACTGGGCACTGACTGATCAAAGCTCAAGCCATCAGGATCACCTGATTTTTCAGCCAAACTATGGAGGAACTGGTTCAGGATATCCTTTCTTAGTTTTGTTTTTTGCTTTTTGTAGGCCTTTTTTTTTTTAAATAATTTAATTAAAAAATTTCTGAACACAGTTTAGTAACAAAAGTTTCAAACCAGTTCTTCACAGCTTTATTAAGGTATAGTTGTTAAACACAAAACTGTACATATTTAATACATACAATTTGATGAGTTTGGACATATGCATACATCTATGGAACCATCACCACAATCAAGATAGATACATCCATCACCTCCAGAAGTTTCTGCATGTCCCTTTGGTTTTTGTTTGTTTTTGTTTTGTTTTGCTTTCATGATATGTGTGTTTTGGTTTGCCTTTGTGATGAGTGTATTTTGTTTTGCTTTTGTGATGTGGGCATGTGTGTGTGTGTTAATATGTAACATGAGATATTAAGCTATGTAAGATATAAAAGAGTTAAACAAAGAAACCCTCCAGATTTTTTGAAGTATGCCTCAAGCAAGCCTTTTGTTTCACACTCACTTTTTGATTGACCACCTTCCACCTCTTGAATCTGAATTTGCCCCTTCATAAAATCAATTACTGTATTATGCTTAAATAGTAATCTGAGTACTGAAATAAGAGTGCAAGAACTTATTTTTAAACTGCTACCCTGAGAAGTAGTCTCATTAAGAAAATTCACATGTGCAATTGAAAGTTATCTCAAGCTGTGACTCAGAGTTTATGGATTGTGATGTGTAATAGACGTTGGTGTCATCTATCACTTCAGCATCAGTCTCCTCACTTAGCCTAGAGGGGTTGTGATGCTACGTATGAAGACCCTAATCCCTTTGTGTTAAGAGTGACATTTGGTGTCTTTTATCTTAATGGGTAAGTTAGCATTCCTTCAGTACAGCTTTGAAAAACGTGACTCGGATGCCCTGGGATTATTAAACGAGATGAAAGCCAGTTAGATACAAGAGTGTCTATGAACTGAATAAATAATACAACATTCAAAATATACTTCTGAATGTACTGCTTTCTCTTTTTTTTCAGCAGTTTTGAAATGGTATGTTTCAATCAGGAACCAGTGTTTAGTCCTATAGGTCACAAATTACTAATGTATTTATCATAAACAGATAAAGATTTTTCTAAAAATTTTATTATTCTAAAAGCTCTAATTATATTAAGATATTGAATTTCCCTGCCTAAAGTAATTTTTAAAATGATAACCAAATCTTTGATCCTTTTATAAACCACCAGAAGGAAATCCCCTCTGGATTTAAAATGAGTGGATTTGCCTTCATTTATTCACAGAGCAGCAGAGAAAGTGTTCTTTCCTTCCTTCCTTCCTTCCATCATTTCTTTTCTCTTTCTCCTTTCTGATGGCTCTTCTCCTTTGTTTTTCTCCTCCTCCTTCTCCTTCTCTTCTCTTTCTCATCTCTTTTGCATTTTTCTTGTAACTTTACTGACATTGTGATAAAATTAATTTTATAATGGAATCAGCATAGAGGAATATTGCAAAAATACCCATTTTTTTCCAAAATGTAACTGTAAAATTATGGTTGACCTTGAATATAATGAAGTGAGGCCTATGATTCCTATGAATTTTGAATATTTGGGGAAAATATAGATATCTCTAGAAGTTGCCTTTAGTCTTAAGCAAGTTTTCATAAAAGAGAAAACTGGAAAGGATAATACTATTCTTCCCTCAGGAAAAGGGCTAGGGCACAATCAGATGGTTCTGTAGTGTATGGATGGATGTAAGTCAGTGGTGTTCTCAGCTGGTTAAGATTACAGTTACATGGGAGAAATCAGAAAGAATGGGAGACATTGAGAACCACAGGGACTTCTTTAGTTGGAAGACGTTTTCTGGTTTTAGGAAATAAAATATGAAATCTCTGTACCATGAAATCCAATTGTCCCCATATATTCATATCCTTCCTGATAAAAGGAATACTAATTCATTACTTCAAAACTTAACCAAGACGCTGTCAACTGCTTAATTCAAAAAACCATCCTCATAGGGTGCCTGGGTGACTCGGTTAAGCAACTGACTTCGGCTCAGGTAGTGATCTCAGTGTCCTGGGATGGAACCCCTTGTCAGGCTCCCTGCTCAGCAGGGAGTCTGCTTGTCTCTCTCCATCTGCCCCCCACTGGTGCTCACTCTCTCTCTTTCTCAAATAAATAAAATCTTTAAAAAAAAAATTCTCTTAGTCTTAATGAGGCTTGAGGTTAGAATTGAGATACTAAATCCCCACACAAAATGTTATGGTCATATAACCACTACCACTGACTCCTTTATTCCCAAAGGTAAACTTTAAAAGCCAAAATATTTACAAAATAAAAGGGCTGTTAAAAGACAATTTTCGAAAATAGGTAAACCATGACTGTCATACACAGAAAAATAAACATTAGTTAACATTTTTTATTTTACTCAATAATGACTAAACTGGTAATGTATTACAACCAATCCAAAGGAGAATCCAAACAACAGGAACATTATAAGTCCAGAATATTAAAATGTCTATAGAAGAATGTCTATAGCTGGGGAAGGAAGTCAATTTTATCTCCACTGGACAGAATTAGATGTTTATATGTTATGATTATTTTGCATTGTTACTGGCTATCTAGATTTAGAGAGTTACAAAACCACTCCCATAGAAACGGAAGCAGATAACCTGGAAGGATATGCTCCAGACAGTGTGTAACTTTCCAGTGAAACATTTTTCTTCCTATACTTGCATACTTTTCTAAAGTATAGTTGTTTCATAATAGAAGGGATAGTTAAATAAATTCATGAATAAATTATGAGTAAAGAGATAAAGGAATGAATGAACTAATGAAAGACTGTCTGGGAAGTGTTTTCCGTAAGCTCTCAATCATGCCCTCATTTGTTCTCAAACAGGAACAAATTTTCGTTTCATTTTTCCTCCAAATTGTATCACCCTGTCATGACTACATTTTTGCACATTTTCTTTCTGTTAGCCACTGACCTGATTTAACTCTTTTGCTTCCATTATCTGTTTTTTTCTCAGCCTTTTTATTTGCCCAGCCATCCTTTCTTGTGCTCCTTTATAACAATCACTTTTCTTCCTGAATGATTCAATGGCTGAAAGTAAAAAAGTAAAATCATCTAAAACTTCTGAATATATACAGTAGAAATGAAGCCTAAAAGAGGTAGAGTTCCCATATTCTTTTTGCCTTACATTAGTTTTTTTTAATTGAATATATTTTCCACTTTATAAATGCTTTAAAAAATTCTCTTTTTGTCTACTAAATGCTAGATCAAGGAGACCTCAGTGTAAAATAATTTAATGTTCAAATGACAAAACAAAGTTGAGTTTCATTTGAATGTCTTATGTTGGGTTGCTGAAGGATGTGAAAATGGAAACGTGGAAGAGAATTGCAATTGGCAACAGAGGAGCAAACACTATAAACATTGTCAAATGTCTATTTTTATTTTTAAACAGTACAACATGATAGTTTAATATATGTATACATTGTGAGATAATTACCACAATTAAGTTACTTAACACATCCATCATCTCACATATTTACCTTTTTTTTTTATTATGGTGAGAACACTTAAGATATTAGCAAATTTCAGATAAACAACCCAATATTGTTAATTAAAATCATCATGATATACTCAGATCCCCAGAATTTATTCATCTCACAACTGAAAGTTTGTACCTTTTAACCAATATATTCCCTTTCCCCCCACTGCCCAGCCCCTGACAACTACCATTCTACTCTTTGGTTCTATGAGTGCAGCTGTTTTAGATTCCACATATATGTGAGATCATGCAGTATTTTTCTTTCTGTGTCTGGCTTATTTCACTTTGCATGATGTCATCTGGGTTCACCCATGTTGTCACAAATGACAGAATTTTCTTCTTTTTATGGTTCAATAGATACCATGCTATACTACATTTTCTTTATTCATTAATCTACCAGTAGATACTTAGATTATTTTCATAATTTAGCTACTGTGAAAAAATGTTGCAAAGAACATAGGAGTGCAGATACCTCTTTGTGATACTGATTTTATTTCTTTTGGATAGCTACCTAGAAGGGGGATAGCTGGATCCTATAGTAGTTCTATTTCTAATCTTCTGAGGAACCGCCATAGTGTTTTTTACAATGACTGTACCAATTTACATTCCCATCAACAGTGAACAAAGGTTCCCTTTCCTAATCTCATCTTTTTTTTTTTTTTAGATTTTATTTATTTATTTGACAGAGAGAGACACAGCGAGAGAGGGAACACAAGCAGGGGGAGTGGGAGAGAGAGAAGCAGGCTTCCCACGGAGCAGGGAGCCCGATGCGGGGCTAGATCCTAGGACTCTGGGATCATGGCCTGAGCTGAAGGCAGACGCTTAACGACTGAGCCACCCAGGTGCCCCGTAATCTCATCTCTTTTTATAATAGTCATCTTAACAGGTGTGAGGTGATATCTCATTGTAGTGTTTTGTTTTTGTTTTTATTTTTGATTCTCTTTTATTTGCCCAGGTCCCTATCCTGGATTGCAAACTCATTTAGAGCAGAGCCACATCTTATTTGCCTTTTTAAAAAACAAATATATATATATATATAGTTGAGATTTCTCTTAGACGTACACTGATGAAATAATATCTCTTTAGAAATTACCAGAAATTGTTTTATTCTATAATGAAAGCAAGTTAAATACTTACAAAAATATAAACCTGTTATGAGGTATGCAGATGTAACCATCCTTCCACTAGTGAGATATTCCAAAATTTCCAAGAACATTTTATTTGTCATAAGTTCCTCATAGCTTATTTTTTAAAAAAGATTTTATATATTTACTTGAGAGAGAGAGAGAACACGAATTGGGGGGAGGGGCAGAGGGAGAGGGAGAAGCAGACTTCTCACTGAGCAGGGAGCCCAACTCAAGGCTTGATTCCAGGACCCTGAAATCATGACCTGAGCCCAAGGCAGACGCTTAACCAACTGAGCCACCTAGGTGCCCCCTTCATAGTTTATTTTTGTTCTTGGTTGGTTAATAAGAACAAGCAGATGAAGAATTATAGCTACCAACCATATGTGTTTATTTTCATAATATACCATTTTAGAAAGTAAGAATAAGATTAGAGTGACCTTCAAATTAGAATTGGCAAATATCTTTGCATTTACCATGATATATCCTTTTTCATTTAGAAAACGTTATATAATGGTAAGAAAATCATAGTGTTACTATCTCCAGAATGAGAAGAGGCTCAGAGGAAAATCCCATGGCCCCTCTCTGTGTCTCAATCTTACATTTTTATTTTATGTTATTTTTCCAGCTTTACTGATATATAATTGACATTAACATTGTATTAATGTAAGGTGTACAACATAATAATGTGATATATGTTTATACTGAAAAATGATTACCACAAAAATTCAGTTAACATCCATCACCTCACATAGTTACAATTTTTCTTCTTGTGATGAGAACTTTTAAGATCGACTCTCTTAGTAACTTTCAAATATACTCTATATAGTATGAGCTTTAGTCATCGTACTATACATTACATCTCCAGAACTTATTTATCCTATAACTGGAAGTTTTGATCTTTTTGACTACCCGATATACCTGTTGTTCATTTGTATGTCTTCTTTGGAAAAATATCTACCTAGGTCCTTTGCCTATTTTTAAGTTATTTGGTTTTTGTTTTGTTTTGCTATTGAGTTACAGGAATTCATTATACATTTTGAAGATTTATTTATTTATTTATTTATTTGAGAGAGAAAGAATGCAAGCGGGGGATGGAGAGCAACAAGCAGATTCTGCGCTGAACGCAGAGCCCAATGCAGGGCTCCATCTCAGGACGCTGAGATCATGACCTGAGCTGAAATCAAGAGTCAGGCCCTTAACCAAGTGAGCCACCCAGGAGCCCCATCATTATATGTTTTAAACATTAACTGCCTACCAGGTATGGTTTGGAAATATTTTCTCCCATTCTGTAGGTTGGTTTTTATTTTTTGATTGCTTCCTTTGCTGTACAGAAGCCTTATAATTTCATGTAGTCCTTATTGCTTATTTTGGCTTTTGTTACCTGTATTCAGGTGTCATGTCCAAAATATTTCCCTTTATTTTCTTATAGGAGCTTAATGGCTTTCATTTTGACTAATTTTTGTGTATGGTGTCCTGTGAGTCCACTTTTATTCATTTGTATATGGATATCCAGTTTTCCCAACACCGTTTATTGAGATTATCCTTTCCCCATCGTGTTTTCTTAGTGCGCTTGTCAGAGGTTAATTGACCGTTTATGTGTAGATTTATTTCTAAGCTCTTTGTTTGGCTCCATTGGTCGGTCTTTGTGTCTGTTTTTATACCAGTAGCATACTGTTTTGATCACTACAGCTTTGATAGCTTAAAATCAAGTTTAAAATCAATCAAAATGATACCTCTAGCTTTGATCTTCCCACTCAAAACTGCATTGCCTATTTGGGGTCTTTTGTGGTTTCATATGAATTTTAAAATAGTTTTTTTATTACTTTAAAAATGCCACTATAATTTTGATAGGTATTACATTCAATCTGTAGATCACTTTGGGTAATATGGACATTTTAAAATGTTGTTAAATATTTTTTCTGCATCTAGTAAGATAACCATACGATTTCTTATATTTCATTCTGTTAATGTGGTACATCACATTTATTTGTGTGTGTCAAGTCATTCTTGTATCACAGGAATAAATTCCCCATGACATTGGTGCAGGATCCACATCCTGGTGCATGTATTGCTGAATTCAATTTGCTAGTATTCTGTTGAAGGTTTTTAAATCTATGTTCATCAGGGATGAACATCAGGGATATTGGCCTATAATTTTCTTTACTTGTACTGTCCTATCTGGCTTTGGTATGAGGGTAATGTTTCATAAAACAAGTTTGGAAGTATTCTCTACTTTTTTTTCCCCCAGCACAATTCTATTTAATGGAGGTGGGCAGCAGGATGTTCCACTATGATTAATTTAGTTCAGGGACCTGTCAACATTAGGTAGAGAAGAAGCCACCATCATTCTTTCGGGAGTAGCCTCCATTGGTGGCTGCAGTGTGAGGGGACACTATGGATCCTTGGATGCTGTGGATAGACTCCTTCTTAGGGTTGATCCAGTGTCTGATGTTAGCTCGGGAAGTGATGGGAGGTGGCAGAGGAGGGGATAAAAGTTCTCCAGGGAATTGGGTATTGATGATTCCATGGGTATCCTGGGTGGTCTCCTGGTGTAAGAGTATCTCACTTTTGTTCTTTAATGTCCCTGTGTGGTGGTTGTACAAGGCTGCTAAGTGGAAATCCAGGTCATCCTTTGGTATCTCAGGATCAAAAAAATAAACATCCCGCCTCATGGAAGTGATTGTGGGAGTTGAGCTGAGCTGACTCCAGGGTTCCTGTTGCTGAGCAAGGTGAGCTGGGTTCTTATATGGCAGTTTCTTGGAAGCCCGGAGTTTTCCCAGGAAGGTATCATCGTTATCCAAGGTAGGGTGCTGGAAGGGGTCTCGGGCGAAAGTCATGGTAAAATGCGGAGTGAGCTGCTGGTGTGAGGGATGGGAAGCCTGTGCAGCCCTACTTTTCTTTTCTTTTTTCTTTTTTTTTGAAGACATTAAGAAAGATTGGCACTAATTCTTCTTTAAATGTTTGGTAAAGTCATCCATGAAGTCATCTGATATTGAGATGGCTTTGGTTGGGAAGATTATGATTACTGATTCAATCTCATTACTCATGTTTGGTCTGTTTAGATTTTGTATTTCTTCATAATTCAGTCTTGGAAGGTTGTATGTTTCTATGAACTTACCCATTTCTTTTGGGTTATCCAATTTGTTGGCGTCCAATTGTTGATAGTAGTCTCTCATGATCCTTTGTATTTCTGTGGTACCAGTTGTGGTATTTCCTCATTCATTTCTGAGTTCATTTATTGGAATCTTCTCTCCTTTTCTCTGGGTTAGTTCAGCTAAAGGTTTGTCAATTTTATTTATCTTTTCAAAAAAAAATTCTAAGCTTCATTGATGTTTCTATTTTTTTTTAAATATTTCATTTATTTCTCCTTTAATACTTCTTTCTTTCCTCCTGCTAACTTTGTTTTGAATTTGTTTTTCTTTTTCTAGTTCCTTAAGGTGTAAAGTTGGGTTATATATTTCAGATCTTTCTTCTTTCTTAACATGGGCATTTTTCACTATAAACTTCCTTCTTAGAACTGCTTTTGCTATATCCTATAAGATTTGATATGTTGGGGGCATCTGGAGGCTCAGTCGGTTAAGCGGCTGCCTTTGGCTCAGGTCATAATCCCAGGATCTTGGGATCAAGCACCCCATTGGGCTCCCTGCTCAGCAGAGAGTCTGTTTCTCCCTCCCCCCTGCTCCTGCTCTCTCTCTCTCAAATAAATAAATAAAAATCTTTAAAAAAAAGAGATATGATATATTGTATTTCCCATTCTTGTTTGCCTCATGATACTTTCTGATTTCCCTTTTGGTTTATTCTCTGATCCATTGGCTGTGCAGGACTGTGCAGTATCTATAGACGCTTGATCACATCTTCTGTTGGGTGGACTGGGTACTAGCTATGGGACTCACTATTGGAGGGTAGGGGTATATGGAAGGATGGTGGCATATGAGGGCTAGGAGTCTGTAGGTTGTGTGTGTTACAAGTTTCATGACTGGGCCTCTTGATGGAATCCATGAGGCAGTTAGTGAAACTGGGAACTTTTGTTCAGTTCCCTGCACCCTGGTTGCTGTGTATCTCCACCGCTTTTCCCTGCTCTAAGCTTCCCCAACTAGCCATGCTGTTCTGGGTGGGGCAAAAAAGAATTGGGCCTTTTGGGCAGCATTCCACATGGATGGGAAAACTGGGTGTTCACTACATGTTCATTTTCTCCTTTGAGAGACATCACCAGTCAAGGGCACCTCTCTTGGTACTAAAATGTACCACCTTAGGGAAGGGATGACACTGGTAAACTGTTCGTCCTACCCTCTTCAATATGTCTGTTCTTGGATTTTTTGTTCCAAATATGTGCTGGGCTCCCACAAAGGTACTCTTTCTCATCTATGAGTAGTTGCAAAAATTAGTGTTTCTTTGGGGAAGGAGGTGGTGAGGGCTGAAAACGCCTATCTGACATCTTTTTGATGTTACACAAGAGTAGATTTTTAGAAATTGAGATACTTAGATAATATTCTATATGAATTTGCTAAATCCTTTATTTCTCTTTAGGTACGCAGATAGCCACAATAATTATTTGTGCTATCTTGCATGTTAAGTGGTAAAAAATAGCTTTAATTGTTGAGATCAATTTGGAAGACAGTATTTAGATCCAAACTTGTGGAATTTCCTCTTTCCATAAAAAAAAAAATGTTTGTGTACATATTAAGAAGAGATAATTTTTTCCCGACCTGCCTTGAGTCAATTCTGTTATCCATAGTTTTTTTTTTTTTTAAAGATTTTTTTATTTATTTATTTGACAGAGAGACATAGCGAGAGCAGGAACACAAGCAGGGGGAGTGGGAGAGGGTGAAGCAGGCTTCCTGCTGAGCAGGGAGCCCGATGTGGGACTCGATCCCAGGACCCTGGGATCATGACCTGAGCCGAAGGCAGACGCTTAACGACTGAGCCACCCAGGCGCCCCTGTTATCCATAGTTTTAAAAAAAAATAGGTGTGTTTTGTTAGAAACAATTTATGGTTGGTGATGACTTATGTTGACATCTTCCCTTTGGAATAAAGAAATAATAAATAAAACAGACATTTAATAAATGGTTCATTCTGCTCAGTTGGAATAATATAAACAATCCTTATTTTTATGATTTGTAATCATACTTCATTTTTTATTTTTTATATTTATTTTGAATAAGAGCATATAATATTTTTTTTTTCTACTCTTTGAGTAGAAAGATTGTCACATATTTGTGAAGAAGAGAAGCATACAAAGAGATTACTTTGGGGAATAAATGGATGCCAGAAAAAAACAAGACAAAATCTTCCATAAAAGCATTCATGTATTTTTTTTTTAAACAGCCTGTTTTTATAAACTCTGGAAGTAAAATTTTATAGAGTATCAGGTTAGGTTTTTGAAACTTGAATTCTCTTCTCATTCCTTGATGTTTTTAGTGTTGTTTAGACTTAATCAGTTTACTAATTTTGGCTATGACAAAAATGTACATATTAAGGTTACAATTTTCCTTAAGGTTAGTGAAAGACACTGAGATATGAAATTCCATGGAAGTCAGTTACTTGAAAAATTATAACTGAAGAAATGCCCTTGTCTATTTAAGAAGTCTCTCATCTTCTCTTTATCCAGTCCACATCTTCTGAAAAAATTAAAATGCAATGGTAGGGATGGGAGAAAGAAAAAACTACTTTTTTATACTTATTCAGAAAAGAACATTAACTTTGGTATTCAATGATGTGCAGCTGTAGTGGCCAGAATATATATATATAGCTAACTTTTTGAGTTCTAGGGAATAAAGAGGTGAAATTCAGGTTTAAATACTAACTTTGAAACTTACTAGATATATGGTGGTTGTTAATTTGCAAAAATTCTCTGAACCTAAGTTTCTTCATTTGTGAAATGTCGACAACAACACTGAATTCTTAAGCTTATTGTGAGAACCAAATGACATATCATATGTGAAAATGTTCAGTACACTGAACACTCTGTCCAAATGATACTCTTTGTAATGACACAAATGTATCATCTTTCCATAAATTAGCTAATTAAAGCACCATAGCCCCTGTCTGACAATCTTGAAAATCTGTTCTACAGTATGGTCAGGGTCATGTCCATTTTAGATCTATCCTCTCTGTTCCTACACATAAAAGTATAGAAGTCTATAATAAAGCTAAGAAATTTCATAATTCCCACATTTCCTTTTGTCATTTATATATTTTCATAACTGATAATCTGCAAAAAGATAAGAGAAAAAGAGAGAATTCCAATAAATAAAATAAAAATGAAAAAAGAGACAACACAGCTGGTACCACAGAAATACAAAGGATCATGAGAGACTACTATCAACAATTGTATGCAAACAAATTGGCAAACCTAGAAGAAATGGATAAGTTCCTAGAAACATACAAACTTCCAAGACTGAATTAAGAAGGAATAGAAAATCTGAACAGACCAAACATGAATAATGAGATTGAATCAGCAATCAAAATCCTCCCAATCAAGAAAATCCCCAGACCAGATGACTTCACCTGTAAATTCTTCCAAAACAGATATGTACTCCCATGTTTATTGCAGTATGATTCACAATAGCCAAGGTATGGAAACAATATACTTGTCCATTGTTGGATGAATGGATAGAGAAAATGTGGTATACATATACAATGAATATTATTTAGCTGTTAACAAGAAGGAAATCCTCAGATGAACGTAGGAGAAGAGAAGGAAAAATAAAAAAAGATAGAAACAGAGAAGGAGGCAAAACATACTCTAGGGAACAAACTGAAAATTGCTGGAGGGGAGGTGGATGAAGGGATGGGGTAAATGGGTGATGGGCATTAAGAAGGGCACTTGTGATGAGCACTGGGTGTTATATGCAAGTGATGAATCACTAAATTCTACCCCTGAAATTAATAATACACTATATGTTAACCAATTTGAATTTAAATAAAATCTAAAAAAAAATAAAGAAAGATGTTAGGTGAAAAAAAAAAGGAAAGCCTACCACTAGTAACAGTATGGTTAGGATATTATTCTAAGTGAAATAAGCATGGCACAGAAATTCAAAAACTGCATGATCTCACTTATATGTGGAATCTCAAATATTCAAACACATAAAACAGAGGGTAGAATGGTGGTTACTAGGGGCTAGGGAGTGGGATGGATGGAAAGGCATTGGTCAAAAGGTACAAGGTATCAATTATGCGAGATGAATAGAGATCTAATGTACAGCACAGTGACTATAGCTAATAATACACTATTGTATAATTGAAATGTATGGGGAGAGCAAATCTTAAGTGTTATAACCATACACAAAAAAATGGCAACTATGTGAGGTGATGATTATGTTAATAGCTTGATGATTATGTTAATAGCTTGATTGTTGTAATCATTTCACAGTGTATAAATATATAAAAATACCACATTTTACACTTATATACAATTTTTGTCAATTTTCCTGAAAGCTGTGGAGGAAACGAGTGCAATGAAATTTGTAATAACAATATATAACACTTGAGCAATGTATTCAAACTGATTTATATAACTTAAAAAGTCCACTCATTTGTGCATGCACTTCAGGTCTCACTTAACTTGTAAGAGTAAACAAAACTTATATGCTGCTCTACTTATTTTAAGAAAAAGAAACTGTTGGGTTTGGGGGGTTTTTTTTTTAGGAATGTGAAAGGCCTTTTATTTTTTTTTTCTCTTGAGTCCCAGCTAATTATTCATGAATTAAACTGAAGGATGATCTTCTGCTTGAAAAGCTTTATAAGATATAATTTTGTGATGCACATGTACCTAGAGACTTATATAATCAGTATAGCTTGTCATTTTAATAAGTAATTAAACATACTTTAGCCTAACAAAAGATATTGAGATTAAACAATACCCACCCGTTCCAAATGGTATTATTACCAATATTTTTTCTCCTTTGTTGTTTTAACATTCCCAAAATAATGTTTAAATTATATCTTTTCTTTTCATGAGATAATGTGTACCTGGCATGAGCTATGTTAGATTTTCCCATAATTATAATAAAGTAATTTCAACAGAGTTCTTTTGTAAGGATGTCTTGCAAGTCTATTTTTGGCTAAAAACATGGTATCTCTTTTGAGAAAATAAAGATTTATGTTCATGTGTGGAATTACTCCAGGTTCTTCATAATGATGATAGCAAAGTAGACAGGAAGATCCAGCCTACTACCCATTTCTTATTGCTGGCTGAAGGGAACTGAATGGATGCATTGCGGCAGGAGCCCATGGGGTGACTGACAGATGGGCTGTCTTGTACAGGTTTTACAAGTATCAGGTCTAAGCCTCAACTCAGAGAGTTGAGGACCATTCTATGAGTGACAGAAAAGCAACTTAACAGGATGCGGCTGCCTGCTCACACCCTTTTTGGTGCTATGTGTTGGGAGGAAAGAAAAAGCACCAGACCTATCTATACACCATCCCTGAAGTGTTTCTCAGCATGTTGGGAGAAAGGGGAAAGGTTGCATGATAGAGTGTAAGGTAAGGATGGGGGCAGGGAGAGTGATGTATCCTCTTTTCCTCCCACATAAAAATGTGGAATGTAGGGCACCTGGGTGGCTCAGTTGGTTAAGCGACTGCCTTCGGCTCAGGTCATGATCCTGGAGTCCCGGGATCGAGTCCCGCGTCGGGCTCCCTGCTCCGCGGGGGGTCTGCTTCTCCCTCTGGCCCTCCCCCCTCTCATGTGCTCTCTCTCATTCTCTCTCTCTCAAATAAATAAATAAATAAATCTTAAAAAAAAATAAAAAATAAATAAAAATAAAACAAAAACAAAAGAATAGGGCGCCTGGGTGGTTCAGTCGGTTGAGCGACTGCCTTCGGCTCAGGTCACGATCCTGGAGTCCCTGGATCGAGTCCCGCATCGGGCTCCCTGCTCAGCGGGGGGTCTGCTTCTCCCTCTGACCCTCTTCCCTCTCTTGCTATCTGTCTCTCATTCTCTCTCTCTCTCAAGTAAATAAATAAAATCTTAAAAAAAAATGTGGAATATATCTGTAAGTGTCTTTCTGTCTGCTAACTCTCCCCTTTTTCATAGCTGCTATAAATAATAACAAACAACATTCTTTTTTTTCTTTTGTAGCTCCCCACAAATGTACTTTGCTCCAGCAGGAAGTACACAAATGTCTGACTAACCACCAACAGTCATCCTAGCATCCTTTTCATTAGAGCTTGCTCTTTTACAGGTGAATGTTGTTTTCACTGAATATCTGTATTGGATGCAATATTTTCTTGTACCCTGCTTCTTTCCAGAAATATTTCAGTTTTGCAACCATGGAATAGTACTTTGGGGGACTTTTACTTTTGGATGAATGGTAAACATGGAGCAATAAAAAAATCATGATAATAGTCCAATTTTTGTGCATTTAGTATTTGATACAAACTAGCAGTGTCTTTGATGAAATTTGGAAGTTTTTGTGTTCCTGAGCAAAAGGCTAAGAAAGAACTCTTGAGACTTTTTTTGGTACAAAAAGGTGATTTTATTATAGGACGGGGACAGGACCTGTGGGCAGAAGGAGCTTCACTGGGATTGTGAGGAGTAACTGATTATATACTTTTTAATTAGTAGGGGTTAGCGATAGTGCAAGTCTCTTAAGGAATTTGGAAGCAAGGCTTTCAGGACCTTGAGAGGTTAGCTGCTGTTAAGAGAAGGTTACTTTTAGGGCGCCTGGGTGGCTCAGTTGGTTAAGCAACTGCCTTCGGCTCAGGTCGTGATCCCGGAGTTCCGGGATCGAGTCCCGCATCGGGCTCCCTGCTCAGCAGGGAGTCTGCTTCTCCCTCTGACCCTCCTCCCTCTCGTGCTCTCTGTCTCTCATTCTCTCTCTCACAAATAAATA
This sequence comes from Neomonachus schauinslandi, assembly GCF_002201575.2. Lineage (NCBI taxonomy): Eukaryota > Metazoa > Chordata > Mammalia > Carnivora > Phocidae > Neomonachus > Neomonachus schauinslandi. The sequence goes on along the minus strand of NC_058410.1, from coordinate 91,992,783 downwards.
AATAAATCTAAAAAAAAAAAGATAAGGTTACTTTTAGCCTTTCATAAAACATAAAGGCACTAAGGAGGCCACGAGTTCCTTGAGGAAGGTCACACTGCATTTTCAAGTATCTATCAGTGGGCTGCAAGCTGTAAGGAGATTTAATTTAAGCTACATTTCTCTTGCCTTTGTTTCCCTCATCACCTTTATTTTGGATTCTGAATACTATAGATAAAACATTTAATTGATTTCATTTTCACCATCAGCATCCTTGATTGAAATATATCCATGGCATTGTATAGCTCCCTCTGGTGTTTAACACCTGAAAATTCTTATTTGGTCAAAGACCAGTAGGCAAAAAAGGAAAGAAAGAAAGACGCTGTCTCTAGTGCAGCAGAACTGAGGGCAGACTAACTAGAATTGTTTTTTCCATTAAACTGTCTTTCTAACTGGGTATTATTTAAAATCTCTGTCTTCCCGGAAGCCAGTCAGGAAGCTCTGGGCTTGCGCCAGGCCCTTCGTTGCCATGTGGGGCATCAGTGAAGGAAGTGCTGGGTCAGCCAGTGTGAGCTGCAATCAGATCAACTCCCCAGCTACCTAGTCCAGTCTCTGCAGTGTTCTAACTGTAATTACACAGAAGATGAGAGAGTTGGCAAGATGGAAAGTGATGGAAGGGGAAAGAAAACAAGAGAAGCTCTAGAAAGGATTTAAGAAAAGAAAGAAATGCAGGGCTTCCACATGACAATTTCTTCTTTTTTTGCTTTTCATTTGTCTATTACAAATTAAGTATGGTAACACAGATCATGATATGCATTCTGTGTTTATTGAAGTGTATGGTATTCTAAGTGCGTTCATTTTTGTGAAGTGAAGACATATTTAGGATCAATTCTATGCTCTTTACACTCTATACTAGGTATTAGTTCATTTAATTCAATCAATTTTACTTAAAAGTTAAATATTAATTTAGTTTTAGACGTGAAGAAACCCAGTCTCACGGAGGTTATGTAATTTTCCCAGGTCCACAACTAGTAGATTAAGATTGGAGCCTAAATCAGTTTGATACCAGAGCCCATCTTCTTTCCACCAGACAGTGTTTCCTCTTTCAAGTCTCAGGATTTATACATGAATATTCCTTAAAAGTCATGGCATAGTGGCTGGCTCCCAACCATGATTTTATTATCACCACTCTGTTATTTATTTTAGACAGTGGATACACTCAGTGATAAAACTGTAACTTTCTGTTGATATTTAGATTTTTTATTGTACTTTTTCATTCTGTTATTGTGTAAAACTGCTTCAACTTATAACAAAATATAGGAGGGCCCATGATGCTTCTAATGTATTTCTTGTATAACTGAATAAAATACAAAAAAAAAGAAAAGAAAAAACGGTTGCCTACATTAAGAGGCATTCATTTTATGTGAGATCCAGGCTAAGAGCTTGAGAAGCAGTAAATGAAGAGGTTAAGATTATATGCTTGGTCCCGACTTAGGTGCTTGGGTTGGAATCCGGACTAGTCCCCTGAACAGGTAAGTGGCCCCCACAACATATCTGCAACCTCAGAGTTTGAGTTCCCTGATCTGCAAAGTTGGCATAATGTTACTATCTACACTTTATTTTTTTTTATATATTTTTTGATACTATCTACACTTCAGCATGATCTTGTGAATCAAGTGACTTCACTGAGATCAAAGTAGCCTGAAACATAAGAAATCTACTCTAAGTATTCCTATGGGGAATCGAGACACAGTAATTAAATAGGTCACCAAGGGCACAGAGCGGATAAGTGGCCAAGCGAGGACTTGAACAAAATGATGCTGGATCTAGCATGTGAAGCTGAATTATCACTCAGTGGCACCTAGCGGAACCAATGATCATTTTGGAGTTTCACTGCCTTCGTTAAGCATAAACAATTTTTATTGTTTTATTTCCCTTCACTGAAGTTCACTCACATGAAGACTGGCTAGAAGAGAATCTAAGTGGAAGCTACACATATGGCAAAGTCACTGAAGCTTTTTCCTACTCCTCCCAGTTGAGCTTCTTGGAAATTATTTCCCTTCCCATTCGTACATGTAATAAATGGTTGAAGATGAAGGTTTAGCTAATCTTTAAGGACATTCAGAATAATCCTTTATTGAAAAGCAGAATTTAGAAATTATGCTTCAGAGTAGCAACAAGTTTTCAACAAATGTCCACGCTGACCTTTTAACATCTCTATCCATGCTTAGTAACATCCTCATCAGCCTGCAGTTTCTGAGATTTGAGAAATGCAATGAAGGGAAGAAAAACCCTGATAATTACTTAAGACTATTTTTTCTCTAGCAAACAGAATATGTGTGTATATTTGTGTATGAAAAAAATGGGGGGAAAAAAGCACCTCTCCCTGAATCTGTTAGTCTCTAGGTCATTATTATGAAGTTAATCTTCCTTACCCTCTATCCAATATTTCATCAATAGGGAACTGCTGAATGTTTGCAAGGTGAATGCACATAAAGGCAACTGTAGGCAGATTTTAAGGTTTATAGGCTTTAGGCAAATACTGCCAAATCTATGACAGGCCTATTTTTGTAGCCCCAGGGTTAGACTTCGGTATGGTCTTGAGAGATTTGAAGATTTAGGAAAAGGAAATTTTACATATACTTAAAAATACATATAGGGCGCCTGGGTGGCTCAGACGGTTAAGCGTCTGCCTTCAGCTCAGGTCATGATCCCGGAGTCCTGGGATCGAGTCCCGCATCGGGCTCCCTGCTCCTTAGGAGCCTGCTTCTCCCTCTGCTTCTCTCTCTCTCTCTCTGTCTCTCATGAATAAATAAATAAAATCTTTAAAAATATATATATATATATATATATATATTTCTTCCAGTTCAGAGACAACAATACACACCTGACTCTGAGTCTATGCTATTTTCTTTGAAGAAGGGGTTTTAAAAGATGATGTAGAAGAAACTCTCTCTCTTTTCCATTGTTTTTCCTGTCTTTAACATGGAGACCAGTGAACATGGTACAAAGAATATGTAGCCCAATGTAAGACTGCCTTCTCATATTGATGCCTCATTAAGGGGGAGTTTAAATTAGGTAATCTGGGCATCTGGGATAAAAATCTTTAAGAGGACGTTCTGCATGGAGCACTGGGTGTTATACACAAACAATGAATCATGGATCACTACATCAAAAACTAATGATGTAATGTATGATGATTAACATAACAATAAAAATTTTTAAAAAAATCTTTAAGAGGAATTCCTATTATAGGATTCAAGGAATAATTCAAGAAACATATTTATAAGACTCCCTTAGTATCTTTGTAATAGTGTTGCAATGGTTGTAATCATGCTTTAATTAAATGTTTGCTGAGAAAAACCTGTTTCACTAAGCCACCCAAAATTAACTGAGAGTTCATCCACTTACATAATTCAGTGAAACATGATATAAAGAGTCAGGGTATCCACTATTTTTTATTGAAGAGAATATAGTGTTTTCTTAGCTTTTTCCACAAATGTTTAAAGAAATGATCGACCCATGGAAACATCTTCATTAGCACCGTGCACACCAATAGTATTGACATTTTATGCATCCTTTTTTGTAGTATAACATTAATAATTCAGTGCTAGGACTTGTGTGTTTGACTAATGTTTTGAAAAACAAATACTTCAAAACAAAGTGAGTTTCAAATCCTGATACTATAAATGTCTTTGCGTTGAAATTTTCTTTTATAGCTTTTTTGCATTCATATTTTATTTTTTATTTAAGACACAGCAACAAGGACCACACTTTCCTATTGACATTATCAGGTTAATGGATTTAATGTCTGGAGCAGGCACCTCAAAGCTTAGTTCTTGACCTTTTGTCAAGGCCTAGCTATCTATAGGCATGTCGACTCTTCAGGTGCAAAGTAAATATACAATTCTAAAAGAGTTTAGTTCTAATTTGGTTTAATCAAATCTAAGAGAAGGGAAGTAATTTCTAAACAGTGAAAGCTCTTGAGCAAGGTTAAATAAGTAATTTGGTTCTGCCACCTATTCAGTATTATTTACTCTGAATTTATCCATGTTTGATTTATGTATATATTATAATGGTATAATTTTATGTTCCAACCCCTAGCCTCCTAATACACTTCTTTTTTTTTTAAGATTTTATTTATTTATTTGAGAGAGAGAATGAGATAGAGAGCATGAGAGGGGGGAGGGTCAGAGAGAGAGGCAGACTCCCCGCGGAGCAGGGAGCCCGACGTGGGACTCGATCCCGGGACTCCAGGATCATGACCTGAGCCAAAGGCAGTCGCTTAACCAACTGAGCCACCCAGGCGCCCCTCCTCCTAATACACTTCTAAAGAGTTACATTACATAGAGCAAACTTTCAGTGATTTTTTTATTGCACATAGGGCAATGGGGATAATGATACCGATTCTACATGGGAGACAATTATATTGGGATAAAACCTCTAAAATGCAGAACCCTATATTTGTAGGGAATTGGAACGATCTCATAAATAGCAGTTGTGATTTAAAAAATTTGGATCGCCTGTGGTGTCAGTTTTACTCCCTGATTTCACTAAATATTTATCTGATGCCTCCTACATGTCCTGTATTTTCTCTGGGCTGGGAATACAAACCTATATAGGCCTGCTTTGTGAGGGCTACCTTGTAAGCAAGGGTTGACTGTACTGTAACTTGTGTATTAATAATTAGCGTTAATTGGATTGATTTTCATTAGCTGGTGTTTCCCCTAGTATTTTTGAATTAGCTTTTGACATTATTATATGATTGAGAAAAAGTCAACAAAATTCCTCATAGTCATCACTCCTTTGAGTACATTTATAGATACTTTCAAAACAGAACTTATTGTAGAGATCCTCAGGCAGAACAAATTTTATAAAAGCTAACCCACTTCTTCCTTGGAAAGTATTTGTTTTATATTTAACTAAGTTTAGATAGTTTTTTTCTGGAATATCTTGTGGAGGTCTAGGTTGAAATATATCTTTGACCCGTACCTAGATTTCTTGTAATAATTCTTCTTCCAACCTCCCACTGACAAATTTCATCTAAAGGTAGATTTGATATCAAGAAGAAACTTACAGTATTTTCTTTTCACTTTATTTGAGATTTAATGTCTCCATTCCTTAATTTATACTAGTACTGGATCAGGTAAATTAAATCCACACAATCACAGAAAAATTATTTAAGGAAAAAAAACCTTCTACCAAAACATGTTATATTCAAATTGTTCTCAAAAATTTGAGAACAGATTCACACTTACCCTTCACAAGCAAACAGACTCACACTTACCCTTCCTCATATGTTGATGGATACTTTCTTTTTTTAAAAAAGATTTTGTTTATTTATTTATTTGGCAGAGAGAAAGCACAAGCAAGGGGAGTGGCAGAGGGAAAGGGAGAAGCAGGCTTCCCGCTGAGCAAGAAGCCCCATGGATGCAGGGCTCCCTGTGGGGCTCAATCCCATGACCCCAGGATCATGACCTGAGCCAAAAGCAGATACTTAACTGACCGAGCCACCCAGATGCCCCGATACTTTCAAAGTAAATTCTACAACATAACATGTCCAGCAGCAGGGGAGATATAAAGTAAATCCAGCACCCGAAATTGTTGAATTACCATCTAACCATAAGAAATTACAATTGCTGTAATTAAGTGGGAAAATATGTATGATATTTGAGTAAAAATCTTAGAACACATTATTGTTAACTCTAATTCCTATGTTAGGCTCAAAACTATTATACTCTATTCATTCCCACAGGAAGGAAACTGACATATTTTCAGAGAAAATATCATCCTCAAGTCACACATTTAGAATACTACTTAATATAGTAAACAAATAAACCTTTATAAAAAAACAAGGACTTTTTATTAAAAAAAAAACTGAAGAGGGTAACTTCATGTTTTTAAATTATCCTTGGAGCCAAAACTTCTCTTTTTTCCAAACTAGTTTGGAAAATGTTATAGAATCAATGTTAGCTTCAGAAAAATGTTATAGAATCAATGCCTAGAATTCTCTCTTGTTTGGGTTGCAGTCCCATCCTTGGAAAGCTAAGTAAGGTCCAGCTGAAGGCTCCATAAGCGGGTATGAACATGAAACCACAGCTCAGATATGTAAGAAATATCATCACATTTCTTTGTTAGTTTAGTCAGTACATGTGATACTACAAGTCCACAACTTTCTCTACAGATAAGAAATTAGCATTAGACATTATCTCCAGCATGTCCTCCCCACAACACACCGACCCAACTTCCTTCCATTTACAATTTCCATTCTCCCCGACATGCCAAGATAATAAATTAAAACAGAAGTGATTATTGCCTTCAGTGGGAGATGGGAAAATCAGGAGAATGAAAACAAACTACTATTTCTTTAAATTATCCAACCAGACTAGAATGGAGTGGGACGCTCAGACACAGATGGAAAGGACAAACTGTTTTACAGCAGTCTCTGTTCGGCACTCTGCTCTTTTCTTTCCCACGTAGCTAGTATGGTATGATTTTTGAAAGCTCAGGAAGACCTTGGAAATGGAACTATTACAAGGAAATCTCCATCTGATATTGCAGGAACTCAGTCTCCCAAGAAATATGTGATGTTTGCCATAAAAAATTACTGCAGTATAAGATATCTACTCATTCTTTAATCGATTCATTAAATAAATATTATGCTATGAACATAGTAAATTAAGTACCAAGGTATCCAAAGTTGAAAATATCTATAGGGTAAGTTCCTTAAAGAAAGGCAGATTCTAAAATGAGTGATTCTGAATGACCCCTCCTTCTTAGTCGTCATGCACTTGTGTAATCCCTTGCCCTTACAGTAGGCTGGATTTGTTTACCTGTTTCTAATGAACAGAATATGGCAGAAGTAATGGGATGTCACTTACAGATTAGGTTATAAGAAGACTATGGCTTTTGTCTTGGGCACACTCTCACTCTGTCTTGGGTCACTCACCCTGGGGGAATCCAACTGCCTTGCCATGAGATAGCCCCATGGAGAGACCCACTAAGCCAGGGACAAAGACCTGGCAACAACCATGTGGTGAGCTTGGAGTTGGATCCTCCTTGAAGCTGACCTTCAGAAGAAACCCCAACCCCAGCCTCACAGCTTGATTGCAACCATATGAGAGACCTGAGACAGAGGCACTCAGATAAGCTGTGCCCAGATTCTTGACCCAAAACAATGAAGTAATAAATGTCTGTTAACCTACTATGTTCAGAGTAATGCATTACACAGCAACAAGATTGAATACACCATGGCTTTATATTTCTGTTCCAAATGTGTTACCTTAGATCTAGATTCTCAAAATGTTTTGTCAAATGAAAGAAATTAAGAGAAAAAGCTTGAAAATTAATAAGGTAAAAATACAGAAAACCAATTTAAAATATGCAATGATCACAATACATGATGTCTTCATATTGACACTGATTTTTTTCAAGTAGTGAATTCTTCTCTTTTCTAGCCATATTTTCTTATCATTAGATATATGCCAAGAATCATTTTATAAACATGAATTAGGTAGAACAGTTATAATTCTATGTTGATATGTAATAATTTGTTCAAACTTTTAGATTTTTATGTCTCAGAAAATTTTATAGTAACTTGATTTGGTATTTGATTGGGAGTAAATGGCTTGCTTTGTTACAGGAAATTAGATGGTGCTGCTGTTATACTTTGATAGCAAACAACTTGTCTTTCTGGTGCCATTGTACATGCTGACATTCTTAGAGTAGCTGAGATTTCAGAGAGAAGCTAACTTAATGGTTTATGCTACTGATATTTGCACAGATTTCCTTCCAGGAAAAAAAAAAATGATACAGTTAGCACGTTAAATGCCATTGCATTTATGTATGTAAAAGCTTCTATATGAAAAGCTCTGTGTTTTGCTTAGATCAAGAGTGAATAAAGGTGAATGAATATGAATAGACCTAGGAACAAAGTAAAAATGGTGCCAAAAATTAAATGTTGAATTTTTTCACCTTTCTTTTCAAACTGTTTACTGAGTGTGCATAAAAAGTTTAAATTGATAGTCGTAAAATTAGTGGTAGGTGGCAAATATATATCTGTATTGTACTGAGACTTCTCTCATTGAAATAATATTCCATTCTTTATTCTGACCTCAGTTCTTCAAAATGGTACTGTTTGGAGATGATGATTAAAAGTCTCATTTTTGTTTATTATTTTTGTATTGCTGTTGCTCTTTGATAATATAAGATCTCCTAAAGATGACAGGCCATGTGTTAGAGAACTGTCAAGATTATTGGTAGATACTATCCTATATATGATATAGCCTATCCATTATTTATATGCCACATCCTACTCAGGAGTGCAACCCTATGAGTGACAGGATCAGGTGGTTCTTCCAGTCCACTGGCCTGCCATAGGTATTTCTTCTCTCCTATTTTACCTATAATCAGCAAACAATTTAGATCCAGGAACAGAAGCTTTAGACCATACTTACATAGCTTTGAGTGACAAATAACCAAATGATACATGTTGAAATTAAAGCAGCATTAAGGGGGAAATTTAATAGTTCCTTTAGCTGAGGTATTTTACTCAATTATGTTTGTCTTATGTGAAAAAACACAAACTGATTGCACAATGTTCATGCGCACTGGAATATTTCCAATTTTTTATAGTGCTTTGCTTAGAATGATAGGATAGATAGTGATGAAGAGACATTAAACTACAATTTATTGTTTAGCTATGACTTCTTTGGTAGCTGCAAAAGGAAATGAATAGGCAAGCCCAGCCCCTGATAAGAAATAGATGAACTAGCTTAAATATGTAACTTGAAGCATTTGTCTACCCTTAAATGAGATTCAAGTCATATCTTATTTCTTAATGTATTTAATAGTTTCATTTTATGAAGTTTAAACTCCTTTAATGGTAAAGGTCAGTTATGTTGGATTACACCTGGCACTTCTAGCTGCTTTTTGCTAAGGAAAGGAATGAAAAACTGATGTTTCCTGAATGTATGGAACCAGATTACACTAGTTTAGTAATATTCATTTTACATGTAATATTTCATAAGGAAATAACCTAAATAAATTTCAATATAACATACTTTCATTTTTCTAGCACTTATTTAGTAAAAGTTTAATTCTAAGTGATATATAACATAAAGAAGCTTTCTATCAGCAGTTTGGGTTCATAATGAGGCAACTATAAGCTATAAGGAATCTCTCATACTTAGCTGTCTAAAGCTTACTATTTTATTTCAAACATCCACCAAACATTCTTTCAGTTCTTGATGTTAGTTAAGATTAATTAGTTTCATCAACTGGTGGCCCAACCAAAGAATTCTAAAAAATCAATTTATTGATCAATTTGAAAGATCAATTGAAGGTTGGTGGATAAAAACTAATAATAATTAAAAGACCAATTTTAAAAGATTAAATAGAAATAATTAAAAAATAGCCTCCCAAAGATGAACCATGGGAGACTATGGACTCTTAGAAACAAACTGAAGGTTCTAGAGGGGAGGGGGTTGGGGGATGGGTTAGCCTGGTGATGGGTATTAAAGAGGGCACGTATTGAACGGAGCACTGGGTGTTACATGCAAACAATGAATCATGGAATGCTACATCAAAAACTAATGATGTAATGTATGGTGATTAACATAACATAATAAAATTTAAAAAAAAATTAGCCTCCCAATAGCCCACAATGCAGCCCATAATATTCCCCAAGTCTATACATATGTCAGAATTTACTTTGGTCTCCTGTATGTACAGGAGACCATGACTATGTGGTGTTCCACATTCTAGGATAAGGCTTTTCTTTTTAACCCTGGAAACAAATAGGGTCAATTTATTAAACATTCATGTTCCAACAGTGAAACTTACTTTCTCTAGTGGGCCCCATACTTAAGAAACATATCTCCTGGGAGAGGCATGGGGTAGGGAGGAGGAAGTGGGTATCAGAAATGCTTCTTCTACTCCATTGGTTATTCTCTCTGACAAGATGTATCACCAGCAAGTCATCTCTCTTCACTTGTGTACATAAAACTTTATCTATAATTAAAACACTACAGATGTGTGAGGCTGGTGAGAATTTAAAATTAATGGTGCTGAAGCAGTTAAAAATTATTTGGGTGCAATTTAGATGCTTTCTTTATGTATTAGACCAAAAGAAATTCCAGAAAATTTAAAGGGTTAAATATTTTAAAACCAGGACTAAAAATTGAGAGTAGACTCATGTAAATATTTATAAATCTCTTTTTGGAGGAAAGTTTTCTAATCCAAAGGGAAAAATGACAAAATGATTCACATGTTTGATATCTCTATTTTTTGAACTATATAAAATAATTTAAAATAAAAATAATAAAGAAGACCAACTATTTGAAAAAAAAAACATATTAAACTTCACTCAAAATGTTAAAAACCCCAAAGTAGCAACCAAGAGATATGCACAGATAATGGATCAGATAACTTTCAAAATAGAAACTGCAAGGGGCGCCTGGATGGCTTAATCAGTTAAGCGTCTGCCTTCAGCTCAGGTCATGATCCCAGGGTCCTGGGGTGGAGCCTCGCATCAGGCTCCCTGCTCAGTGGGGAGTTGGCTGCTCCCTCTGCCCCTTCCCTTGCTCATGCTATCTCTCTCTTTCTCTCTCTCTCTCAAATAAACTTTAAAAAATGTTTTTTTCACATATAGAAGTGCAAAATAGGCAATTTAGACCTCATATTGTGGCCCCATAATCCCTATCAGGTATCTCGGTCCTTCCTTTTCCACCATTATTTTTAGTGTGCCATTTCAGGGCTAAGATGTCTGCCTAGAGAACCTGCTACTACTTCCGTATTCCAATGAGCAGGAAGTGAAAGGAAGAAGGGATTTCTCCATCCATTTTTAAGAGATTTCCTGGAAATTCCATATAACATAAATAGCACACCCCCTTACAGGGTTAATAAGGCATACTGAACCACAGGATAGTCTGGGAGAGCCTATATCACTAGCTTTAAAAAAAAATCAGAAAGAAGAGGAAATGAATATAGTATGTGTTTTGGAGGGAAGGAGGCAGCAGAAAGATAGCAGTCTTTGTTCACATAGAAGTTATTTACATTGTAATATTTTTAAAAAGTTTGAATAATTTAATTGGTAGGATATCAAATAAATACTGCTTGGAGAAAAGACTCAAAGTAAATGCCACAAAATTTGAACAATATTTTCTCTAAATAGCAGCAGAATAAATCATTCTGGCTTCAATATCGTTTTCCTTATTTTTCAAGTTCCTTTTTTTGGGCAAGTTTTTATTACTTTTATAATTAAAAAAAACCTAACTTCTCACTCCACCCAACTTCCCCCTCAAAATGTTATAAAACTGGGTTGTCAGTTGGAAACATGAACTCAAAAAGGAGGGCAAATTTTAGTTGACTCATTCAAAAGATTCAAGGAGTGAAAGTGACTCAATAGTAATTATCAGATTTAAGAGTAGAGGATGGCATGGGTTTGAGCATTAAATTTGCATCATGTCAAAGATAACTGTGGCAAATCCAAACATAGATAGTATGTAATGTGTAGAAAATGTCAAACTGGACAGTCAGAGGAGAGGTAAGTTTTCAATAAGTAGATATGAGGTCTTTTACTTGAGTGGACACAGCAGCGTGCTCCCAAATCCCTTCCAGTTCAGGAATGAAACATTTATTCTTCCAGCTGCTGAGAATATTGACAGTTTTGAGAGTGCAGAAAGGGACCCCCCCTTCACAGATTCCTTTCACTGAGGAAAACTGCCACACCCAAGGTCAAATCTTCTCTGAGGCGTTTCAAATCCATTAATGAATTCAGCTGCTAGGTTTGTTTGTTTGGGAGGGTGGGTTAGGGATGGTGGACACAATTCTAAACAGCAGTCCTCTCTTCAGAGCTCTATAAAATGCTGAAGGCTTTGTCCAGTCTATACCATAGCCCAACTTCTCACCCTGTCCAAACTTTCTTTCTGCTTGCAAGTATTGATCTCAAGACCTTCCCAAATAAATGACTAAAAGGATACACATCTCAATCTCAAAATCAGCTGTCCAGGGACTCTAACATGCAATACCCAAATCGTGGTAAAAATTAAAACCATAGAAGTAAGACTTTTACTAAGGGAAAAAGAAAAAGAAAGCTGAGAGTCTGAATAAGATGGAAAGAAGAATAATCAAATGCCATGTCTGGAAATATAGAAACACTTTAAGGCAGGGGAGGGAGGCACTAGGGGCAACAAATGTAAATGAACTAAATGTTAGTGTGCCTACATAGAATTGTGGACAGGTTAGGAACCAGATGCCAAGAACAGAATGAAAGAAGTGATTGAATGACATCTAGAGAAGAAAGCAAGTAGTTTTAAATTTGTTTTTTTTTTTTTTAAAAAGGAGCTCTAGGAATATTTTCAAGCAGTAGGAAGATCCTATAATGACTGAGGAAGTAGAGTTGCAAATACAAGAAAGTGTGAGTAACGTAGGATGTCCCAAAGATCGTTATTAGAAGTAAGTTTCAGACTACAGTAGAAATACTAGATTTAAACAGCCATGAAGACTTCTGATTTTTGCTTAGGGAAATGGAGGGCTGGAAAGATCATTAATCCTATTCTTCCATTGAGAAAAAAAGTGAGCTAGATGCAAGTTTGTGACTTTTTAAGAAACTTTCAGAAATTGCAAGACAAGCAACCAAATCTGAAACCTTGGGAGAAGCAGGTATCTGCAGGGAGAGATGAGATGTGAACATGCGCTTCTTTGAAAGCGATGTCTCTGTACATCGATGAGAACATTTGAAAGACATATCGAAAGAGGCTGAGTGCAGGCTAGTGAGAGAGTGTGAACCTCCTGGGGACCAAGTTACAACCTCTCTCTCCATGAACCTCATCAGGTGCTTGAGAGAAGCCTGGAGATAATCCTGAGGAGGCTGCCTCATGGTACAGACCTGAGGGAGGACAGCAGTCACTGGGAGATGGAACTCTGTCCAGTTTCTCCCTCATCTCTCCTGTGTGACAAACTTTTTAATCTGTGATAGGAACACACAACAGAAAATCCTACCCATAGGATACTAGTGAGAATTCACTGCGACTGGAAGAAGGGAAACAAGGGAAAAAATAAAAATAAAAGCAACTCTGCCACCAGAGGAGAGGTTGGGTATGTGCTGGATCCCAATCTGGACCTGGAAGAAGAGCAGGAGTGCTTGTGAAGACCATGTACCAGGACCTAGGAGTGCAGTGCCTGTCAAAGGTTTGAGACTCAATCAGAACATCAGAGCATGACTCCCTGTTACTTTCAAGAAAACAGTCACTGAGTAAAAGTAATAGATAAATACTAATGGGAAAGCTACAAGACACAGATGCTCTCCAAGATGCAACAAAAATCGAAAACTATGGGTGGATCAGTCATTGAGAAAAGCCTTTTGGCAAATAGCCCTCATACTAAACCAAATGTGCACTGTAGCTAACCATGGCAATATTAAAAACTCAAACCAAGCCCAAGTCTTGACGTGATTAATACAAACCCTCACGTGTAGAAGAGAGGCATGTCCATTTCCAATCATAAAAATTATATATCTTAGTCTCTTCAGTCCTATATGATATGTATATCTTTCAACAAAAGGCATACCAAATGCCTAGAAGAATAAACAACCCTAAGATAAGACAATTGATAGACATATAGTCAAACATGATGCAAATGTGGGAAATTTTTGATGGGGAATTTAAAATAAATTTAATTGTTGAATTGGATAACATATTAAATTCTCTAATGGCAAAAGTATATAACATGCAAGAAAATGTAGGTAATTTTAACAGAAAAAAATGTAAAATATGGGGGAAACATCACACAAAATGCTAGTGATGAAAAACACAATAACAAAAACTAATAATGCCTTCATCATTTTTACAAGCAAATAACACAGCTGAGGAAAGAATCAGTAAAAATACGTAGGTCAATAATAATTATCCAAACTGAAACATAAAGAGGAAAAAATAATACAGCACCCAACGTCTGTGAGGCAGATGAGTATTCAACTCAGGAGACAAAAGAAAGAGAAAAGAAAATGTAGCAGAAGAAATATTTGAAGGAATACTACCTTAAGAATTTCCCTAAAATAAATGCCAGCAAACAACTAAAAAAAATCTAAGATACTCACAAAACTCCAAATAGTATAAATACAAATGCACAAATACATACTCATGCACACACACACACACACATATACCCCTAGATATATCATATATAAACTATTGAAAACAAAAGCCAAATATAATAATAATAATAATAATAATCCTCAATTTATCCAGAGAAAAAAGGTACATCACAGGAAGAGGAAGACATATATTAGTAGAACAAGACTTCTTGTCAGAAATAATAATACCAGAAGACAATGGAATCTTTAAAATATTGAGAGAAGAACATCTGTCAAACCAGAATTCTATACCCAACAAAAACAAAAAATGGTTTTCCTTAAAAAATACAGGAAAGGGGCGCCTGGGTGGCTCAGTCAGTTGGGCATCTACCTTTGGCTTAGGTCACGATCCTGGAGTCCTGGGATTGAGTCTGCTTCTCCCACTGCCCCTCACTCTGCTCTCATGCTCTCTCTCACTCTCTGATTCAAATAAATACATAAAATCTTAAAAAAAAATATGGGAGAAATAAAGAATTTCTCAAACAAACAAAAACAGAGAATTTGTGTCCAATAGACATACACTTCACCAAATGGGAAAGGAAATTATTCAGGCAAAATGTATATATATACCAGACAGAAACCTAATCAACAGAAGGAAACAGAACTAATTATTGCCTTATTTTTAATTGTTCTTTAAAAACTGCTTGTTTAAAGTAAAAATGGTAGCAATGTATCTTGTTGATAGCATATGTAAAAGTAAAAATATATGACAATAGTACAAGATGGCAGGCTAGACTGGGAATATAATTTTGTAATATCCTTACATAGCATGTAAAGAAATTAATAATACTTGAAAGTAGACTTTCATTAATTAAAGATGTATATTATAAACTTGAGTGTATACAAAATGGTGGCATAAATAATAAGTTGAGAGAACATAAATCTGAATCAATTAAATCCAGAGAAGACCAACCAAGAAAAAGAAATAAAAAACAGAGAGAACAAATGGAATACAACTATCAAAATTATAGTTTTAATCCAAATATATCAATAATCATTTAAATGTAAATGATCCAAACACATTAGGTAGATGGATAGATAGATAGATAGATGATAGATAATACAGATACATATATACACACACACATATGCATTACTATGAAGAGATAGCTGGGTGTGTATGTGCATGGATTAGTGTGTATATATATATATATATATATATATCCCAGCTTTGTTCCCTCAGAGGGGATTGGAAGCAATAATACCCCAGTAGCCATGAGCACATCTAACATCCAGATCTTGGTTCCTAAATACTATTCTAAGTAAAAAGTAACCTTGTAAAGTGTTTGACTCCCAGCCTGGGTCCTGGGAAGTACAAGATGAACTTGGAACATCTTGTGGTGTCAGAACATAAGGACATGCACAAAAAGGATGACAGCCTGTAGAAAAGTCACAGAAGCTATCCAGAGAGAGCTCCTGTTAGCTAAAGCTGGAATAATTTCAAAGACAAAATAAACAGTAGTATTGGATTAGAATTCATAAAATAAGAGCACAGTGATATGTAAATTTTGAATAAGTAAGGATATCAGAGAGAAAAGGCAATTATTCCTTACAGAAAAATTCCACTTGTTAAATTTAGAATAAATGAAGTCACATAATAAATTTGTTATGGTGGTCAATAAGAAACCATCATTAGAAAACCAGCATATTAATTGTTGCAAGCAAGATCCATTTATGAATGCTAAAATCAGTGAGTGGAAATTTAAAGAGAAGTAAGATATTTGCACAGTCCCAAAGCACCTCCCCCAATTTGGTTGTTAATTACAAAGGAAAAACTAGTAGAGAAACAGTAGAGAAAACCAGCAGACATTATCTTAACCAACTGACCAAAGTTAATGTCACCAGTATTAAGATATGTTACCATCATGTATCCCTGATACAAAACACTGGAATGGTAAACCATTTCTGTGGTATTCAAGTAAAAAACGCATAACCTCAGTCCAATTACGGAAAGACATCAGACAAACCCAAGCAGAGAGACATGCTACAAAATAATTGGTCAGTACCCTTTAAAAGCATGAAAAGCAAGAAAAGGTAAGCACTGTCACAGACTGGAGACTAGGAGACATGATAACTAAGGATTCTGGAACAGAAAATGGACACTGGAGGAAAGGCTGGTGCAATATATAAATAAAAAAAAAGGTCTGGGGCGCCTGGGTGGCTCAGTCGTTAAGCGTCTGCCTTCGGCTCAGGTCATGATCCCAGGGTCCTGGGATCGAGTCCCACATCGGGCTCCCTCCTCGGGGGGTAGCCTGCTTCTCCCTCTCCCACTCCCGCTGCTTGTGTTCCTGCTCTCGCTATCTCTGTCTCTGTCAAATAAATAAATAAAATATTTAAAAAAAAAAAAAAAGGTCTGTAGTTTTAGTGTTACTGTGCCAATGTCAATTTTTTATCAAAAAAAAAAAAATTTCCCGCAGTTATAGAGGATGTTAACGTTGGGGGAAGCTGGGTGTGTGGTGTATGGCAGCCCTCTATCAAATCTTTGCAATTGCTCTGTAAGTCTAAAGTCATTTCAGTAAAATATTGTTACTGGAAATTAAGTGGGACTTGAGGCCTTTCTTCCGGAAAGCAAAGACTTTATTGTCCGGCATATATTAGGTTCTGAACCTTAATGCCATGTATTTGTACTGTTAAAAATTGTTTCAGTGAAACGTATATTAGTAATATGAACTTCTGGTCTAGTTGGAAGTTCTTCCATTTGAAAAATGTGATATTTGCATGGAACTGTTTGAATCTTTGTGTTTTCTCTGTTTGCCTTCACTGGATAGACTTGAAGCTATAATTTTTCCTTTTGATAAAGGAATAAAAAGTGAACATATTATTTGTAAATTGATGTTTATTAACCGGAGATAAATATACTTGTAAAATGATGTTTATTAACCGGAGATAAACTTGAAACACTAGAATACCTTATAAGCTTAATCCTAGGGAGTCTTATAAAAATGTATCTTTTTAAACTCTCTTTTGAAAATATATTCACACTGGTTTTCAAGATATTTTAAGTTCTATTTTCCCCTGTTTTCAGAACTGCTTCTTTGGGGCTATTTTCTTTTAAGATTTTATTTTTATTTCTTTGAGAGAGAGAGAGAGACAGGGAAAAGAGAGAGCACAACCAGGGAGGAGGGGCGGAGGGAGAGGGAGAAGCAGGCTCCCCGCTGAGCAGGGAGCCCGATGCGGGGCTCCATCCCAGGACCTGGGATCATGACCTGAACTGAAGGCAGATGCTTAACCGACTGAGCCACCCAGGTGTCGTGGGGGGGTGGGGGGACTACTTTTTTTATTGAGGTGTAACTCACAAGGGGCTACATTTTTTTTAATTCAGCTCCTTATAACTATAGCTGGATGTTTTGCTCTAGTATTCCAAGAAGGGCCATTTTATTTTTTAGAGTCACTTCTAAAGTCATATGATCTTTAACTTTGAGGATTATTTTGCATATGAGCACTAATGCAAATTTAAACCCAAGCAAACCTCATTGCCTGTCACCCCATGAATGTTGACAACAGAAGAATACCTTGCCTACCTTGCCATAGTATAATATCAGTTCTGGACTTTGAAAAGCTGGGAAGAAACTCAGTTTTCTTTTTTTGCATAAATCAGAAAGACAGCTACTGCGCAGTGTCCTTGTTGACTTCAGTAAATGAATTGAACTGATCATGTTAATTCAGATTCAAGAAAGTATCCGAATCTTAGTTTCTGTAGATTTGTGATCTAGACACAATATTAACTAAATTAGATAGCTTTCACATTTTCACATGTGTACCCAGGCTATCCCCAGCTTTTTCAACATCCATTAGTTATTGAACTTTGTAACCTGGCATTGACACATTACAACAATGTTTTGTTGCACTGATTTTATAAACTTTTACAGTGCAATATATGTTATTTTCCTGAGACAAACCAAAGGTTTATTTCTCAAGGTTCTTGTTGCCTGCTGTAGCAGCATTTGAGAGGGAATCTTTTATGTACATTTGTAGTAGGTGAAAAATAAAACATTGCAAATTCTTTTTTTTTTTTTAAGGCTTAAACCATGGACCAAGTTTTGGGTTGAAATTGTGTAGGATAAGGTAAACCGAAATTGCGTTCTATTAACCAGTATGAGTGTATTTCTGTAAGCATAGTTATGTTGAAATAAGGTCTTAAAAAGCAAAAAAATAAAATAAATTACTTCAATAGGAAACATTTAAAGAAATGACTAAAAAGGGGTCATGGAAATGTCTATGAGCTTAAAAAGTATAAGAAAATAACATCTAATAAAACAATTTAAATTGAGGATTTAAAAAGCATCTGAGACTGACCTGCAGGGAATGGAGAACTAACAAAGATAAACTGTAACACAAGCCTCCTCACCAAGATTAACCTTCAGTTGCTACTGAAGACCACCACAGGGTCAAGAACAATCTCAGACCTAGTGAAATATCTCGTAATAGTCTGAACTTGGCCTGCAACAGTATATTCACCTTCACAAACACCATCCTGTCCTTTAAGCTCTCCAAAATCTTATCTCATTATTCTCTGCTTGCCATCCCACAGTCTTGACTTGCTTTTATTGCTATTTTATGCACACTATCTTTTTCACCTGAAAGTTTATGCTTCAGTTCCCGCTCCAAACACGTAAGCATTGGCTTCAATTCAGCTTCTCACTCCGCTTCTTTTCGTCTGCCACAGGTCACCACACAATAAGGGGAACTTGAACTGACAACAAAGCATATGAGTTCCTACCACTATGAATCAGAGCTCTCACTGTACGCTTGGCGATTTGGGAAGATCCGAGGAATTGAGATGAACTTTAAGTAACAAGTAGGGTTCAGGCAGAAGACAGTTCAGGCTAAGAGAAGAAGAGCAGAAGTAAAATTTAAAAAGAAAATAAGAAAATTTGTAAGTAAGTCTTGAAAATGGCCTCAGAGAATGCCTGATGCAATCTTCCCATTTTCAAAGGAGTATTTAGAGGATTAGAGAAGACTTGCCTCTCTTTTTTCCCCACTTATGTTCATTTGTTTTGTTTCTGAAATTCCACATATGAGTGAAAGAAAAAAAAGAGAGGCAAACCAAGAAACAGACTCTTAACTGTAGAGAACAAACTGATGGTTCCCAGAGGGGAGGTGGGTGGGGGATGGGTGAAGTAGGTGATGGGGATTAGGAGTGCATTTGTGATGAGTGCCCAGTATTGTATGGAAGGGATGAATCACTATATTCTACACCTGAAAGTAATATTGCACTGTATATTAACTATCTGGAATTTAAATAAAAACTTGGGGGGAAAGAAAGAGAGATGACTTGTCCAAGGTCACATAACTAGACTCCAAATTAGTGTTCTTCCCACCGTCTGATACCAGCTCAGTGTGGGGGAGAGGATGATTATAGTGTGAAATATCAAGAAGAAAATTAGCAATAGCTGTAATTCAGAAGGCAGATGGTGAAAGGATTTGAATGTCAGGTCGAAGAATTAGAACTTTATACTGAAAGTTTATTTATGGTGTCTTTCATTCATTTTGACCATAGTTTTCAATATTCAAGAGTCTCAAATACACTTCCTTCTGGATCCCAGATTTCTTATCTGTTAAATGACAATGTGGCAATAGCCAGATTCAGTTTACTGTAAATACAGTCAATGTCTATAAATTGCCTAATGGCCAATAAGTGGTAGTTATTATTGTTGTTGTTACTTTATAATTGTAATACTTTAGTTGTTTCCTTCATTCTCTATATCATTTACACATTTTATATTTTACTGTATTTTTGTTTAAGAAAACATAGGGATAGAAAGTAAACTGTATGGGATTAGAGAGATTGTTTTATTCACAACCCACTGTACAGCAGAGATACAATAAGTTTTCAGCGAGTGATTAAAAAATAATAAAAACCTCTGAAAATATACAATATAAGTGAAATTCAGCTGTAAGCCTTTCACTTGAATACTCCAATACATCATGAAAGCAGATGTACACTGATGACAATGGAAATTTAGAAAGGTCAAATCAAAAGTTTTCAGGGAAGACTCTCATATTATCATTTGTTGCACATAAAGATAAGAATGCAATGAAAAATTTTCAGCGATAACTGAGAGCAAAAAAGTGATAACAGATCGAGTTGATTTTAAAATAACACACCCTAACTTAGTTACAGATTTTTTTTTAAAAGATTTTATTTATTTATTTGAGAGAGAGAATGAGATAGAGAGAGCATGAGAGGGGGAGGGTCAGAGGGAGAAGCAGACTCCCTGCTGAGCAGGGAACCCGATGCGGGACTCGATCCCGGGACTCCAGGTTCATGACCTGAGCCAAAGGCAGTCACTTAACCAACTGAGCCACCCAGGCGCCCAGATTTTTTTTTTTAAAGTCCTTCAGTGGATTTATGCTTGGTGTCTCCTTGGCAATTTTGTCACACCTGCTCTTGTTAGTAACTTAACCAGAACATACTGAATGCCTGTGTCGAAACAGGGTTAGATCTGCAGGCTGGAGAGAATAAGAAATTGTTTCTTGGACTCGGGAAATTTAACTTGATACAAGTTGTGAGGCTAAGCAAGATGGGTGTGCCATAGCTAATTTGGTATTTATAAATAGGCACTTTTGGGGGTACCTGGGTGGCTCAGTCAGTTAAGCTTCCAACTCTTGGTTTCAACTCAGGTCGTGATCTCAGGGTCCTGAGACAAAGTCCCGCTTAGGGCTCGGTGCTCAGCATGAAGTCTACTGGAGATGCTCTCCCTCTCCATCTCCCTCCCCCTCCGCTCCCCCCCCCCCCCCCCCGCTTAACGCTTAACGACTGAGCCACCGAGGCTCCCTGTACCAGTAAGTTTAAAGTGGATATTAAAATTTGTTTGTGAAGAGATATTGAGCTGCACAACCATCAACATGGTAAAGTTTGAAGTCAAAGCAATTTTTCTTTTTAAAGATTTTATTTATTTATTTGAGACAGAGAGCATGAGAGGGAGGAGGGTCAGAGGGAGAAGCAGACTCCCCGCCTGAGCAGGGAGCCCGATGCGGGACTCGATCCCGGGACTCCAGGATCATGACCTGAGCCGAAGGCAGTCGCTTAACCGACTGAGCCACCCAGGCGCCCTCAAAGCAATTTTTCAAATGGAGCTACCTACATATCAATCAGGAAAAGGAGGTAACAATAGAAGTGAACTAAAATACCTTCGTGACTAAATTCAAAATGAATTGCTGATGTGGTTATGAAAAACTTTATAATTGGGTGCCTGGGTGGTTCAGTCAGTTAAGCGTTTCCCTTCAGCTCAGGTCATGATCCCAGGGCCCTGGGATCAAGCCCCTCTTCGGGCTCCTTGCTCAGCAGGGAGTCTGCTTCTCCCCTGCCTGCCGTTCTCCCTGCTTGTGCTTGCTCTCTGTCTCTCTCTCACTCTCTCGCTCTCTGTGTCAAATAAATAAATAAAATCTTTTAAAAAAAAGGAAGAAAAACTTTATAATCATTAATTGAGTAATTTCATTCTGTAGTCATTAGCACATAAACGTCTTCTAGGTATAAATAGGAACATACAATGTAAAGTTGTTGATTCAAAGGTTAGGCTAACAAATTTTTCTTTTTTTTTTTTTAAAGATTTTATTTATTTATTTGAGAGAGAGAGAGAATGAGAGAGAGAGCACATGAGAGGGGGGAGGGTCAGAGGGAGAAGCAGACTCCCCGCCGAGCAGGGAGCCCGATGCGGGACTTGATCCAGGGACTCCAGGATCATGACCTGAGCCGAAGGCGGTCGCCTAACCAACTGAGCCACCCAGGCGCCCCGGCTAACCAATTTTTCAATTTACTAGGTTTGAGTGTAAAAATTTATGTTTATTAACCTAGTAGTGACTAACAGTGGACTCACTTCCAGGTAAATTGTTTTTCAATGAACAGAAAAATCAATCCTTAACAATAGCCATGAATCTTTACTTCCTCATTTATAAATATACTGACAGGAAATATTGTCTCATCATCAAAAAATTACTAAATTACAAAGAGTAATTCTAGAAAATTTCAGATAAAAACAAACACAGTTGACAGATTAAGCAAAAGGACAACTATCTGTTCATTAACACCAATTTCATTTAAGGAAAATGAAATTTTTCCTATGAGAAAATCAATGCACACAGTCCTTAATCAAAAGACAAATAATTGATTACTTCATTTTTTTTCCTTTGAGCATCATTAAATGAGAAGTTTTCCAGATTGAAACTCATTTATATATCAACTCCTTAAGCTCTCCAGCAATCAATAAATATTTGTTAGTACACCTTAGAAATTACTTTTCTACAAGGTATTGCACTGAAGCATTTCATTAAAATGAGTTGGTAAGAATAGCTAACTGCAGGGCCGTACCTGAGTCAATAACGCTACCGATGCCTTCAAATTTATTAAAAGAGAACAAAGAGTCTATTATACATGCAGAATAATACGCTCACATTTGACTCCCTGCTAGCATCTTCTTCTGTTTGATCCTATCCTTACAAGCCTGTAATCATCAAGTTTCAGGCAGCCAGTTCTTTAATGTGAAAATTGAAATAGGCTGAAAAGAGATTTCCAAAACCAGGTAACACAGGATTGTGCCCTGCAGTGCTGTATGATACAATTCAGAGAGAGTTGTATTGCCACTTAAATTGTGGACATATGGAATGGGATCAAAACAGGCCAGCAGGCATTGTGGGATAGCTGCCAAGAAGGTCTTATGGAAAAGTGTTTCATTGTCACCTTCACTTCATGGAGATAAAAGCTTAACAAGGAGCAAGTGACTCGTTCTAGTGATGATGACAGAAAGTAAGATGAGCTTCTGGAGGGAAGCTATAAAAAGAGTGGGCTGGTAGTCTTAAGTGACGCATTGCTAATTCGGAGACTTTCATCCCTCTTAAATTTCATTAGTGATGACCCCACTGTGAGAAATGTGTTTGTGCAAGAAGTTGTAGGTGGCTGAATACAGAACAGTAGACACTCGATTACCCTCTGCGTTAATATGGGCTGATCAGCTCATGGCCTTCAACAGGGATGCGCCAGCCCCAGTCGTTTTTAATAACACTCGGATGTCAGTTCACAGCCATGAAGACAGTGGAGGTCCACAGGCTGCAAGTAGCAACCAAGTATTTTCAGCAGCAATTCTCTTTAAAACAATTGTTTACATATCAATGTCCCAACCTACACCCGGTCTCTTTGATTTCTTTTGAACAGGCTGTTCAGGCCTTCGAAAACTCTTTTAAATGTGGATGTAAGGATTAACATTTTTTGAGGTGAGGTTATGGATATTAAGTCTGAGAATGAAAGACAATCTAAAAATGGTAAATATGAGCGTGACATACACACCTAGAAAAAAAATTTAAATTGGCATTTCTAGGTAAAACGGCAGAGCGAAGATGAATCACAGAGCTTCCCTTCCCCGATGCCAAAAACAAAATGCAAGAAAGAAGCAAGAATTTTAAAAACAAACGATTCACCAACAACAAGCTGGGAATGATGAACAATCTCATACACAAAGTGTGATATGGCCTAGCCCGACTTCTCATCCTTCTCCCATCGCCCAGAAGCAGAAACAGGAGTAAATAATAATCCCATCTCATCTCCCAAGCACCATTTGGAGAGAAACAAATTGAAAATCGAGTAATAATCATTATAATGTTGGTGATTGGTAGGGATCTCCTTGAAAACATAATAGTCCGGAGTCTTAGCTTTAACCTTCTGGAATGTACATTAATCTCTCCAGGGTTTATATAAACCCAGGTTCCAGTTTTCCAGTAGAGAGCTATTTCTAACATCATGGACCTTGTCATCTCTGGAAATGGAGTCACACTCCTCCAGAGTTAACTTAGGAATCTGTCTCCTGAGGTAACCGTTTGTCTGTCAAGAAGGTACTTTTTATTGGTCTTTCTTTTGGTTTCCTGTATAAAGCTGTAAAATTCATTTTGATTTTGTAGTCTTTGCAGGCTACCTATACACATGTACATGATGAGTTTATTCGGTAATAAATCAGTTTTCTTTCTTTCTATATTAATTGTGGAGAGGTTGTTGACAGAATTTTTACTTCCCCAACTGATGTTGGCACTAAGTACTTACTATGTTGGCACATTCAATTTTCTTATGAACTAATTTCTTATGAACAATGAGTAAATACTATGAGGAGATGAGAAAACTGAATTAGGGTAATGTAAAAACAATTGCCCCAAATCATACAGCTAAGGAATGTAGGAATAGGAAATAAAAACAAATATACTGACTTCTACTACCATGGCATTTCAGGAGATTGTAAAAAAAAGATAAGGAAAACAAAACAAAACAAAACACCTGCAAGCCAAAAACCTGACCATACTTCAGAACTACCTCTCCATGGGGAAGGCGGCATGAAACTTGAAAAGAGTCTCCCAGAAGCAGACTAGCTAAACAAGAAAGTGGAGTGACTTTTAAAAAATCCTAAAAGAGCAGATTCCCCAATAAGGAATTCTAACAGACTGCTGAGATTTCTCTATCCACTATTTTTGCTGTCAGGCTACCGAAATGGAGAGAGAACAAAGTACTTCATCCTCAATCCCTAGCTTGGATTGGAAGACAAATAAGGCTCGAAAAAAGTAGGAAGAGTGACACGGAGACTTCATCATCATTAAATCGGACAAATGGATGAATGAATCTTTCCTACAAAGTAGGAGCAAGATGGAAAGAAACAGCACAAAAAAGATGCAAGGAAACTATGTGTACCAAAACAGTTTGAGAAGGGAACATAACAAGCAAAAGATTAATCCAGAAGCCAGTCTAGACCAATCCATCACTTCCCAGAGTGTCTTCCCCTCCCTCCGTTTAATTAGTTAATTAATTAATTAGTGGTACTACTATGGTCTGCACATTTGTGTCCCCTCCCCCAAATTGAAATCCAAATACCAAAGGTGATGGTATTAAGAGGTGGGGCCTTTGAGAGGTAATTAAGTCATGGAAACCAAGTGCCCTTATGAAAGAGACTCCCAAGGGCTCCCTCACACCCTCCACTGTGTGAGGACACAGAGAAAAGGTGTCCATCTGTAAGCTGGAAAGGGTCTTCACCAGGACCCCACCATGCTGGCATCCTAATCTTCGACATTAGCCTCTAGAACTGTGAGAAATAAATTTCTGTTCTTTATAAGCTCCCCAGTCTGGTATTTTGTTATAGCAGCCCGAATGGACTAAAAAATGCAGTAAGATTATTAACATAAGGTCCAATACTTAACATAAGATCTTAGAAAACTTTAAGTACACTTTACCCTTGAACAGTGCAGGGGGTTAGGGGTGCTAACCCCCTGCACAGTTGAAAATCCACATATGACTTTTGGCTCCCCCAAAACATAACTATTCATAGCCTAATGTTGACCAGAAGCCTTATTAATAAAGTTGATAAACACATGCTTTGTATATTGTATGTATTATATACTGTATCCTTACAGTAACATAAGCTAGAGAAAAGAAAATGTTATTAAGAACATCATAAGGAAGAGAAAATACATTTGGAGTACTGTATTGTATTTATCAAAAATATCTTCATATAAGTGGATCCACACAGTTTGGACCCATGTTGTTCAAGGGTCAACTATATACTGTACAGTATTGTTAGCTACACGCACTGCTCTGTGGCAATGGTCTCACAGATGTACACTTACTGCCAGACCCACTAAGTTCTAGGTGTTAAATACGTACAGGTTTTACATGTTAAACACATGATATGTCTTTTTTATGAGGCAGAAATAGAAAACAGAAACTGCTGAGCTCACTGGTGCATTTCTACAAAAATCTAAGTAACTTTAAATTGACAATTCATACTGACTAGAGAAAAAATCAAGTAGAGAACTTCTGGAATAAAAGAAGTAAGAGATCATTAAAATGGATAAAGAGGGGCGCCAAGGTGGCTCAGTCGTTGAGCGTCTGCCTTCAGCTCAGGTCATGATCCCAGAGTCCTGGGATCGAGCTCCACATCGAGCTCCCTGCTCCGCAGGAAGCCTGCTTCTCCCTTTCCCACTCCCCCTGCTTGTGTTCCCTCTCTCGCTCTCTCTCTTTGTCAAATAAATACATAAAATCTTAAAAAAATAAAATAAAATGGATAAAGAAAAAAGATAAAAATGATCCAACATAAGGATTATGGTCTCCCTAAATTAGAGAACACAAAAAAGAGATAATAAAAAAAATCCAGGGGCGCCTGGGTGGCTCAGTTGGTTAAGCGACTGCCTTCGGCTCAGGTCATGATCCTGGAGTCCTGGGATCGAGTCCCACATCAGGCTCCCTGCTCAGCGGGGAGTCTGCTTCTCCCTCTCATGCTCTCTGTCTCTCATTCTCTCTCTCACAAATAAAAAAAAATCTTAAAAAAAAAAAACCAGAATCTCATTTAAATGATGAAAATTTCTCTAAAGACAGGGGAAGCCTTGAAGAAATGTATCAAAAAGGCCCACTGCTAATACAGTGCTAAGGGCTGATACAGTTAGCTAATGTTAACTGCTATAATGATAATATAGAAATAAAAACTGAGACATGCCCCCAATAAATTATTGAATTTCACTGCTTTAAAAACAAACAAACAAACTTTTCTTCATATATTAAGGCAAGAAAAAACAAGTCACAAAGAAGATAGAAATTATCAGAGTAGCAGCTTGAGGCTTTGCTATACCAAAATTTAGTAACAAAAGATGTTAAAACTGTATCTACAGAGGATCATAGGGGAAGAGAGGGAGAAATGAAACAAGACGAAACCAGAGAGGAAGACAAACCATAAGAGACTCTTAATCTCAGGAAACAAACTGAGGGTTGCTGGAGTGGAGGGGAGTGGGAAGGGTGGGGTGGCTGGGTGATGGACATTGGGGAGGGTATATACTATGGTGAGTGCTGTGAATTGTGTAAGACTGATGAATCACAGACCTGTACCCCTGAAACAAATAATACATTATATGTTAATTTTAAAAAGCTTTAAAAAAAACCCTGTATCTACAAAACTCAGAGGAAAAAAAAAACTATACTTCAAGTTCTTTTTTTTTTTTAACCCAAAACATGGTCCCTTGTATACAGGTCCATAATTCCTTTTCTAAAACCTTTGAGAAAAGATTTGTTTTATAATTCAGAATTTGTTGGATTTTGGAAAGATTATATGATTCTTATACTATTTCTTAGGTAAGACTGGGGATGGGCTAACATCTTATAATCACATATTGCATGCATCAGTATTTCTTCAGAAAAATCAATATTCACCCTGAGAAAATATAAATGATAAATAATCTTTTATTGTTCATGTCAGAATCTCCTGCCAAATAATATTGGTTTAAAATCACAGAAACACATGCACACACCCCTTTTCATTTTCTAAGCTTTTGAATTTCAGAATTATGGATCAAGGCAACAGATATATATCTCAGTCTGATAACAAAAGTCCCAGTTTAAAAAAGTGTTGACGGCAAAATACAGCTAATCAAAGATGAATTAAAATAAAGAATTCAAGAAAAATAAAAGACTAAAGAACATGATATATATTTGAATCTAGAACTACAATTATATAATGAGAACTGCAGTCTCATGAAAGATTATAAATTCCATAAACCTTAATAATATAAAAATGAGAATTATGTGACTATATAATTATTAACCAAGGAAAACTCTTTGAGTAAGAAGAAAGAAAGAGGGAAAGAAAGAGAAGGGAATGAAGGAAGGAAGACAAATAATGGAAAATGGAAACTGTCTTAGTCTATTCAGGCTGCTATATTAGAGATAGACCGGACGACTGGGAAGTTCAAGACGAAGGCATTGGCAGATTTCGGTCTCTGGTGAGGACTGAATTCCTAGTTCACATCTTCTTGCTATGTCCTCCCTTGGTGGAAAGGGTGAGAGCAGTCTCTGGGATTTCTTTTATGAGGCCACTAATCCCATTCATGAAGGCTCCAGCCTCATGACTTAATCACCTCCCAGAGGTCCCACCTCCAAATACCATGTGTGACGAGCATGCTATGAGAGCACACACACAGTGGTGGCTTTCCACAATGTCAGCTTCATTCAGTCATAAAGCAAGGTTAACGTAACTACAAAGCAGGTTCAGGATTCCAAACTCAACATTTCACCACGTGATTAACTTGGCTTCTTACCCAGCACACAAAGCAGAATACAAGTAACACAACAAACAAGATACACAAGGGGTAGGAAGTTAACAAACCAAACCGAAGTCAGTCGGGGGGCGCACAGTTCAGATAAGACCTCTGTCCAGTCCGGGGTCAGCTCTCGGCACTTACTGCTTATTACGTTCCAGCAGTGAAGGCTCTCGGTTCCGTTCGGAGATCAATCATGCAGAACCTTCTGCGGCAGCTGCCTTTTTTAAGTGGTCAGACATAGAGGGGTCATTGTCTGAAGAGTCTGACAGTTTGCTACAAAAATCCTCCCCTTTTAAAGGGATATAATCAGTCTTGGGCCCCTGCAGACCTCCTCTGCTTCTGCTTGCTATTAGTTCTGAGGTGTCCTCAGCTGGTGTTGGTCTCCGGGATATTTTGTAGCTGCAGTATCCTAAACTGCCTGCATTATTGCCTCACATCAGGCCCCTGCTTGACCTGAGTGACTCCATCTTGCTCTCTACACCATGATCCTGGGGACTAGGTTTCAACACATGAATTTTGTGGGAATACAAACATTCAGTCTACAGCAGAAACCAAAAAACACTGTAATGAAGTAAAAATAAAATTGTAGAAATAAGTACAAATGTTATTTGCAATCAAAATAATGTGAATAAGCTTGTGTATTCATGTTAAGTGTTACTATTAAAGAGAAAGATTCTCATATTGTTTGGAAAAATAAACAGTTATGTGCTCTTCACAAGGCAAGACATCTAACAAGATCTAACACCTAACTACACAAGTAAAATACATCAATAGAGTAAGACTAACCATAAAGGATTAAAAAAAAAAAAAAAAAAGATATACCAGGCATCAAATATTTAAAGCAAAAACTAAAAGAAACAAGAGGACACATTTTTAAAATAGAAAATGATAGTGGGAGATTCTTTTTTTTAAAGATTTTGTTTATTTATTTGAGAGAGAGAATGAGATAGAGAGAGCATGAGAGGGGGGAGGGTCAGAGGGAGAAGCAGACTCCCTGCTGAGCAGGGAGCCCGATGCGGGACTCGATCCTGGAACTCCAGGATCATGACCTGAGCCGAAGGCAGTGGCTTAACCAACTGAGCCACCCAGGCGCCCCAATAGTGGGAGATTTTTAAGTATTATTTTCAAAAATCAATAGATTATGAGACAAAAATTAAGTTGCTGCACATATATAGAAATAGAGATCTACAAGTCCATATTTCTATATATCTGTATTTCATAAACATTAAATACACATTCTTTTCAAACAGACTTGACTGCTCACTAAAAGCGAGCACTTGGTAAGCCACAAGAAAATTTCTATAATTTCTAAAATGCAAAATTCACAGAAGTCACTTTCCACAAGTAATAAAATGAGAAATGCAATAAAAGGAAATTTAAAAAAACTCCACCTATTTGAAAAGTTAAAAACTCTCTACTAAATAACTTTGGCATTGAAAAAATACAAATGGAAGTTAAAATATTTGAAATAAGTTTTATGACTGTTCAACATATCAAAGCCAATAGACACAGGAAAAAAAAAAGGTACTCAGTAGGAAAGGTAGAGCATCAATACACATGAGAAAATATAAGAAAGATTTAAAATAATTGAACAATTTCTCACTCAGTAAACTAGAAAAATATTGATAAAGGGAATACAAAGAGAGTAAAATAAAAGCAGTAAGGAAAAATGAAGGCAGAAATTAATGAATCAAAAAGAATAATTTATTAGAGTTAATGACATACCTGAAAACCGGTCTTAATACATGTAAGTAAATTAGTTTGCGATGCTGATCAAGAAAAAAGAACAAGCACACGTATACACTATTAAGAATGAGAAGAACATAAATGCTTATAGAGAGTTTTGTTTTGATTTATTTTTCATTATGACAGCTATGATATGAAACTTCATGCCAGTAAATTTGAGAGTCTAAATGAAAAGGATACTTTTATTAAATTATCCATAAAAGTTGACTCGAGAAAAAGTGGAAACCTTGAACAATAACAGAGATGTGAACATGTTGTTGCTACATTATCCTAAAATAGAAGCATCAGCCTGCAGTATTTAACAGTGAGGATTATCAATCAAACCTACGTACATAGAAACTGCTTCAGAGCAAGAAAAGGTGGAAATGTCCCCAATTCATTGTTTAAGGCCAGCATAACTGTGGTTCCAAGAATGACACAAAAGCACAAGCTAGAGGCTAGAGGCTCTTCTTGGGAACACAGACTATTCTACTTGAAATGTGATAAAATATCAGCATATTGGATCTAGCTGTACCATGTACCTCTTAAGGAAGAATATACCTGGAACTATCGGTTTTATCCCAGAAAAGCAGCAATTGTGGAACATCAACAAAGGTGTTAATGTAACATTATAGTAAGACTTATCAATAAGAAGAGAAAAATATTTCAAAAAGACTAATAAAATTAAACTTACAAAAAAAACAAAACCATTCACTAAGCACTAGCTAAGGAAAATTCTCTAACTTGATAAGTGGTGCATAACAGAAAACTCAGCAGACATTAAAATTAATGGTAAAATTGTAGAATCTTTACCGTTGCATCCAGAAACACTTCTATTTTTTATTGTTAGAATTTTCTGATGGGACACCTGGGTGGCCCAGACGGTTAAGGGTCCGCCTTCAGCTCAGGTCATGATCCCGGGGTCCTGGGATCCAGTCCCACATCGGGCTCTTTGCTCAGTGGGGAGTCTGCTTCTCCCTCAGCCTGCCACTCCCCCTGCTTGTGCACTCTCTCTCTCTCTGACAAATAAAATCTGTAAAAGAAAAAAAAAGAATTTTCTGATGAAGGTATATTAGTTGTGTAATTAAAAATAATTTTTAAAACTGATTAAAAATTATTACAGAGGGATAAAAAAGATATTTCATGCAAATGGAAACCAAAAGAAAGCTGGAGTAGCTGCACTTATATCAATCAAAATAGACTTTAAAACAAAGACTAATAAGAGACAAACATGAGCATTGTGTAATGATAAAGGGGTCAACCCAACAAGATGTTAACAGTAGAAATAATGGAAATATACTGACATTAATATTGGTTGGTTTCCTTTGTGTTTACATAGCTAGACTCAACTAATTATTCCCTTGCTTATTAAAGAAAGCTTTAATAACTTTAAGAAAATACTTTCCACTATTTAAAATAACATCAAATCATTATAAAATAGCCGTATTAGATTGTATATTTTAGAGAATCACAATATTGGAAATAAATGAGTCCAAATTTATCAATTAATAATAGATGTTTTTCTGCACCCTTATGTACTAATCCCTGAAAGAGAAAAGAAATTGAGGAATAAAAATGAAGATTAAAAAAATAGACATAGGTTGCATAGCATGAATGAAGACATACAGCTAATAAATACCAATACTCCTGTTGGCCCCAAAGCTCATGCATTCACAAAGTTAAGAATCTTGTGCTTGTTACCATCTGCTTGTGTCCTTAAAGAAGTCACTTAACTATTCCATGCTAAATGTCTTAAATTACAACATGAAAATACTGTTTAGATGTATGGCAGCTAATTCCTCTAGGTACTTTTAAAAGTCAAATTTAAAAAGTTAATTGCACAAGAAAAGACACTCTTACTGGTAGTTCTGTTCTGAATACAGAGAAATAGATGGATTTTTTCCTAACTAAAATGGTAGTTAATTTTTTAGCCCTAAAGCAGGTCTGAAATGGAAACACACACACACACACACACACACACAGTAAATAGCCATTTTAATGATTGTGTGCTTTTGTTCCAAAGGGTATGTGTTAACAGATATTTTCATATTTTTCTTTTTAATAGAAAGACAATGACACTCATTTATTTTCTAAATACTAAGAATATCCTTCTACCAAATAGTGAATTTCTTACACTTTCATGGAGTTTATATTACTTTTTTCCTCATCCAACTTGTTTTATCTTGGCTGGTTGTTGTCAATAGTGAAAACCATCATTACTAACATACAACTTCCTTCTTCTTAGTCTGAAGTAATTTTTGTTTTTTTATAAAATATTTATCCTGAAGTTTGAAGGTTTTCACCATTTTCTAGTCTAGAGAATATAACTTTTTAATAGGAACATAGAAACATAATGAGTCTTAGTCTCCTGGGCTCCATGCCTACTCTGAAAATACAATGTTATAATTTAACATCCCTGCAAGCCTTTCGTTGTGTGAATGGAGATTTCCTTCTCTTCCAGTGAAAACCAAGACACTAGATGAGCGTTTTAGGCCTTAGGAACCCTAGGGAAGAGGGCGAGTGACAGGAGGAGTCTTCTAACGGAGAAACACTTGGGTGCACTGAAGAATGTCATCTGATCCAGATCGCACCGGAGACTGAGGACGTAAGCCAGCTTTGGTCACAGTGTCCAGGAAGCTGGAGGCTGTGTCCCAGCAGTTCCATGGCCACTGCCTGATTTCACTGGCATAAAACAGGTTGGTTGGGGAAAATCAGAAAACGTCCTTTTAAGGTGATGGCTGTCTTTCTCCATTTCTCTGTTCGTGGTTTCTTTGGCATCAAAATCTGATGCTCTTTTGATACAGTTGCTACAGAATATAGTCAACTCCTTCTCACCTGACCTAGGGGCTAAATTACTGAAAAGCGGATGAGTTGGAAAGCTCACTACTTTTTTATTACCATTTCTACCGAAGAACTAACGATATAGCTAAAATTCATACTCCACAACTGATGGTTTCTTTTAGACCTAATGTTGTTCTCGGTGGTTCTAAACAGTTAAAAAGTAATTCCAACCCATTTTTGTTATTGTTTCTTCCCATATCCTTATTATGATTTCTCAGCCAGACAAGGCAATTAAAAGCCAGAATGGTTTTGTAAGCACAGGTTTGCTCTATATTTTCTTTCTACTCCACAGGCAAAAAGAAATTATTTATAATTTTCTAGGTAAGAATGGAGAAATCAAGCTACTTTCCTCATTAGTCTGTTCTCATGGAAGGAAGAACTGTTCTAGTCTCTTTCTTCCATTATGGACTGCTCTGATAGGAAGACCATGCGCCTAAGATTTCAAGTCTGAAATCAGCACGCTGCTGCCTGGGCACACATTGCATTTGGAGCTTCACTTATTTTATTTTATTTTTTTGACATTTATCCAGTTTATTTGATTACTCTAGCATGCTGGTCTGTATAATTCAATTGCCATAGTTTTATTTTTTTCGACTTGATTTATATAGTTCAATCGTCTGCTAATTGTTAAGCAAATAATCACCCTTTATTTATTTTTTTATTATTTTTATTATTTTTTTATTATGTTATGTTAATCACCATACATTTATTTTTAATTCCCACAGTTTCCTCAAATCACGGAACATGTTTGGGCTGCCTTTGTACACCGTCCAGCATGCAATGGAATTTAGCCTTAGTTGGCTTAAGTGAAACAGCTGAGAAGGTCCATCCAAAATAAGATATTACATACCCCATTCAAAAGCTCTCAAACACGCAGGATCTCTGCATCACCCAACAAACCCAACGTTTCTTTTAGGATTCAGATGCATGATACAGAAACGTCTTCATCTTACAGTGAAATAATAAAAGGAATTGGGGGTTACGATACGGTTGGACAGCTCAGAGGCAGGGCCTGAAGAGAGGAACCCCCACAGCCACACTGGCAAACTGGCTTCCCAGGGGAGTAAGCACCATCAGGGTGACGGGAAATTGAGAGCCATCCATGGAAGACAGCGCTCCAGCAACAGCAGCTTCTGCGGCCCTCTGCTTGGAGTCCATGAAGCCAGAAACTGGAAAGTCGGATATTACCGCAGAAAAATCCCACAGTTCCAAATTTCACACAAATGCATCAGAATGGTAGAATCTAATCTTCAGTCAGAATCCTAGCTACGTGGTGGAGCAGGAAACATGGTATTTAACTTTCTACCCTTTACTGTACAGGATAGCACAATAGAAAGAGGGTATTGTAGATGCTAAGAGCCAATTCACCTACTATACCACATAAGCCAAACAAACTCCTCCAAGTCTGGTCTTCAAGGCCTTCTGTGAACTTTTCTTAAGCCATCTCTCCAAATTTATCTCCTGCCCATTATATCTTTATATACCATACATGCCAGGTGGACTGAAGTTCTTTGAAAGGTTTCCTGAATATACTGCAAAATTTCCTATTTCTGTGCCTTTGATTACCATTTTTCCCTTTCTTAAGTCTGAAACCTACCATTTCTTTAGTGCAAAAGTTTCTTCCTCATCAAAGATTAGTGACCTTTGAAAGTAGTCTCTTTCTGATAATCTTCGTCTTCTCACTATAATTTTAGAATAATGTCATGAACACAAGAACTCAGCAAATATCTGAAAAAATATAATAAAAGTAATTTTATAATTTTACATCACTATTTCCCTTCATGTATACTTCATGGATTGAGCTTCACTATTAATAAACAAATGCAACTCCCAGGGAATTAATTTTCAAGGTTTCCTCAAGGTTCAGAACATTTTATTCAAACCAGAAATTTACCCAAATGACTACCAGCTTAAAGGGTTTTCTGACTTGAATCAGGTGAGGTCCATATAATTTCTATGTGCACCTATATCCCTCACCTCAAACACATACACACACACACACACACAGACATACACACACAGCCCCCCCCATGGAACTCTCTTAGGCCTACTCAAGGTACAATTTGAAAATTGCTTTCTTAGGTGCACTCCTCTCCTCTCCTCTTGTGTGTGTGTAAGAGAGAGAGAGTGTGTTCACGTGTAAGTATTCTTGAAGGCACACTGATAACCGGGATCAATTGTGGAATTATTACCCAATTGGTTTCACAAGATGCTATTCAAAAAAATTAAGACTTGGATCTAGTTATTTTACTTCCCTATATTCTTACCTAAACTGCCTCAAAACTTTGGTTGATGGAGATAGATGGGTAAACAGAAATGTAAATAGACCAGACAGAAAGGAAGAGAAGAAGAAAGAGATGGAGGGAAGGAGGAAAAATAAATGGATGTGGGGATTACTGGAATGAGAGGATGATACTTTCTATTCATAAAAATGAGAAAAAAAAAAAAAGAAGAAAGGAAATATGATGCCAGACCATCATCACCTCATCAAGAAATTTTCAGAATCTCCCCAGTGCCAATTCCCCTAGGCTGGGTTAATTACTTCTCTTTGTTTCTCTGGCAGTGTTTTGAATATTTCTATAATTTAGAACCATTAAATAGTTCATAGAAACTAAATAATTTAATTCTCCCTTATGTACATATAAAGAGAACATTCCATACAAAGGGTAAACCATTATTTCTAGTGTCCATCATACTCAAAATGCAGGCTGTTCAAGTTTGACACCTC
This sequence comes from Neomonachus schauinslandi, assembly GCF_002201575.2. Lineage (NCBI taxonomy): Eukaryota > Metazoa > Chordata > Mammalia > Carnivora > Phocidae > Neomonachus > Neomonachus schauinslandi. The sequence continues at coordinate 91,957,324 of NC_058410.1, read as the reverse complement.
TCTTCTCTCATCTACAACACAGGTCTATTAGATTCTACTGAAACACTGTATGTAATAGAACATTACTACAGACAGATGTTACGGGGGTTCAGAAAATCAGATAATATACAATGGTTATAGCCTAGACCACTAGATTTCATAGGTTCTTTTGTTAAGAAAAATTCTGTTAATTTTATGCCCTATTTATGGTAGTCACATTTTATTTTTGATATTTCTATTCCATCCACATAATACATTATGGTTCCATATGGTCACAGCATTCTTCCCAAACTGTCTTAACTTGTGATATATTGGAGACATTTTTGTCATATATCTTTTTTTCTAAAAAACAAATATTTCACCAAATTGAAATTGCTCCTTTCTGAAATTTTATATTGGTTGTGATTTGCAGAAAGCAGACTTGAAGATAATCTGTTTTGCAGGATTTCGCAAAAATATAATTGCTATTTACTATTACTTTATTTGGTTGCAAAATATAGAAAACTAATAACTGTGGTATTATATTCTTGCCAAGTATAGTTGGGTTATCAGGTGGTTATAGTAGAAGATTTACAAATCGAAAGTGCCTTCTTTTCCATTTCCTGACCAACTACTGATTCATCATTTGACCTTGGAAAATCAATTGGCCTCCTCATACCTCAGTTCAACTGGAGAATTAGGTAAAAATTAGAATTTTGCTGATAGGTAGATGTTGCATCTCATCTTAACTGACTATGTAGAAATTGCACATAGTTTTTTTTCTTTTGCTATGCAAAAACTTGAAAATGACTAAAAAATATTTCTGCTTCACTAAATATCCATTGTCTTATTATTAAAACATTGCTCACAACTAAAGTTTTTTAAAAATCTGTGAATAACTATTGCATTAAATTTAAATAATGAGTGACTATGTTAACTTGGAATATTAATCTTTAACACAAACATGAGTGCATTAAAATAATATTTATATAAAATATATCTTTACATATATACCATATATATTATGTATATAGTTGTAAATAAATGTGTATATATGTACACACTGAGCTGCAAATTTCCCAATGGCTATGAACTTTGATTCACTTCTGCATTCTCTGAACCCAGCTCATCACCTGTGACCTAGGAGGTACTTAATAAATGTTTGTTGGATGGATGAGTGGACAAAAATGTCTTGACTTATTGCATCTGCAATTATGTAAATAATGTCAGGCTTGAATATGAAAAGGAAAGGTACATTAATTTATGTAACAAAAAAAATCTTCAGTACATCTTCATACTGAAGGAGCACAGAGGAATGATACCTGGAGGAGAAAGCATTGGAGGGACAAAGTATAGCAAGGACTGGCTACTAGGTCAATGTGGTCATCACTGGCCTCACCTCAACTTCCATTCATTTGAGACACAGAGATAGAGAGAGAGAGAGAGAGCATGAGCAGGGGAAAGGCAGAGGGAGAGGGAGAAGCAGGCTCCCCGCCAAGCAAGGAGGCGGACACGGGGCTGGATTCCAGGACCCTGAGATCATGACCTGAGCCGAAGGCAGAGGCTTAACCATCTGAGCCACCCAGGCACCCCGTGTTGTGACTAAGATTCTTATAGACATTGGAGAGTAAACAATCAAAAATACTGCTTTATGTAGAGGTTTGGCAGATAGAAGAATAAAGTCTTAAGCATCTATCTCCTGCCTTATCTTTAAATTTTTCTCCCTGTTTTCCTTCTACACCTAACCTTTAGAACTGACCATTTAGATAGATATTTTCACTCTGCCTTCTGGGCATCACACTTAAATTGTTCAATAAAATGAATTGTATATGAACACTGTATTGGAATCATGTTCTGAAAGTGCTTTTGTTGTTTCTATTTTATTAGTCCTCATACAACAGCACAATGAAAGAAGCTAGTTTACTTTCCCCATATCTTCTGAAATACTGGTTCTTTGTGCAGTTATTAAATCTCTCAAACCAGATAGTCATTTTACTACAGTTGTGCTGTCTATTTCAAAGTTGAAATTTCCTCCAAACTTGAATTGCTGGCATTTATCTTTCAATAGACTCTCAGGACTCTTTTTCTATTTGCAAATATACCTAATCATATATTTGTTGTTCATCTTTTCAATTCTAAATTATATTTTACCTGTCAGAAAGATCAAGCAATTTCCTAGGTACACTGAGCGAGGTGCAGCATTATTTTCCTAAGTGTTGCTAATGCATTTCCACTTGAAATTAATTATTTAGTACTAACTCACATAGATGCAATCAGTTCAACTGATTTGACCAAAACAATAACCCATTCCTTTATTTGTCAATCAAATGGTAATGGTAATCAAAGTCCTTGTTGAGATGGTCAGACTTTTCAGCCTCTAGGTACCCATTAATCCCATTAATTAAAATTCATCTGCATCTTACACTTAAATTGGACAAATCAGTCAGTTCTTCTGTAAGAGAGCAAAAGTAGAGCTTCCTGCATGTGGGGGAGCAGACCAAATTAATCTGACTCTTTGGCATTCAGTTTGGATGCCCTTTTAAGAAATAGTCAAAAAATTTTAATTAGGATATCTGAGAAGCATCTTTCTTTCTACATAGAATAGTTTTTTTTTTCAAAATTTCTAGTTAATCATACAATCTTCAAAACCTCGATTTATTTAATACAAATAGGTTTCAATTAAGAAGCATTTTTAAATAAAACTCGAGTGATTTTTGTATGATTATTTTAAGTATACAGCAAGGAAATAACAGGCAAAATGTTGCTTCTATTGTTCCCAAGAAAGGACTAGATAAGAGCATCTCTTCTACCCCACCTTCTTCTTTTTGAATTCTGTGATGTTGATTTGAGTAGTTAAGAAGCTGGGGGTCAGCTGCAAGCCTGGATGATAATCAGCTGCAAGTCTGGATGATTTAGTCAAATCAGTTTGATAGTATTTAAGTAGGGCATGCTCTAGGATACTTCTGTTCTCTTTGTTCAAATTTCTATATAATCTAATACCAACAATTTAAAAAGGAGAATGGGAACAATGAAATTCTTTTAAAAGAACAGAGATTGAATATGAGCATATTTTCTCCTCCTTAAAGTGTTCTTTTTTAACCATAAAGCAAGGATTCTAAAATCTCTGGTCTTTTTTCCTAATATTGAACTTTGTGATTTTTAGATGCATCACCTTCTGAAGTGTTCAGCTCTTTCCATCACATTCCAGTCTCCTGATGGTGGATTCATTCTTATAAACAATCCATACACTGCCCCACTGCCCTAAACTTGATGTTTATTACTAGACATTTAGAAGTTGCTGACAATTAAAAATATTTATCTGAAAGTCTGAAAGTGTATTTTCATTGTCTCTGTAACACAGTCAAGATGGAAATCTCTAGACAGTGAAACTAAGTGGCAAATTTTTTTTTAACCTTCTTTATCCTAAAACTGATTTTACACGAAGAAGAGATCACACAACTTTTGCAGGCTTCCTAAATGTAATGTGCTATTTTACAAGTGAAAAGGCTTTCCTGTTGAAATGTAAAACTTAATCTAGAACTTGAATGGTATTTTATTTTATTTTTTTAAGATTTTATTTATTTATTTGAGAGAGAGACAGAGAAAGAGAGAGAGCGGGGGAAGGGCAGAGGGAGAAGAAGAGGGAGAGAATCTCAAGCAGACTCCTGCTGAGCTCAGAGCCTGATGCAGGGCTGGATCCCACAACTCTGAGATCGTGACCTGAGCCAAAATCAAGAGCCGGTTGCCTAACTGACAGAGCCACCCAAGCGCCCCAAGAACTTGAATGTTATTTTAAAAATTAAAAAAAAAAATCAGTTCCCATGAGAAAGGTCTCAATCTGGGCTTCCTTATAGTTACTGGTGATCATAAGGACCTCAGAAAATGGTGTAGTTAAATTTGTAGTTGTCTTCAGCGTTCCTTTATCTTGCTGTTCTCCCTGTTCCTCCTTATATTTTCTTTTTCCTTATTGATGCATACATTTACTTATGGCATGTGCCTTTCCTCAATATATTTATTCTGCCTTGCCAGTCCAAGATAGATTTTTCAGAGGTGAATTTTGAGTTCATATTCCTCTGTGTTCTAACTTAACTAAGCTAAAGATGATTGCCCGAACTTATTGTTTAAACTAGCGTTTAAAGTTACATTAAATCATACATAATTCAGAAAAAACCTGTAAATGAATGTATTTGTTAGCTCTTGGTCACTAAACACATTGCTTTTGTTATTTAACAATCTCTTTCACCCAGCCTTTATATTTCCAGGTTAATATTAGAATTCATTAACCAGATGGAGTCTGCTTGTGTGGTATCTCCATTATATAATTCCTTCTTGGAGGAAGGATGACCAGCAGGGTGTGTTATACAAATTTGCTGTCGTAAATGATTTGTACTCGTCGTTTGCTTTCAAAACTGGTTTTGCTCTTTTCTCTTGCTTTGCTTCATACATCATTCTTGCAATATAGCAAATATATTGTTTAATTTTATTTTTTACTAAGTTCATTTACTTTCTCCTTACCTCATCACTTTTCCTAGGTATTCTCCAACTAACAGAGAATGTTTTTATTTATGCTACAAAATTGATATCAGAATGTATTTGACACATCTGAATAGTAGCTACACAATAAAGAGTTTAGTAGCCCAAGTAACAAAATGTTGTAAGTACTCAGGCGAGGTTCAGGTTATTTTCCATATTCCCACCTGGTAGCATTTTTATTTTTCCTTCCTACAATGCTTTACCCAGTCTCATAGTTCTAAGATTAACAAAAGAAAAGCGTAAAAATATATTGACTGTAAGTTCTACATGACATGGAAGCCTTCATAAGGAAAGGAAGATCTGAAGAAACAGACCTGAGTATTTTTGTTTTGTCTTGTTTTGTTTTGCTTAGACCTGAATATTTTATGTTAGGTTTGAGGGTAGGCATGTAGACATATGATAGGTTAAGGAGGATGAGGTAATTGTAGTCAACTGTGGGAAACTTAGCAAGGCCTGTTTGAAGGCTTCTTGGCATCCCTTTGTCTTTGGAAATAAGGATTTTCGTCTTCTCTAGGTATAAGGAGGGCCCCTCTCATACGAGGGTTTTATGACCTGTTGCAGGGAAGATGGCAAGGGGAGGGGAGTCACAGTTACCTTCCTGCTTCTGCCATTTCCTTAAACTTCTTCAGCTAAAAATATTCAATATGCCATGATGCTGTATTTTGGGATAGCACATCCCGAGCCCCATCACTGGCACCAGTCAAGAAGCAGAAAGAAACTCCTTAAACTTTCATGGCTCTCTTTTTAAAACCTGTCATCCTTCCCAGAAATCCATCCACAGACTTTCCCTTGGGTCTGATTGCCATAGCTGGCCGACATGCCCACTCTTTAACCAGTCACTAGTAGAAAAATGGCATTAACATCATGGACTATGACTATTCAGCATTCTCTTCTTGTGATTTGGAAGGAGTACCCAATGGCTAAAGGGAGACTCTATATGCAAGGACTATGAGGAGAGTGGTATGTGGATGAGCAAAAAATAAGTAACTTCTGCCATAGACTATAAGTTCCATGAAAGCAAATCTCAGCGTTCTTTATTCATTGCAGTATGCTGAAGGCTTAATACAGTGCCTGGTATACAGTAGGTGCTTATTCATGAATCCATTTCCCAAATACTTGATAATGCAAACACTAATATTGATGAGACTACTAATGTATAGTCCTCGAATGGCAAAATAAGAGGCAACTAACCCAATCTCAAGGAGACTATAAAAACAGAACACACAGTATTTGTCACCATGGTATGCAATATCTGGATACTTTGAAACTTTATTTTATTTTATTTATTTATTTATTTATTTATTTATTTATTTATTTATGTATTTATTTATTTATTTTAAAGATTTTATTTATTTGAGAGCGAGAATGAGAGACAGCATGAGAGGGAGGAGGGTCAGAGAGAGAAGCAGGCTCCCTGCCGAGCAGGGAGCCCGATGCGGGACTTGATCCCGGGACTCCAGGATCATGACCTGAGCCGAAGGCAGTCGCTTAACCAACTGAGCCACCCAGGCGCCCGAAACTTTATTTTAAAGTCACCAATGACCTCCAGGTTGCTGAGTGTAGTGGTCAGTTCATAACTATGTTACCTGACACCACGATCATTTCTTCCTCTTCCTATATACCTTCTTTTGACTTTCAAGGTCTCACATTCTCTTTGTTTTCCTCTCTCACTGGCTGTTCATTTCCAAACTACTTTAATTGTCCTTTCTTTCACTTCTTAATATTGGAGTACCTCAAGGCTCGCTCTTCATTCCTCTTCCCTCCTCTATTTACATTCATTCCCTTGATGATCTTTCCTTTCTCTCGACTTTATATATTATCCAGATGCTGAGGAATACTGAAAACCAAAAATTTGCTGATGTGTTTCTGTAATTTTTCTTTCTTTAATTGTTTTTTTCTCCTTTCTACTTCTTATTTTATTTTTTATAGGACAAGGTAGAAACAAACAAGAAAATGAAATAAAGTTGCTGCTGTGATTGCAGAATTACTCACAGCAATCTTTGAAGAAACATGCCCATTGGGAGAAATGACACAATTCAATTCAACAAATATCTGTGTTGTGCCTATTATGTGAATGACACAGTGCTAAGAAGCCGAATGGGAATCAGTCCCACTCTCAAGATGCTTATAACAGTGCACAGAGAATGTCAGCACACAAATAACTATAACTATAAAAGAAGGCAGAATAATCCCTAGTTCCTTCTCTGTAGCTATAAACTTCGTTTGTCTCCTCTGTCCTAAGAAAAAACAAAAGCAAAACAAAAACAAACCACAGGAGCATTATTTTTTTTTCCCTCAGAACTGCATACTTCCCTGCTTTTTAGTGCCAAATCCTTGAAGGAATTTCTCATACTTACTCTATTCACCCCTTAATCTCTTAATATCTGTTTTCTATCATTTGCACTAAAGTTACCATCTTAAGATTGAGTGCACTGACTTCCCTAGGTCATATCTCTCTCTCCAGGCCTCATCTTCCTCAGTTTCCCTGCTGAATTACACGCTCTGAGCCACTCTTCCTTCTTAAACTCTATCACATTGTTCTTTGTTCACTTCTCATCTCAATTACAAAATGGGAGAATCTTGGCTTACCGAAAGGATTTTATTTGACACAAAGCACACGAAGAATCAGCGATACGAAATATTCATGAAAAACCCAATGCAAGTTTATATTGCACAAGCACAAGGACCAAAAAGGGATGTGATTGTTTCTTTGTAATCTGAAGCCAAACTCTGCCAAAGCCAAGGCATTAGGTTAAATTATGTTCCGTGTTAAAGAAATACCAACCAATTGAAATATGCTCCCAGGAAGGAAACTAAGCAAGGCATCTGAGGGGATCTGTAATATAAGTCACATGATGAATAGTTGATGATTCAAGATTTATTTAGACTGAGCAAGAGACATAGAAGGGAACACAATTATTGACTTTAAATATTTAAAGAATATGTAAAAAAATAGGACAAGTGAGCAGAAATTTCGGGAGAGATCTTAAAGAATTCCTAACAATTTGAGATATCCATTATTGGAAAGGTTTGCCTTGTGAGGCAGTTAATTCAAGCAGAAGCTAAATGGCAATATGTATGAAATGTTCTGAAAAGGACTCTTGCTTTGGAGAGGAGCTGGGACTAGATTAAAGCCTCTTGCAATGTGGAAATACTATGATTAATGAAATCATTAGGAGTCTATCATTAGTTTAAGCTTACGGTTTTGGACCTGGACATCTTTCAATTTGCGTTTCCATGCCAGTATCTTGGATTTGGGGAGGAGCTGTGCTATGAATGATTCATATGTTCTGAGTCTGATAGAAATTTTACATAAGAAATGTTAGCACTCAATGTGGAGAATGTTAGAGGTTTTTTTGTTTGTTTGTTTTTAACATTTTATTTATTTATTTATTTATTTATTTGAGAGAGAGCATGAGGAGGGGGAGAGGCGGAGAGAGAGGGAGAAGCAGATTCCCCTTTGAACAGGGAGCTCAATGAGGCCTGGATCCCAGGACCCTGAGATCAGGGTCTTGAGCTAAAGACAAACACTTAACTGACTGAGCCACCCAAGCGCCCCAAGAACTTTAAGAGTTACACAACAAAACTATTTTGGAGAAAATTTAGCAAAAGAGAAAGTACTATGATCATAAAAATATTTTGTCTGTGTGTCTGTGTATTTTGGGTTAAAAAACTATTTCTATGAAATTTCTAATTAAAGCATTTCATTCATATTTTCAGTAGAGAAATTAAAAATATAAAACTTTGAAGACTCTATGAGCAGGTAACAGTTATGTTATTATAACCTTGGCCTGATATTCCCTTTCAAAATATAGTACATTAGAAATACAAAAAAAAACCCTAAAAACTAAAAACAAAAAGCCCTGTCCCATGTTCTTGAGAATAACAACTTTTTTAGTACCTTGAACTGTTGAACATATATGTATATACATACATGGATGTGAATATGTATGTATACACACACATGTACTCATATGTGCTTTATATGTATATTCATCACGTATATGTGAACATATATGACATGCATGTTTTATCTCTCCAATGAGAGGGTAAATTACAACTGGTAATAATTTCTTTTGACCTCCTCCTATCCTCAGACCCTCCTACTTGATATAGTACTGAGTTTGAAGCCAATTTTCAATAATAAATTACTGAGCGTAATTGATTTTTTGGAAGAATCTTATAGCATGAAAAATGCTATATATGAATTTTGCTTTTAGAATAATTTTAACATTTACTGCATGCAGCGAGAAAGAAAGTTGGGGCACCAAAGATAGAAACTGCATTAAAGGCTGCTAATACAGCAGTCTCAGTGAATCAGATGCAGCCTGTAACTCATGAAATAATAGATTATCATGAAATAAATAAGAGTCAACTACTAATTAAAAAGTGAGTAACAACAATTTAGGGAAACCTAATTTCATAGTAACAATGATTCCTGCCAGGAACCTTTTCGTCTTTAAGGAGACAAATGATTGTCATTAACTTAGTGTAGGTGTCTATTAAACATTGTTACTATCAACTGATGTATTTTAGGAATGGGAAGTTATCTTCCATATACAGATCCTCTTGTTTATATTAAGATACTGTTCAACTTTGAAATGACAGATTATCGATATTGTGCAAGCCCTTCAAGGTCATGGTTCAATTTAAACATTCATTAAGTCTTGTTTATTTTTCCAACATATATGTCAATGTTCACAACCAAGCTGTAGATTAACAAGAACAATTGATGGCTGGTGCGAGACACACACCATTAAAATCAGAATTGGACTGAGTCATTTTAAACAAAATAAAGTGCAGCCAGTGGAACTAAGGTAAGATTCTAATAATATAAACAGATAGTAGAATTCTCACAGCCCTTCATAGACTCCAGTTATTTTCCCCTTCTGCCCCAGGGATGAACGCTGGGTTGCAAGTTTCCTGAAGGCAGAAGTGGAATGATTTGGATATTTAAATATGAGCCAGTGCCTAATACATTACTTATAGTAGAGCAGAGCATTGAAGGATCACTAATCTGATTTCCAAAAGTTTAGGTGTAAGATATTTTATATTTTTCCTGATATTAAAATATTTCTCTTTTTTTAGTCCATACATCCACAAAATGTGAGAAAATATATAAAAAATCGTACAATAAAAATGAAGAAAGAGGTTTTCCATTACTAGTACCATTCTCCATGAGCTTCCTGTGATTCCTACAAGGAGGTCAAGGAGCCTTCTCCCATGGGACAGAATTTAAAGAACGTCCTCCTCCAGCATTTTTATTCTCCAAGTCACTGGAAAGCAGCCCACAGAACTGCAATGAAACGGGTTAAAATCCATGGTGTCTTTTCTCCCACATTTTGCCTGATAATCAAATATTTCAAATTCATGAAACTGTTATCAAAAGCCTTTTAACTCTGAGAGGCTTATATTGGTTTTTCCCCAGAAATTTTAATGCAATCAATACATGTATTTTGAGAACAATAACAGATTTCACTTACTGTATCATAGAGTTGTGAATTTTGCCTTATAATGAGTTTTTTTTTAATTGGATAAATCCTTCCATTACATTTGGTTATTCACTGTTAGTAATAAGTTTGTTGTGAGGATTGAACAAGTTAATGTTTATCAAGTAAATAGTATAATTCTTGACCCATAAAAAGCATTCATGAAGCTATTATGACAGTGAAAGTGATTATAATCATCAAGATCATTATTTTCAGCTTGCTCTTTCCCATTCCTGTCTGATCCTAACCAAATCAATGAAGGGTGAATCAGTCACTCATCTTTACAATGCAAACAGATACACTCCCTTCTTCATTTATCTCTTCCATTTACACTCTCTTTTCTCATCTAACTTTGACAATTCTTTATTTTTAATAGCATGATGTTATAGATTGCATGTTGTAGACTGATTCGTCAATGCAAGTGATGTCTTAAAACAGCATTTGACAATCTTACATTTATCTCTTTCTTTAATATGGATTTAATTACCTTTGTTGAAAATGCAGTATATATTTGTTAACCATTCTCAAAGAAAGGGTTGATATGCTTGGTAGCTCCATCCAGAGGAATTTCCAAACAGGGCCTCTCTGCCTCTCTCCCCCCTCATTCTTTGGGAATCAACATAATAAGAGAAGTTAAGAATGGAAATGTGTTTCAAAATGATTGAGAGTATTCATCAATTAAAGAAGATATGCAACAGGGGCACCTGGGTGGCTCAGTTGTTAAGCGGCTGCCTTCGGCTCAGGTCATGATCTCAGGGTCCTGGGATTGAGCCCCGCATCAGGCTCCCTGCTTAGCCTCTGCCTACCACTCCCCCTGCTTGTTCTCTCTCTTTCTCTCTGTCACGTAAATAAATAAAATCTTAAAAAAAAAAAAAGAAGATACGAAACAATGTTCTAGGCCAAAGTGGAGTAAAATATGCAAATTTGTGCGTCTAATTACTGGTATTGACACTTCTGGTATGTTATTGTGTCACTCATATATAACATGACTCAATCTATATAAGCTTCAGTTTCATAACCATAATGTGGGAATGACACCTATCTCGTAAGAATTTTGTGAGGATTAAATTAGCAAAAAGTGTAAAGCATCTATATAATGCCCAGGAAGTAGTAGCTGATGAATGAATGCTAGTTCCCTTTTGTATCCCTACCCCACCCCAACCTTCCTCCAACAGATTCCCCTTTAACCCTAGTCTTCTTGCAACACTCAGATTCTTCCTGACAGTTTCAGTGACATGTCTGTTTGCTTTGTTATAGATGATATATGCACCCAGATGCTTTTTTCCCCTATCTTTCTTGCTCTCTAGTCTGCCATTTAAATATTTAATGCATTTTGATTTCTCTACTTGGAATTGTTTCCACTTCTAGAATTGTAACAACCAGAAATGGAGAAGGATGTAAATGCTTGAGATGGAAAAAAGTTTTCAATGATATCTACCAAATTTCATAGACACTAAGACACAATTTTTTTGAAGTTTCAACTTGTTCTAGTTGGGTCATATCTTTTCATCAACAGCATCTTACAGTTGAAGAAGTTTTACTATCACTCTCAGAAAGGCAATAATCTCATCAATTTTTCATTATTGAAGCATGTTCAAGTATCAGGTAATCCAGGATCAAATCTTGCCTGTTGGGTTTCAACTTATAAAAATATCCAAGGAATGCGGGGCACCTGGGTGGCTCAGTCGTTAAGCGTCTGCCTTCGGCTCAGGTCATGATCCCAGGGTCCTGGGATCGAGCCCCACATCGGGCTCCCTGCTTAGCGGGAAACCTGCTTCTCCCTCTCCCACTCCCCCTGCTTGTGTTCCCTCTCTCGCTGTCTCTGTGAAATAAATAAAATCTTTAAAAAAAAAAAAAAAAAAAAAATATCCAAGGAATGACTGTGATGTAATCTGTTAACCCCTAGAAGTCAAGTCATGGTGATCAAGGATGTTTATTAACACTACTCAGGCAGGAGTCAAAAGCAGACTAGCTCTACATAATTGCAAATCTTGCTTAGGATCACACACTACTAATAAGTTTAATTTGTTTATGGAATTTTAAAAGATCTTCTGCATCACCAACACATCTGATGACAAATCAGACCATATGGTGAGAAAAATCATAAACATTGTCTATGACTTAAAAAATTATTTAGACACTGAATGTCAAAAATGTAATACTTTATTTATTTGCTTATTTTTTTTCTTTTTTATGCATGCACAAAAGCATATAACAAAATTTATGTTAAATTATGAATAAAAGATCTCTTTCAATAAATGTTGAATTTCTAAATGAAAAGAAAGCATGTTTCATAGTTTAACTGAAAGTTGTTCTTCTTTAAAAAATGTTGTTTCCTCCAATGGTGTTTCCTTCTTCCTGCAAAGTCTGCATTGAATTTTAAGACATATGATATTCAATTTGCTTTCCTCAATATAAATGAAAGTTTTGTTATTGTTTGTCTATTAGTTTTCATCACTACTTTTTTCTTAGTACTCAGTATCACATAGTTTCAGCTACTTCTAAGTCAATTACTGAGCAAATTTACTAGACCGTATTCCAATTAGCTATTCCTAGGTGGGTCTATTGTCTCCTAAAATACTTTTAAAAAATGTAGTTCAGAGAACAAACTGATGGTTGCCAGAGGGGAGGTGGGTGGTGGGATGCGTGAAGTAGAAAAAGGGGATTAAGAGATACAAACTTCCATTTATAAAATAAATAATTCATAGAGGAGTGCCTGTGTGACTTAGTTAAGCTTCAGACTCTTGATTTTGGCCCAGGTCATGATCTCAGGGTCATGGGGTCGAACCCAGTGTCAGACTCCCTGCTGGGTGTGGATCCTGCTTGAGATTCTCTCTCTTCCCCCCCTCCCCACCCACACACACGCACATGTTCTCTCTCTCTCTCAAATAATAATAATAATAATTCATGGAGATGACAAGTATAACAAGGGAATATAGTCAATAATATTATAATAACATTGTATGTTGACAGATGGTGACTACACTTATTGTGGTGAGCATTGAGTAATGTACAGAATTGTTAAATCAATATGTTGTACACCTGAAACTAATATGACATCATATGTTAATTATAGTTAAATAAAACTAACAACAAAACAGTAGTAAAACTAAACAACAAAAAATATAGCTCAAGAGCCCAAGGAATTCTGACTTTATTTACTTGATTATTCTCATGTCTCTTTTGCAAAAAAACACAGTGTCTAATCTGCTCTGTGTCATATTTTATCTCCATTTTTCTCTTCCCAACAACTGGTTCCTATTTTAAATAATTAAACTCAATGGAAGTGACTTAATACTAACTTACTCTGAAATGCAATTCAAAAATACAGAAAAGTTACAAAGATCCAATACGCATATTTTAGAATTCTCATGACGAAAAATTAAAATTCAGGAAGTGTCACTATGGTCACCGTCTTAGTTGGGCTCTGATTGACACACAAAATACCACAAACTGGGTGGCTTAAACAACTGTTTATTTTCTCACAGTTTTGGAGGCTGAGAGGCCCAAGATTAAAGTGCCAGTGAAGTTGGTTCCTGATGAGAGTGCTTTTCTTAGGATGCAAATGGCCAACTTGTTGCTATGCTTCACACGGTCTTTCTTCAGTGCATGCACTTGGGGAAAGCGGGAGAGAGAGATATACCTGTTCCTCTTCTTAAAAGACCATCATGAATATCCCACTCTTATGACCTAATCTAACCCTAATCACCCCCCAAAGGCCCCATCTCCAGACACCATCACCCTGCGGGACTAGGGCTTCAACACACAAATTTGGGGGGGCGGGGAACATTCAGTTCCTAACAGTCAGAGAAGAGTGTTTATGGAGACAGTAATACTTGAGAAAATCAGGAATCAGTACTCTTTTGAGTTATTTGTAGAGTGGAGTAAAATGATAAAAATGGTATTTTAGAAGATTATTTTTAAAATACAGTACTTGATAAACCAGTCAGCAGACTTGAAATAAGATTAGAAAGGTACTTTCATAATCTAGGCCAAAGGTAATACTGAATCCACACTAGGATAGTGACCTCTACAACCATAACATGGGGTATCATTTACTGAAGATTTCACTGTGTGCCAGGCACTTTTAAAAGTATTTTGAATTCAATGTTTGATTTGATTTTCAAGAATCCTACAAAGAAGGTACTACTATTCTTTCCATTTATAAGTTAGTAAACAGGCTTAGAAGATTAGTAACACCCTGCTTCTCCATAGAAAGGGAAAGATAAAGGGTTAGGCAAAGGGCAGTCTGTGGTAATTAAATATGCATGCTGGAGGTAAGCACATACTATTAGGAGATGCTAAATTATAAACTACTTGGCTATAAATTAAAGTTGAATTTTTTAGTTTATTTAAAAGAATGGAAACAGAAAAGAGAGTTTTGGGGTAAGGGAAAGGGGGAGGAGGAGACAAGAAAATGTAAGGAAGGAGAAAAAGAATGAGATTGAAAGACTTTCAAATTAGGGAGGAATGAACAAACGATGTGTTATATATTGGAAATTTTTAAAGTAAGGAGAGTTTTAAGATGGTAGATATAATCCTCTATATCATAAAGATGTCAAGGAAGATAAAAACAAGGAAAATTATTGTTCAGAAAGAAGCTGTTCATAATAAAAAATGTTTTCTTCTAATCTTTTTATTGATAGGTATACTTCAGTTAAGGAAAAGTCGCCTTCAAGATGATTAGACTCTTTGTAGAGTTGTTCTAAGTGAAACCAAAGACATAAAAGAAGAAAAGCAGAAACTAAAGAGAAAGAAGAGATGAGGGAAAAAGGCAAAGTGACAGGAGGAATGAAGGTATATCCAAAAGCATGGAGGGAAGGAGGGAAGAAAGAAAAGAAGGAAAGAAGGGAGGGAGGGAGGGAAGGAGGGAGGACTAGGGAGGGAGGAAGGAAGGAAGATAGGTAGGAAGGGAGGGAAGGAGGAGGACGGAGAAAGGATTATTCATTTTTCTATCCTATACACATTACTGTTGATTAAAGGTTAACACATACTTTATGTGTAGAAATAGCATCAAAGATTAATATCAGCATCACATCATATTTTAACCAATTGACAGTATAATGACATTATGAGTGATTCTATTCAACAGAAAATCTGGCTTAATAATGTTTTATTATAGCAACAATTTCACTTTTCTTATTAACCACCTCCTTTAATGGAAAAAAAGAAAGAGCTTATATATGTAATAGGTTTATCTGTCTTGCCAAAATGAGTGAAGAAGAGTTGAATTTATATTTTCTTAAACTAAAGTAAAATAGATACCAAGACCGGAGTGCTGGGCTAGTAAGTTTTAGTCTGGACTGAGCATAAATCTTTTCAGTTACTCTCAACTGAACACAGCTCAATAAGCACCAGCATTTAACTACAAAAGGTGATTTTGTAAAGAAAATAACTCACAATGTCCAATTAACAAAAATAATATAGTAAATAAGATTAAAAAAAAAAGCACCAAGAGTATTTTTGGGTATTCAGGCAAGTAAAATTTAAAAAGAAATCTCTAAAATGTTTGTATAAATACAAATGCAGAAACAAATCATGAGGGAAGACTAATTTTGTTCTGGGTTGTTTTTTTTTTTTTCTGTTTTTTGTTCTGTTTTTTTATTGCTTAGTTTAATTTTAAATTAAATTTAAAAATTTATTTTATCATTACTTATTTTAGTTGTGATGAAATACACACAATGTAAAATTTTCCATCCTAGCCATTGCTAATCCTACCGTTCAGTAGCCTTAAGTACATTCGCGTTCAGCACCCCACCCCATGCACACAGGTCTCTTCAGCTGGTAAAACTGAACCCATTAAACAAGAACTCGAACTCCCCATTTTCCCTTCTCCAGTCCCTGCAACCACCACTCTACTTTCTGTCTCCTTTGCTATGAATATTCTCATTATTATTTTTTTACTCATAAATATAATTTTGGTTTTTGTTTAAAAATCGAGCCTTGGGATTCAGTAATCCCTCTTCGGGCCATACGTCCGAAGGAAACGAAATCGGCATTTTTTTTTTTTCTTTTTTAAGATTTTATTTATTTATTTGACAGAGAGAGCAAGAGAGTGAACGCAAGCAGGGGGCGTGGGAGAAGGAGAAGCAGGCTTCCCGCTGAGCGGGAAGCCCAATGCGGGGCTTGATCCCAGCACCCTGGGATCACGAGCTGAGCTGAAGGCACACGCTTAACGACTGAGCCACCTAGGCGCCCCTGAAATCAGTATCTTGAAGAGAAGCTGCGCTCTCATGCAGCATTATTCACGATAGCCAGGGTTTGGAAACAACCTAAGGGTGAAGAAAATATACAATGGAGTCTTCCTCAGCTTTAAAAAGGAGGGAAATCTCGCTATTTGCAACAATGTAGATGAACCAAGAGGACATTATTCTAAGTGAAATAAGCCAGACACAGAAAGAGAAATACTCCACGATCTCACTCATAAGTAGAATCTTGAAAAAATTAACCTCCTAGAATAAGAGAGTAGAAAGATAGTTGCCAGTCGCTGAGGGGAGGAGGAAATGGGCGGATTTTGGTCAAAGGATACAAATCTTCAGTTATAGGGTGATGAGTAAATTCCAGGGATCTAATTTCCTGCAAGGTGACTATAGTTAGTAATAATTGTATACTCGAATTTACTTTAAAATGTCGTTTTTAGAGTACTCCTTTATATAATAAAGCAGACATTTAAGAGATTGATGGCTTACAATAAACGGGGAGACAAGAAAGGAAATTATTCATACAACAAATATACGGGGATCGTAGTCTCTTATTTTGGGGGAGGCACAACTGACAGCGATTAGGAGTTGAGCGGCACATGTGACTGCAGAGACTTTCCCGAATACCGAAAAGGCTTTCCACTCCGTGCACTTAGGAACATATTAATAGCAGATGAGATCCTTACTGTTGTCTCTATAGAGTTTTTGTTCCAAGATTCACGCATTGCCACACCTCCCTGCCCCCACAGATTTGTCAAGGTAGTCCATGTTTTTTGATGTGCTGCAGGCTATTCTTAAATTCTCTGTCTTCTTTGTTGTTTTCTTGCTATAGATTCCCACAGAACAAAAAAGCTACACGGATATCTCTTTGCCATAAGTTATGAGCCGAACATAACTTCTGTGCTTTTGAAATTTTCTGGATGTTCTGCTCAGGGGCATTCTACACTGCCCCACTTCCCTAGAGTCCTTATTCAAACCAGTAACCGGAGTCTGACTGAGATACTGGTGCGTTACAAGAATGACCTTATCTTGACCTTGAGAAACGGACGCTGATAGCCCTAGATTTATCAGGATTGGGCTAGAGGACATGAGTTATGTATTGAATCCCCCAGATAATGAATATATTCAATGGGACTTTTCAAGTTTCTTTCACAGCAACTTTAAGGATAGTCGATCTTTGTTTTTGAAAAGATGACTGATTTAGACACATTTACAATATTGTGTCAGAGAAAGAACTATGCTAGACATCCCTGAATGCCTACGTGTTGACTTAGCTATTTTGCAAAGCAGTCTATACTATTTTAATACATTTTAAATTTTTTGAAGTTTCTCTTTTAGTGTAAGCCTAAACTATCTCTATTTAATATCCTTTTTCTATTTTTACAGAGCAAAATAGGACATTGCCTGACAACCCTTCAAACACTTTAAACAGCTACATTTTGGGGTGCCTGGGTGGCTCAGTTCGTTAAGCGTCTGACTTGGGCTCAGGTCATGATCTCAGGGTCCTGGGATAGGGCATCACCTCCATTGGGCTCCCTGCTCAGCAGGGAGTCTGCTTCTCCCTCTGCCCCTTCCCGCCCCCCAATATGCCCGCCCACACACTCTCTCAAATAAATAAATAAAATCTTTAAAAAATAAAATAAAATAAAACAGCTCTATTTCCTTTGAATTATCTTTCTCGTAGACTAACTTTTTCCATCCCGCTCTCCATACCTCCCTAAAGCATTCCTCACTATCACTTCCTCATTATCCTTAGCATCCTTACCCTACCTTTCTAGATCAATGTTTATCAACCATGGCAGTATGCTACTGGGAAAACTTTACAGTAAACATCCCAGGCCCCACCCTGAATCAGCTAAATCAAAATCTCCTGGGATGGAATCAAGGCATCAGCCTTTTAAAATCTCACATATAATTCCAAGGTTGACAGTCAGGGTTGAAAACCGCTATCCTGGATGTGCCCTGGTTTGCAAATTGAGCTTTTAATATCTGGCATTCTAAATTTCTCTAACAACGTATGCTATGTGTTCCTACTCTGGAAGTCTTCATCTGAATTGAGAAGTAAAAATTACATTTAATAGAATTTAAATGGAAAAAAAAAGTTTGATATAAGGGAATACTTCCAAAAGCTTGTTTCTTAAATTGTAGCCTTCCTCAAGACTCTTTATTCATCCCTTTTTTCCCTTCTAAATCCACTTTCTCTGGGAGATTGCATCTGCTCCTATGAATTCAGGTACCTTCTACCAGCAAACTTCTGAGAGCCGAACTCTCATATCCAATTCAAGTATGTATCATGTTAAAAGACAATTTTCAAAAATGAGACAAAATTGTGACTCTCATACAGATAGAAAAATGAATCTGTGCTCAAGATTTTATTTCATTCATGAGGGAACCAGAACTGGCAGACATTATATATATTATACCAGTTCATAGAAGTTTTTAAAAAATTATAAAGAGCATAAAGATATATTGAAATAAATGTGCAAATAGAGGCAAAACCAGTTTTGCCATGTGGATGAGGGTAAGGGAGAATTGGGGGGTAAGAAGTCATTTGGAGCTCTACCAAAGAGGACAGAATCTGCATGTCAACAAATGACCACTGATTTAGAGTCGCAAAATAGCTTAAGATAATACCCAGGGTAGACTCCTATAGCTAAATGGTATGCTCTATGTAGACAATGCATAGCATTCCATTGAAAGACACATTTGTTTTTTTGGACCATCCGCTTTCAAAGAAGTGAACTCATCATAGCCTCTCTCCCCCCCTAAATCTTTTGTTAACACTCCTCCAAGAGATAGGCACACACTGTCTTATTTTCCTTTGTATCTCCAGTGCATGGCATAGTACTTGTTACACAATGAACTTTCAAAAATGTGGAACATATGAATAAACAGAAAATGCACTCTGAAATCACTAACCTACACTTACAGTAATTGCCATATTCCACCTTCTTTCTCCTACCCTGTTCTTGTCCATGTAAAATATATGAAATAACCATACATTTACACCCCACTAAAATTAATTACAACTGCTCGTTTGAATAAGCAAGTGGGTTTCTTGTTTTTGTTTTCGTTTTTACATCTTTTAAAAGGAAAGTTGAAAATTTGATACAAAACAGGAATGGGAGCGGGGCGGAGCAAGATGGCAGAGGAGTAGGAGACCTGGATTTCGTCTGGTCTCAGGAATTCAGCTGGATAGGGATCAAACCATTCTGAACACCTACAAACTCAACAGGAGATCGAAGAAAAGAAGAGCAACAACTCTCTCATCAGAAAAGCGACCACTTTCTGGAAGGTAGGACGTGCGGAGAAGTGAATCCGAGGCGATATTCGGGAGGATAGACGGCGGGGGAGGGGGCTCCATCCGCCGCTTCTGGCAAGTGATAGAGCCGCGGAGCACAAAATCGGAACTTTTAAAAGTCTGCTCCGCCGAGGGACGTCACTCTGGTGGCTAAGTGGAGGGTGGAACCCTCCGGGACAGTGTGGTCTCAGGACCCTCGGGGTCACAGAAAGACCGGGGGTGCCTGAGTGTGGCAGAGCTCCCAGGTAACGGAGCAGGGAAGCCGGCTGCAGAGGCGGAGCCCAGGCGCGGGCTCTCAGCTCGGGGTTGTCATAAACCGTGATCCGTGGCACAGTCGGGCCACTGCTCCTCCAGCAGGGACCCAACAAGCGGCAGATCCGGGGAGACTCACCTTCCTCCCCCGGGAGGAGCCGCGCGGGAGTGCACCGCAGGGATCTGCTGGGTTTGGAGACTCCACCCGGGGTCGGGTGCCAGAGATAGAAACGCGCGGTCACAGGCCGGGTGAGCACGGAGTGCGGCTGGAGACCGGGGAGACGGGAGTGACTGACGGCTTTTCTCTGGGGGCTCACTGAGAAGCGGGGCTCCAAGTTCTCGGCTCCTCCGCGGCGGAGATTGGGAGGCCGCCATTTTCACTCTCCGCCTCCAAAGCTGTATGGAAAGCTCGCAGGGAACAAAAGCCCCGGAGAGCAAACCCGAGCAGATTACTTAGCCCGGAGGGGGCAAGGGCGGGGCAATTCCGCCTCCGGCAGAGACATTTGGAAACCACGGCAACAGGCCCCTCCCCAGAAGATCAGCGAGAACAGCCAGCCAAGACCAAGTTTACCCATCAATGAGAACGGCAGAACTCCAGCGCT
Source organism: Neomonachus schauinslandi (assembly GCF_002201575.2). NCBI lineage: Eukaryota > Metazoa > Chordata > Mammalia > Carnivora > Phocidae > Neomonachus > Neomonachus schauinslandi. The sequence continues at coordinate 91,936,989 of NC_058410.1, read as the reverse complement.
AGGGGACTACTGCACATAGAATTCATTCAAAAAAAGTTAATTTTTTTTTAACTTTTTTTCTTTTTTTTTTCTTTTTGAATTTTTCTTTTTCCCTTTTTCAACCAACATCTTATCAATCCCTTTTTTTAAAAAAAAAACATTTTTATTTTTCATTTTTAGAGTCATATTCTATCCCTTCATAGTAGTTACCCGTATTTTTGGCTTATATATATAAGTTGTTCTCTCTTTAAAATTTTGAGATAGTTTCTTCTAACAGATCAAAATATACCCTAAATCTCTAGTATATGGTGTTTTCTATTCCCCTGCCTGATCACATCCTCTCCCTTTTTTTTTCCTCTTTTTTTAAATCCTCTTCTTTCTTTTTTCAAACAACTTCTTATCAATTCCTTTTATAAAATTTTTTATAATTTCCATCTTTACAGTCATATTCCATCCCTTCATCATATCAACCCTTATTTTTATACATATATAAGTTTTTCTTTCTTTAAAATTTTGGGAGGCACTTTCTTCTAAAAGACCAAAATACACCCCAAATCTAGTGTGTGGCACTGATCTATATACCAGCCTGATCATATTTGAACACATTCTGGTTTTTTGTTGTGGTTGTTGTTTTGTTTTGTTTGTTTTTGTTTTTATCTTTATCTTTTTCTTTTTTTTCTTTTTCTTTTTTCTCTCTTTCCCTTTCTTTTCCCACTGCTTCAGGTTTTTTCTGATTTGTTTAGAGTATATTTTCTGGGGACGTTGTTACTCTGCTAGCATTTTGTTCTCTCATTAATCTATTCTCCTCTGCACAAAATGACAAGACGGAAAAAATCACCTCAACAAAAAGAACAAGAGGTAGTACCGACTGCCAGGGACCTACTCAATACGGACATTAGTACAATGTCAGATCTAGAGTTCAGAATCATCACTTTAAAGATACTAGCTGGGCTTGAAAAAAATATGGAAGTTATTAGAGAAACCCTTTCTGGAGAAGTAAAAGAACTAAAATCCAACCAAGTAGAAATCAAAAAGGCTATTAATGAGGTGCAATCAAAAATGGGGGCGCTAACTGCTAGAATAAATGAGGCAGAAGAGAGAATCAGTAATATAGAAGATGAAATGATGGAAAATAAAGAAGCTGAGACAAAGAGAGATAAACAACTACTGGATCACGAGGGCAGAATTCGAGAGATAAGCGATACCATAAGACGAAACAACATTAGAATAATTGGGATCCCAGAAGAAGAAGAAAGAGAGAGAGGGGCAGAAGGTATAATGGAGCAAATTATAGCAGAGAAATTCCCTAATTTGGGGATGGAAACAGGCATGAAAATCCAGGAAGCACAGAGAACCCCTCTCAAAATCAATAAAAATAGGTCAACACCCCGACATCTAATAGTAAAACTTACGAGTCTCATAGACAAAGAGAAAATCCTGAAAGCAGCTCGGGAGAAGAGATCTGTAACCTACAAGGGTAGAAACATTAGATTGGCAACAGACCTATCCACAGAGACCTGGCAGGCCAGAAAGGACTGGCAGGATATCTTCAGAGCACTAAATGAGAAAAATATGCAGCCAAGAATACTCTATCCAGCTAGGCTGTCATTGAAAATTGAAGGAGAGATAAAAAGCTTTCAGGACAAACAAAAACTAAAGGAATTTGCAAACACAAAACCAGCCCTACAGGAAATCTTGAAACGGGTCCTCTAAGCAAAGAGACAGCCTAAAAGCAACATAGACCAGAAAGGAACACAGACAATATAAGGTAACAGTCACCTTACAGGCAATACAATGGCACTAAATTCCTATCTTTCAATAGTTACCCTGAATGTAAATGGGCTAAATGCCCCAATCAAAAGACACAGGCTATCAGACTGGATTAAAAAACAAGACCCATCGATATGCTGTCTGCAAGAGACTCATTTTCGACCCAAAGACAACCCCAGATTGAAAGTGAGGGGGTGGAAAACCATTTACCATGCTAATGGACACCAAAAGAAAGCTGGGGTGGCAATCCTTATATCAGACAAATTAGATTTTAAACCAAAGACTGTAATAAGAGATGAGGAAGGACACTATGTCATACTTAAAGGATCTATCCAACAAGAAGATCTAACAATTGTAAATATCTATGCCCCTAACATGGGAGCAGCCAATTATATAAGCCAATTAATAACAAAAGCAAAGAAACACATCAACAACAATACAATAATAGTGGGGGACTTTAACACCCCCCTCACTGAAATGGACAGATCGTCTAAGCAAAAGATCAACAAGGAAATAAAGACTTTAAATGACACACTGGACCAAATGGACTTTACAGACATATTCAGAACATTCCACCCCAAAGCAACGGAATACACATTCTTCTCTAGTGCCCATGGAACATTCTCCAGAATAGATCACATCCTAGGTCATAAATCAGGTCTCAACCGGTACCAAAAGATTGGAATCATTCCCTGCCTATTTTCAGACCACAATGCTTTGAAACTAGAGCTCAATCACAAGACTAAAGTCAGAAAGAACTCAAATACATGGAGGCTAAAGAGCATCCTACTGAAGAACGAATGGGTCAACCAGGAAATTAAAGAAGAATTAAAAAAATACATGGAAACCAATGAAAATGAAAACACAACTATTCAAAATCTTTGGGATGCAGCAAAGGCAGTCCTAAGAGGAAAGTATATAGCAATACAAGCCTTTCTCAAGAAGCAAGAAAGGTCTCAAGTACACAACCTAACCCTACACCTAAAGGAGCTGGAAAGAGAACAGCAAATAAAGCCTAAACCCAGCAGGAGAAGAGAAATCATAAAGATCAGAGCAGAAATCAATGAAATAGAAACTAAAAGAACAGTAGAACAGATCAACGAAACTAGGAGCTGGTTCTTTGAAAGAATTAACAAGATTGATAAACCCCTGGCCAGACTTATCAAAAAGAGAAGAGAAATGACCCAAATCAACAAAATCATGAATGAAAGAGGAGAGATCACAACCAACACCAAAGAAATACAAACAATTATAAGAACATATTATGAGCAACTCTATGCCAGCAAATTAAATAACCTGGAAGAAATGGATGCATTCCTAGAGATGTACCAACTACCAAAACTGAACCAGGATGAAATAGAAAACCTGAACAGACCTATAACCACTAAGGAAATTGAAGCAGTCATCAAAAATCTCCCAAAAAACAAAAGCCCAGGGCCAGATGGCTTCCCAGGGGAATTCTACCAAACATTTCAAGAAGAATTAATACCTATTCTTCTGAAACTGTTCCAAAAAATAGAAATGGAAGGAAAACTTCCAAACTCATTTTATGAGGCCAGCATTCCCTTGATCCCAAAACCAGACAAAGACCCCATCAAAAAGGAGAATTACAGACCAATATCCCTGATGAACATGGATGCAAAAATTCTCACCAAAATACTAGCCAATAGGATCCAACAGTACATTAAAAGGATTATTCACCACGACCAAGTGGGATTTATCCCTGGGCTGCAAGGTGGGTTCAACATCCGCAAATCAATCAATGTGATACAATACATTAACAAAAGAAAGAACAAGAATCATATGATCCTCTCAATAGATGCAGAAAAAGCATTTGACAAAGTACAGCATCCTTTCTTGATCAAAACTCTTCAGAGTATAGGCATAGAGGGTACATACCTCAATATCATAAAAGCCATCTATGAAAAACCTACAGCGAATATCATTCTCAATGGGGAAAAACTGAGAGCTTTCCCCCTAAGGTCAGGAACGCGGCAGGGATGTCCACTATCACCACTGCTATTCAACATAGTATTGGAAGTCCTAGCCACAGCAATCAGACAACAAAAAGAAATCAAAGGCATCCAAATTGGTAAGGAAGAAGTCAAACTCTCACTCTTTGCAGATGATATGATACTTTATGTGGAAAACCCCAAAGACTCCACCCCAAAACTGCTAGAACTCATAGAGGAAGTCAGTAAAGTGCCAGGATATAAAATCAATGCACAGAAGTCAGTGGCATTCCTATACACCAACAACAAGCCAGAAGAAAGAGAAATTAAGGAGTCGATCCCATTGACAATTTCACCCAAAACCATAAGATACCTAGGAATAAATCTAACCAAAGAGGCAAAGGATCTGTACTCAGAAAACTATACAATACTCATGAAAGAAATTGAGGAAGACACAA